>NC_132994.1:71643318-71943318 GCF_048564905.1 Vicugna pacos | reverse complement strand
GTTTGAACTGGTTTTGAAGATGAGGAAAGAAGGAAAAAACTGAATCAGCTGACAGTAAATAGTTCACTTCTCAAGAGAAAAAGAAGTAAACTGATTTGCTCCTTGCTAACTTCCTAGCCTACACTGGTTTTTCAGGAAGTGATCTTAATAACAACATAGACAAGAAAAAAGAGGATGGAGAATGTCAAAGATTAGTAGCATTTTAAAATATCATACAGACAAGATGTTCATATATGAACAAAGAAGTAGTGGTCAACGTTATGATTGTAGAATCAGTCAAGTGGGTTTGAACCCTGCCCTTGCCACACTGACTGGGCAAGCCAGCCTCAGCTTACTTTATACAGAAGCAGGAACGCCAGTCCGGATGCTATGGGCTGCCGTGAGGATGATGTGAGGTGACATACATCTGGATACTCACCGTAGGGTCTGACACATGCAGAGAACTTAGTAAGTGGAACTATTATTATGTAAGTATCTAATGTCAAGAATTAACCCAATACCTTTTAAATAAGTACAGGAAAACAAAAATACCGAGTCTGAGGCTGCCTCCCAAGGAGTTGGTTGGTAGACCATGAAGTTGATTCCTGCTTCTAAGCATCGCTCTGCCAGCACTCGTCCCACACTCTCACAAGCCACCACGTTTTTGGTACTATAAAGGTGCCTTTTAATAGCCCATTCACGGGTGGATGCTGAAACCACAACCTGGCCACTGCGGTGTTCCACAAATGCTTCTACATGATGCTGAGTCCTTATGACTCTCAACCTAAATGAGGTGAGAAAATAAAATCATAAAAGAATCCTAAAGATAAATGACTCTGGTGAATAAATGCCTAAATATTTCTCAAGAATGCAGTGTTTGGTTTATTTATATACATAAGTATGTTATGGTTCAACATACTTAACCTGGATTTTACTTGGGAAAGGTGTTTTTCCTCTGTCTTTATGAGGATATCCTCAATAATAAACAAAATATTTCTAGTTAACTTCAAATATCCAGGAGAAATTTGGTATTTGAGAGCTAAGATTTATTTACACAGCATCTACTTTACAACCGGATTTGAGGAGGCAGAGCTAAGTTGCTGACCCTCCACTGGATAAAGATATACTTACTCTGTTTTTATTTTCCAGCTAACACCAAAATAAATGTAAGATGAATCAAAGACTTAAATACAAAAATAGAAATCATAAAAGTACTAGAAGACAACATGGGAGAATTTTTTTTAATAATCTCAAAGAAAAGCCTATTTAACTATATCAAATTTTTTAATGTAACATCAAACTATGTCATATGGCTTAAAAAAAAACAAACTGACAAAGTTTCCTGCATGGTAAGAAAAACAAAAAAACAAAACAGAAATGAAATCAAAAGGCAAGCAATGAAACAAAAAATATTTTAAAATCATATATTGTTCAAAGGGCTAATTCCCATAATATGCAAAAAGCCTCCTATAATAAAAAATGACCAGTAACTTAACAAGCAAAGAACCTGGACAAACTGTCCACAGAAAAGGAAAATATTAATAACTCAAACCCATGAAAATATGCCCAATCCTGATAAAATGCATGGACAAGAAAATTCATTATAACACTGTCTGAAATTATAAAAGATAATCAGTAGGGAGCCAGTTAATTAAAACACCCATGCAATGGTATTTCACACAGTTAAGAATGAAGTCACACTTTTTCGATGCTCCTGCTGCTAACATTTATTGAGCACTTACTGTGCCAGGGAGTCATAATTGTTTACAGGTATAGCTCATGTCTCAAAATAATTCCATTATTCTTTCTTTCTTTCTTTCTTTCTTTTTGTAAGGCTGCAAAAACTGACACAGAAAGGTTAAGTAACTTTAGCAAGATTACAACCTATGGTAAGTAAAGGAGGTAGGATTTAAGTCCAGGGGTCTGGCTCCAGAGCCGATGTTCCCAACCAACAGAAAGTATTTCCAAGATGTATTTTTACGTATGAGTATGAGTATGAGTGTGAGTGTGAGTGTGAGTGTGAGTGTGTGTGTGTGTGTGTGTGTGTGTGTGTGCGTGTGTGTTGGGGGAATGCAGAACAAGGTACACAGTGTGCTAAGATTTATAATTAAAAAAATAAGTTTATACTTATGTGCACAGAGCAGCTCTAGAAGGACACACAAGAAACTATTCCCTTTTAGATTTTATAAAACGTTTAAAAAATTAAGCTCATGAAGAGGGCAGGATATAGCTCAAGTGCTAGAGCACATGCTTAGCATGCATGAGGTCCCAGGTTCAATCCCCAGTACCTCCTCTAAGAATAAATAAATAAATAGATACACCTAATTACCTCTCCCCCAAAATAAATAAAAGGACATCATAAAAATTTTTTTTATATATATATTTTTTTGCTGTGTAACTTTTTTTTAAAAATTTTTTTAATTAAAAAAAATTAAGGTCATGATAAACACTGACATTAGAGATTACACTAAGATTCTTACAGTGAAATAGCAGGAAAAGCACTAAATTTAGAAACGTGGGTTCTATTCCTGGTTTTGCTGGTAGCCCTAAAAAAAAATCACAATCTCTTGATTCAGGAGTCAACACACTTTTTCTGTAAGGGGTCAGATAGTAAATATTTTAGGGTTTGTAGGACATATTGTAAGCAGATAGGGTACGGGGGTCCCAGGAGAAAGAGAATCAAGAATGGCTTTCTTGACATAAGAGATGCCATTTTTATACCTAAGCCATTTTAAGATCTAAGTATGGCCACAATACCTGCCCTTGAACAGGTCTCAGTTATCAATGATCTTAAGGGAAGTAAGGGAATGCAGGAACAAAGGAACAGCAGCCAAGAAACAACAGTTCAGTGATAAAAACCGAGTCCTAGTTCCTCCTGAAGGGATATACTTAACAATCTGATACAGCCTTGGAGTTTTGCACCCAGGTGGAGGTTGACCATTGTGACTCCAATCAGCTAAAGCTTGGACTCTGTCTACCTTGGCCCCAATTTTATACTGACTTCTCCTGGGCTCAAGCCCCTTATAAATACGCATGTAACTTTAGCTTAAAACTTCCGCAACTTTGCTTTTTAGGGAGACACTGCTTTGGGAAAGATCCCCAGTGTTCTCCTTACTCACGGCAAGTAATAAGTCCCTTCCTTCTCCCCATCTTTGGCTTGGTTGTGACTTTTAGCTCGACACCCACCAAGATGCAAACCCCATTTTCAGGTAACAATAAGGCACAACTGCTCAACTCAGGCACAGTAATACTAGAATAGCCAGGTGAGAATGAATGGTGGCTGCGCGCCAATAAAAGTTTCTTTGTGAATAACAAAATTTGAATTTTACACAACTTCCACATCACAAAATATTATTCTTTGGATTTTTTCAACCTTTTAAAAAAATGTAAAATTTTTAGCTTGCAAGCCAGCTTTGGCCCAAGAGCTATATAGTTTGCTGATTCTTGTCTTAAACCATTTGTGCAATAAAGGGGTAGGACTTACTATCTCCAAGGTCACTTCCAATTTTATACTGATAATACTGTGAATAGGACAGATAGGGGAAAAAGGGGGGAAAACAGATCTCCAATTATCCAAGTGGTCCATATATGAAAAAATACGACCCAAGTGAAAGTAATAATTTGGGTGTTTCAAAGAATTCTAGACTTCAGATACAGATAATTTCAAAGATGAACTGCCTGCCCTCTTTCTTTGACTCCTCCCTGTATACACAACGTCAAAATGCACCATAGCAACTGTACCACTTTATTACCCCTATTCCATCTCCACTACCAAACTATAAAACTTCTGCTGACAAGGATGACATCTACTTTATTTTCTCTCCTATATGTAGCACAGTGCCTATGAGGTGATCTAGGCCTAATGTTTGTTGAATGAATCTATCACATAGTTATGATTTCTAATTTGCTCTTATAACTTGATATAGTCCTTAAGAAATACATTTTTAATGAATCCTTACCAAGTAGATAAACAGCAGATAAACACCAACATGCTGCAGCACCGTGGTAACAATTTAGTGTTTCAGCTCTGAGGTCAGACAAAACAGGTTTGAATTTTAGCTCTGGCACTTACTAACCCTATCTCCCTAAGCCTCAAATCCCCTGCTCTTGTAAAATGGGGAAAATTACTGCACCTGCTTCAAAAAGTTGTTTTTGTTGTTTTTTTTTTTTTTAGAATTTTTTTGTTGTTTTTCGGGGGAGGTAATTAGGTATATTTATTTATTTTAATGGAGGTACTGGGAATTGAACCCAGCACCTTGTACATGCTAAGCGCATGCTCTACCACTGAGCTATAACCTCCCCAACTCAAAAAGTAGTTTTAAGGATTAAATGAGAAAATCCATATAAAGTACCTAGCAAAATTCCTGGCAAATATAAAGAATTCAATAATTAACTATCTTTGTAACAAAGAATAGACTTCTAACTTAGACTTCCCGCTTCTACCCCTGCCCCCATAAAAATCTGTTCTCCTCAGAACAGTATGGAGGTTCCTTTAAAAACTAAAAATAGAATTACCATTGATCCAGCTGTCCCACTCCTGAGTATACAACCAGAAAAGACAAAAACTCTAATTGGAAAAATACATGCACCCCAATGTTCATAGCAGCACTATTTAGAATAGCCAAGACATGGAAGCAACTAAATGTCCACTGACAAGTGAAGTGATAAAGACTATATATATATATTGTGTGTGTGTGTGTGTGTAAAACAGAGTATTACTCAGCTATAAAAAGAGAATTAAATAATACTATTTGCAGCAACATGGATGGACCCAGAGACTATCATACTAAGTGAAGGCAGTCAGAGAAAGACAAATATCACATGATATCACTTATGTGTGAAATCTAAAAAATATGATACAAATGAACTTATTTACAAAACAGAAACAGACTCACAGACATAGAAAACAAACCCATGGTTACCAAGGAGGAAAGAGGGGAGGGATAAATTAGGAGTTTGGGATTACAGGTACACATTTCTATGTATAAAATAGATTAACAATAAGGACCCACTGTACAGCACAGGGAACTATATTTAGTATCATGTAATAACCTATAATGAAGAAGAATATATATGTGTATAACCAAACACTCTGCTGTACACCTGAAACTAACACCACATTACTTGATTCACAAAGCCAATGACCTGTCTCCTACCTACCTCTCTATTTTCATCTTACAGCATTCACCCCTTGGCCCACTGAGCTCCAGGTACACAGGCCTCTCAGTTCCTGAAACACACCAATCTCATTCCCACCCTAGCTGTTTCCTCTGCTGAAAATGCTCTTCTTGGCAGATAGTTTGGCATCTCCTTATTTGCAAAGGAGTCTTGGTAGGCAACCAGTCTCTCATTCTAACATCATGCTCTTTAAATTTTCTCTATGACACCTACTTATTCATTTTTTGCAGCAACCCCCCCGCAAACCCTCCTAGATCCACCGCAAGTCAGCCTCCCGAGAGGAAAGTCGCCAGCAGGATCTGGCACATTCTTTAAATGAGTTGATGAAAACAAATTGTAGGGCACCGTGCACCGCTCTGTGGTCAGTAACTAGCAGGCTTAATTACCTGTGCCAGAACTCCCGGGAGGGCCACACTGTCCTCCAACCCCGCTCTTTTCTGGCCACAGCCAAGAGCTCCAGATTCCGGGGGTTCCGGTTGGTGAACTCTGGGGCAACAGCTTCATTTTCCACAACGTCCGCTTCAGGCTTCACCAATGGCTTGGAACTGGTTGAGAGAGCCGCCACCCCACATCCTAACAATGGAAACAACCACATGGATCTTAAAAAAATGACGAATACGGACAAAACAGGAATGTGATCTAAGTTCTAACTCCATCCTCTCCCCTGTCTTCGTACTCTGGAAGAAGGACAAAAGGTATGTTTGCTCAGGGGATGCAGGGGGAGTCATCATAGACCTGGTACTTAATTTTCTACTAGTGTCATTACGATGTTCTCCTTTACTTTTCGATGGTGCATGTGGAATATAAAATACGACTTGCATATGCACGTTGTGCAGACCCTGGGGAGTCTGAGAGAAGTGGGGAGATTAATTACCCGGGTTCCTGCAAACCGAAGACAACTCCCAGAGCCGCGACCGAAGCGCCATCGCTGAGGAGATCGCAGCCGAAGCCTCGGACAAACCTCGTCTTCTTTCCTCAAGGGTGTCCCAGCGGCTGGCCAGCCGCAGCCATGTTAACTCAGGGAATAGCCTCAGAATCACACGCCTCCACCCGAACTAGCAAGCCCCACGCAGCTGAGTGGTGGAGAGGGCAATCTGTCACTTCCGCTCCTCCAATCAGCGCTTACGCTGGGGAGCCCTCACGCGCCGAAGCCAACCAATCACCTCGTGGTAACGCACTTGGGGGGCGCGGCGCCACCCGTTAGGTCGAGCGACGCTGAGTTGACTGCGTCCTGGATACCAGGTACCCAAGGCTTCTCGTTACCTTATTTGCGCGCTCGGGTCACAAAACATAGATCTTTGTTGGACCCACACACACCCCAGGTGGATACCGGGAGAAAACGGGACAGTGCGAGACGCACAGTTTTCTTTTCAGGAAGAGTGGCTGTCATTTTCCTGTATGGCCCATAAAAACGCTTGCCCTGTCCCACTCAGGTTAGGGTCCCCAAGGTTATACTCATGAGCCCGGGAACAAAGCCTGCGCGCCAGCTCCTACATTTAAGGAAAACAAAGAAGCCAGTTTATAAACTAACATTTAAGACTCGCTCAGAACACCGGATTACCTTAGACGACCCCACCCCCTACTGCCGTCACACTCCAAGCCCCGCCCTATCAACCACCTTTTCTAGAAGGCACTAGAATGTGCAAACGCGCACGCGCAACCCGGGCTTGAGCCGAGTACCATCTTCCTCCGCTGTCCGAGATCCTGACTTCCGTTCTCCTACCTTCGCGCCCTTCTCATTCGCTCTCTAATTGGGCAAAAGTGCTAAGCCCGCCCCCTTCCGGCGCCTCGCTTCCTGCGCATTCACGCTTCTCGACCCCTCGCCCCATCTTTCTTTCCCGTCCTGCAGCGCGGCCCGGCTAGGGAGCTGGGAGCTGAGGAGCGGTGTTCCCAGCAGCCCCTGCGACCTGGCTCTGGTTCCTTTCCACGCCGTCGCTGCCGCCCGGCGTACCGTCCCAGAGGCTGATCGTGCGCGGTGTGAGTGAAGCTCCAGGAGTACCTTGCCGCGAGGATGGAGGGGCCTTTGTCCGTGTTCGGGGACCGCAGCACTGGGGAGGCGATCCGCTCCCAGAACGGTAAGGGCGGACGAGGCCTGCGCCGGGCCCGCGGCGGTGCGCCTCCTTCCTCGCCTCGCTCTGCCGCGGGTACCGTCCTTAAACGCCTTCCTTTTTCTGTCTCCCGACAGGGGCCGCCCGGGAGGGGCGGGTGGTGTCTCCGGACTCCGGCGGGTCTCGCCGCTTCTGGCGGCGGCGCCGTTTTCCCTGAGGAATTCCCGAGAGCGCAGCGCGGTTTTAACGGGAACTGGGTTTAGTTAAAACCCCTGGGCAGGCCCGGCCCTGCGGCTGGGAAAGCGCTCCCCGGCCTTGAACGGTAGCTCCGCGAGCTTACACGTGCGAGCCACACCTTGAGTTCCCTGGGGTCCGGGTGCCCTGCGCTTTTTTGTTCCGATTCTCGCCAGGAAACGTTTTCTTCTCAATCCTCGGCCTCATTTTAGGGCCGTTAACCAGAGAAAACTAGTTTTAATTGCTGGTTTACCGATGAGCGAATGGCCATCGGTCACAATTCAGATGACTTGTCTGTTGTACCCCGTTGGTTATCACCTGCGGTAGATGCTGCGTCCCCAATGTCCAAATTCAGTTCTTACCCCACCTGTCACTAACAGTCTCTTATAGTAAAGTTAACTGACGAAATTATTGTTGTATGTTAGAATATGCGATACTTAAAATGAGTTTATTTGAAGTCATGAGTGCCAGTCGATCTTACCGTTGATAGATTCCTAGTTTTTGTCATGAAGTCAGAACCTTTGGATTACCGGGTTTTTAAATTTCTCTTTTAAAAACTTGTGGCTTTTAATAGGACTTTAAAAAAAAAAACTTGCCGGAATCTTAAGGAAAAGGCTGATAGATACCATTTTCTGTTCTGTAGGAAGTGGCAGAATTCAAATTATGGCTAGTAGGTTTTGACACTCGGTGTCAAATGGAATTTTCTGGTTAGCTTCTTCCCCCCTCCCCCATATTACGCTTTTAATAACTGATTTCCAAATTAGGACGGATCTGTAGACTTAAAAATTCAGAGGCTCTCGGATGTTATTTACTTTTTTTAGGCTGAAATGATTGATTCTCTTGAAATCATAGGTTTTCCTTTTTTTCCCCCCATTTTTATAGTCATGGCTGCAGCTTCGATTGCCAATATTGTGAAAAGTTCTCTTGGTCCTGTTGGCTTGGATAAAATGCTAGTGGATGATATTGGTGTAAGTACATTCAGATGTGTTAGTTTAAAGGGGAAAAGGTTCATAAATACCTCACTTTGTAAATTCTGATTTTATCACCGCTGGAATTGGAAGATGTAGTGTAGGTGAATGTATCGTGGGGTTGTGCTAATTTAAAGGATATTCTGTTTCTGTGGGTGATTATATCTTTTTTCCCTCCTTGGAAATTTCTTAGGATGTAACCATCACTAATGATGGTGCCACCATCCTGAAGTTACTGGAGGTAGAACATCCTGCAGCAAAAGTTCTTTGTGAGCTAGCTGACCTGCAAGACAAAGAAGTGGGAGATGGAACTACCTCCGTGGTAGGTAGACCGGTGGTTAAAGAGTTACTTTTTTTTTTTCCCGTAAAATTAAACTTAAAGAAAGTGAAGCCGTATTCACAAGTAAGTGATTTGCTTTTGAGTCAGAAATAAGTTACATACTTAAGATGGGGAAAATTTAAGTTGTTTTGGGGGTAGAGATTTAGAAACAAAATTTGAAAACTTACTATAGCTTCTACAATTCAGGTTAAAAAAATTTAATATAGTCGTTTTAAATGTTTCCACAAGTTTTTCTCTTGGCTTTAACAGTATTCATGCATCACGTAGAGGCATGGTGTTTAGGTTTTGTTTTCTTAATGGTTTCATTTTAAAGAAAGTTTCCTTCTCCCCTCACTACCTGAGGCTTAAGAATTTCTAAAAGCTTATTTTTAAAAAACAAGGTGGTTTTATATTTTAAATGCTGACAGACCATTTTAAGGATTCATAATGAGAGTTGGAGAAAGTTGATAAAGATGTGATCAATAACATGACATAAGCTCCTTGAAAATTACCCAGCACACTGATACAGTAGAAACACTATTATTTGGTGAGGAATAAATAATAATTTGCTCTAAAGAAACAAGCAGTAGTTTGTGAGGGAAATGTTTGTTTCTAGATTAAGGCGTAATTTCCCTGCAAACACGCAATTTTTTGAAGTCCAGGTCATCTGAGTGGTCAGACTCTCCTGTTAGCTTATGTTGAGCACTCCATCTTGAAAAGTAATGGATGTGTCTCCTCTGCTGTTGTACTGCAGAACTAGTTTATTTGCCAGAGCATTTTTCTGACTCCTGTCTGGCTTTAGCCATTTGCATATAAATCACTGTGTACAGTTACCTTTTCTCAGGTTTCTAATAAGCAGTTATACATTTCTCTGCCATCATCATTCTGGTTACTAATATCTGATGCATGTTAGTGTTGTTTTCACATATGCGTTGCACATGATGAGTGGCAGGCTCATATGAGAGCAATGAATGTTTTCCCTACAGGTTATTATTGCAGCTGAACTTCTAAAAAATGCAGATGAACTAGTCAAACAGAAAATTCATCCCACATCAGTTATTAGTGGCTATCGACTTGCTTGCAAGTAAGCTTGTTTACATTCAGAGAAAATTTTGTTATTTGATGTAATAGTTGTAAATAGTCTGTGTTCTTTAAGTGTTCCAATTAATGACTAAATTTTATTTTGAAAAGTTGTATTTGTGTTTAAGTAGTAACATTTGAAGTAAGAAGTAGGCTCAGTATTTTTTTTCCCATTTGACTACCGCATTATCTCCTAATAATAGATTTTAGTGGCTATGCTAATGGGATAGATTAAAATTGCCATGATCTGAAGAGGGAGGGTTTATTTGTGTCCTCCTCCTATATGAAATGGCTGAACAGAAAACTGAAGCCTCCTGACATTTTGACACAATGATAAAACAAAATTTTGAGTGAAATGTATTCTCCCCCACACTTTAAACAGGGAAGCAGTGCGTTATATCAGTGAAAATCTAATTATTAACACAGATGAACTTGGAAGAGATTGCCTGATCAATGCTGCTAAGACATCCATGTCTTCCAAAATCATTGGAATGTATCCTTGTGATGGTCCAGTAAAGTTTTTAAAAGTAAGATCTTGTGTTAGTTTTTGTGCCAGATGATGCTGTATTGAAACTTTTCTTTTTTCTAGGAGGAAAGGTAATATAAAGTGTGTGTAAAAGTGTTAGCAGATAGTGTTTAACAGTATTCTAACATTTCAGTGGGATAATTAATGATCGTTTCTTTCATGAGAAAGCTATAAGGAAGTGCCTTTGAATTACTACTGGTTTTCATGTGTACCCACTGTTCATCCCAAGTTTCTTGTTCTCCTTAACTGATGGCTTAGAAATGGTGATTTCTTCGCTAATGTGGTGGTAGATGCTGTACTTGCTATTAAATACACAGATATCAGAGGCCAGCCTCGCTATCCAGTCAATTCCATTAATATTCTCAAAGCCCATGGGAGGAGTCAGACGGAGAGTATGCTCATCAATGGCTATGCCCTCAACTGTGTGGTGGGATCCCAGGGTAAGGCTTGTGATGTAGTTGTGAAATGAAAGCACTAAAGGTTAAAGTTAGCTTTTTGTGGGTCGCGTAACTACATTTTCAGAAGAACTATCTTAAGATGTGCACTTACTGTTCTTAGCGAAGCCCAGAGAAAAAGGAAATGGTACATCGTCAGTTTCTCTTTTGTAACTTACATGTAACTTAGGAAGATGCCAGTTAAAAGAAAGTACATGTGTTTAGTGCCATAAGCATTTGTTCCTAAGGTTAAAAGTAATAAAATCTAAATTTGTTTATATAGAACAATTTAAAATCTCTGTGCAACTCTAAGGATAGGAGTGTTTTATAAAATGTAGCATTGATATAGTTACCATTGAAGGTACTTACTGCTGTGTTCAATTACAGGCATGCCCAAGAGAATAGTCAATGCAAAAATTGCTTGCCTTGACTTCAGCCTGCAGAAAACAAAAATGAAGCTTGGGGTACAAGTGGTTATTACAGACCCTGAAAAACTGGACCAAATTAGACAGAGGTATGTTGAGAGATTGATTTTTGACCTGGGAAAGGGGTGTTTGTAAATTGTGAGTCTTTTGGAGGACTTTAAAAATTAACATTGAAAACCAAAGTTAAACTGTTTTGCTTAAACTTCCAGGAAAATTAGAAAACGTGGTGATGATGTTTTAAGAGAGATTTAGGTGATGATAACATGAAAATCAACTTCTTTGTGGAATTTTGGTCTTATAGTGTGTCCATATTAAGAATTCAAGATACAACCAGAATATGTTTCCTCAAATAAGCAGTACAAGAACCAAGCAGATAGTGGGGAGGGTATAGCTCAAGAAGTAGCCAGTACCTTCTCTAAAAATAAATAAACCTAAGTACAACACCCCCTCCCCCAAAAAAAGGAGCCAGGCAGATAGTGTTGACTGAGTGCCAGGTTAGGGAATGCACACGGTATTATCTATTGCCTGACAAGCTAGAGGATGTGCTCTTTTGTCTTCTAAATCTGTGTGTGTACTGTTCTTTCCTTAGCTGTCCCCATCAAGGGTCAGTCCTAAGAATGAGTGTTCCAGATCCTGTTGCCGCCTACCTTTAGAGTCTTGCTTCATTACTTTTTCTCAACTGCATCTTCAACTACTAGTTCTATTCTTCATTCCTTTCTCGAATCCACATGTAACTGTCTTATCCTTAAATAAGCGTCTTATGCACACATTCTGTTCCAGTTACTCCCTGTCCTTCCTCATCCCTCTATAGCCAGGTGTTGCAAGATTGATTTATACAAAAACTTTCCTGGTGCTTTATTTGTTGTACCCTTTTCAGGTCTGTTCTCCAGTGTAGGACTGCTTGCTAACATCATTTCACTGCTGTGAAATTCACTACACACATTCAGTCTTCACTTGACCTTTATCAAACCTTTGACTACTTCTTGAAAGACTTTTGGAGGATAGAGCAGTTTTGTGATACTACCCTGTTTGTATTCCTGTGCCTGGGGTGGCCAGACATCTCTGCCAGAGACTCCCAAATCCGCTCCTCTGAACTCCATACACGTGTGTTTGAGTGCCGCTTAAGCCTCTCCAAGTCAGCATGTCTAAAACTGAACTTGTGATGATACCGCCACATCTGCTCTTTGCTGTTGTAGTGTTAGGGACCCCTCCACTCAGGCAGAAAACTAGGAAATATCCTTAATTCCTTTTTACCTAATACTCTTTGCCTTCTGATCTGTCACAGAGACCACTTGAAAAAGTAAAATGGCTTCAATTATCTACATATTTCAAATCTATCTCTTTCCTATAGCTTGTTTGTGGTTTCCATACTATTTCTGGCTGCCTTCTGGAAGGTTTACCTGAACAGCTAGCTTCACATTCACCTTGTTGAAATCTGAACTCTTGTTTTCTTATCTGCATCCTCCCCCACCCCCTTTAGTATTTATTTTACTCCAGGAGTCAGTGGCTGAACCTCCCAAGTTACCCAGGCCATAAGCTTTGATTTCTCTGATCAGACCATCTGTTTTCATTAGATGCCTCCTTTCCTTCAGTCTATCTTTTGAAAACACAGATTGGTACTACTACTCTTACTTAAAAATATTAAACTTCTCCCCAGTCCAGACTCTTACATCCCTACAAGGTTCTTCATTTTCTGGTCCTACCTGCAGTTTCACCTTCCACTACCTCCAGACCTTCAAGCTTTCCTTATCCCACCTACCAGGCTGGAGTTGTGTCTTACGTGCTTGTAATCTCTTGTTACCCTCTGTAGTAACACTGCCCTGGAGTTTGGCTGACGGTCCATCTCCCTGCCAGATCCCCGACGGCGGGGATGCTGCTTCCTTCTAACCACAGTTCTTGGTTAGGAACTCAGACTGGGGTGGTGGAGAGCTAACTGGTAATTTTTAATTACTTGAACTTTTCTGTAAATTGGACTGATCTAAATTCTGGTCACAGAAGGGAAAGAATAGTTAATTTAACCTGCAATCTCGTAAAAAATACTTAATGATTAAGTTAGAGCTATATTTAATGTAAAAAACACGGATGATAACTGTGGGTTACTACTCAAATACTTTGTCTTTATAGAGAATCAGATATCACCAAGGAGCGAATCCAGAAGATCCTGGCAACTGGTGCCAATGTCATTCTAACGACTGGTGGGATTGACGATATGTGTCTAAAGTACTTTGTGGAGACTGGTGCTATGGCAGTTAGAAGAGTTATAAAAAGGGACCTGAAACGCGTTGCTAAAGCTTCTGGAGGTACGTCTCCTGCCAGCTCTCAGGTACCCCATGTTACCTCACGTGACCATGTCTCTTTATATTGGAGGTTAACTCTAAGCAGCTCCAAAAACATAACAGTTTTTACTTTTTCCTCCCTTAATGCTTTGTGCTACAGATGTATGTATACAGCCATTTCTCCTGTAACTGGGAAAGTTCTTTAACTTTCTTCACCTAGAAGTGATGTAGTTCCATCCTAGGATAAAAGGACAGTTGCTTGCTTGATGCCTAACTGTAAACCTTAAACTTGGCGTTTATACATCATTTCTATCGTAAATACATGTTTCTGAATCTAAGGTAGGATATGAAAGTATTCATGGGAGAAAAATGTTTACAGGTCTTTGTAATTATTTTAATAGCGACTATTCTGTCAACCCTGGCCAATTTGGAAGGTGAAGAAACTTTTGAAGCTTCAATGTTGGGACAAGCAGAAGAGGTGGTGCAGGAGAGAATTTGTGATGATGAACTGATCTTGATTAAAAAGTAAGAGCTACTTTCTAAATTATAAAGCTAGAGATTTTATTAAGGAGTAAAAGTAGATCACCTTCCCATTTATTTGCTGCTATAGTCTTTCAGTGACATGAGCAGTTATACGCATGGGATAAAATAATGTTGGACCATTGTAAATTGAGATGGACTAACCATTTCATCTTTTTTGCATGGTCTGGACATTGCTTCCATGTGTAAGTATCCCGTTAAACAGGATTTAACCAAGGTGCTTACAGTGAATTTCTGTGTGATTTTGTTAAAGTGTTGATTTAAGAGTTTCATTGTTTTTTTTCAATAGCACTAAGGCTCGTACCTCTGCATCAATCATCTTACGTGGGGCAAATGACTTCATGTGTGATGAGATGGAGCGCTCTTTACATGATGCTCTTTGTGTAGTGAAGAGAGTTTTGGAGTCAAAATCCGTGGTTCCAGGTGGGGGTGCTGTAGAAGCAGCCCTTTCCATATACCTCGAAAACTACGCGACCAGCATGGTAAGAACATCTCAAAGCCTGTTTTCTTTTGAAGAAGGGCATGGGAGATGTCTTTGGCATTTTGTTAATATGAATATGCTTCGTCTGAGACCTTAACTGGTGGTGTGGGTTTTAATATTCTTCCTTTTGTGAAGACTCTTCATTGTCTGTCTTCTTAGGGCTCCCGGGAACAGCTTGCTATTGCAGAGTTTGCAAGATCACTCCTTGTTATTCCTAATACTCTGGCAGTTAATGCTGCCCAGGACTCCACAGATCTGGTTGCAAAACTAAGGGCTTTTCATAATGAGGCTCAAGTTAACCCAGAGCGCAAAAATCTGAAATGGTAAGGATGCTTTCCCTTTTTCATTGTCATCTGTATGTCTTGAATGGTAGTTTGGTTTTGTTTTAAACTCATGAAAGATGATGACTAGTGATTATGTTAGGTGTGTCTTTGTTAACAAATCTGATTCCTAATCTCTTCCCCACTTCTCTTTACCTACAGTAGGAAGGTCCCACAGAGGCAAAATGGAGATTAGTTTTGGGTGATACGTACCTATTTTTAAGCAACCTCCTAAGATATTAAGTTATGCTTAGAAGCAGTTTTCTTTATTACCATCCATAATTTTCTACAACTTTCAGTGCTGAATTTTATCCATAATCAACTGCTTTAGACTTAAAGGGGTCTCCCATAACATCCCAGCCTTTCCCAAGATGACCATCTGGATGGAATAGCTGGCATTAATGAGCCACCTAGTCAGCTTTTAAACGGATGGGATGGGTGTGTGTTATATAAGAGGCTCTTTAATATTTTTTTTCTGAAATTGCAGGATTGGTCTTGATTTGGTCAATGGTAAACCCCGAGACAACAAACAAGCAGGAGTATTTGAACCAACCATAGTTAAAGTTAAGAGTTTGAAATTTGCAACTGAAGCTGCAATCACTATTCTTCGAATTGATGATCTTATTAAGTTACACCCAGAAAGCAAAGATGATAAGCATGGAGGTTATGAAGACGCTGTGCACTCTGGAGCCCTTGATGACTGATCTGATTTCTTTTATTTATAACAATGTTAGATGCAATTTTCTTGTACCTTGAGTATTACACATTAAATTGCAGCAAGCTGTCAAGCGTTCGGTTTCTTGTGAAATGGGACATCATTCCCATCCTCACTTTGGTCCTCTGGCTTCACATGATTCAGTATTGATTAGCTTAAAAATGAGGTTCAGGTTTAGTTGAAGCATAGTTAATTGTTAAGCAGTTTCATGCTCTCTGAACACACATTGCTATTCCCATCCCACCCCCGACGCACAGGGCAGCGACACCACGGCGTCCACCCTTGCGCTCCATCGTGTGTAACAGGGTGACAAGGATCCGACAGCCAGATGCTCCAAGAGGATGGCCCAAGGCTATCGCCCCTCCTTCCGTGTTGACCTAAGGGGTAAAAAGACAGAATTAAAATCCTAAACTTACAAATTTTTCCCTGTAACATCACACCAGTAATCTACCCTTTCAAATTCAATTTTTATTTCAATTGCTTAGGAGCTGACTTATGCCCCTGTGACATCCATTCTGTTTTCGTTTAAAAGATTTTGTTGGGAAGTGAGTCCCAATAGGAACTTGCCTAGTATCAGCCATTACCGGATGGCCAGTACCTGGGACGTACCTGTACTTTGCTATTTACAGTCTTAAAGTTGCATTGTGAATGTTAATTCGCAAGCTTTTGTCCGGACTACAGGCTCATGTTTACCTTCTCTGGGTTTAATCCAAGTTCTTTAGTTATTGCAACAGACAGGGCTGCAAAGGCTTCATTGATTTCAAATACATCAACATCCTCCAGTGACCAACCTGCTTTTGCAACCTAAAAGAAAGGTTAACAAAACAGCTCTAAAAACTCATGACCCATTCATTGTAGATGTAGAACAATATTGTATACTGAAGGATCTCAACCCAAACTGCCACTTTTGAGTTGTTCCTATGTCAGCCTAGTAACACATTCTGCCTTCGTGACGCTAATTCTTAACGGTTAAGGATTAAAACATCCCTTGGAAATGATAAAGTATCTTAAAATTTGAACCAGTAACATGTATGTATGTGTACATGAGGTGGTATGATAGTCCCCTAAGAAGCATAGGATCCAAGTGTTGGCTGCTCTTCGTGGCAGGGAAAGAAGACTACAGGTGGATATAAATGAAAAAGCTCATTTAAGGCCAAAGGGAAAACTTGAAACAACACAAATGGAGCCTGATAGGAATGAACAGGAAAACAACAATCAAGCTCAATCTTGGTACTTTGGAGTGGGAAGGACCTTAAAGAGGGCAGAGGTTAGTAGGGGTCTACAGGCTATTGGTCTGGTCCTGAAGGGTTACAGCAACAGAGTGAAGGGCAGGTGCTGACGTTCAGAATTAAACTCACGGCTTGCTTTATTGCTGGAATTGGTCCTGTTCCCATAATGGAAGGCTCCACGCCTGCTTGTGACCAGGAAACTATCTGCGCTAACGGTTTAAGGCCGCGATCAGTAGCTTCTGACTGCTTCATGAGAACCACAGCTGCAGCACCGTCATTGATTCCTGTAAAACATGGATGCCTTGGATTTCCAAAGTACTGCTCATTAAGCTATATACTTGTATCTGCTTTCTCCAACACCTGAAGACGAGTTAAATTAGTCTTAACACCTCTTGGCAAAGTCATTTGCCGTAATTCAGACTTCACGTTGTAATTAGAAATGGTCAGTTTGGCAATAGGACTTCACACAGCAGAACAATGCAATGGGAGGGAGTGAGAGGAAAGCAGTGGGGGGAGGGAGATTAATGGAAAGAAATGGAAGAAATAGCCCAGACCTCACAAGAGGCATTGGGAGTTTCTGATTTTGGAAAAGGGCAAAGGTAGTACATAAATTCTGGAGTTCCCTCATTTGCTTTTTTGTGTCCTGGGATACTGTAGGGTAACCAAATCCATTTCTCAGTATGTATAGGTTAAGTCAATAATGAAGTAGGGAGAAACATGATCAAAACTACATTTTTCCCTAAAGCAACTGAAATAAGGTTTAGAATAATTTGTACAAATAATCGATCAAATGAAAAGCATTAACTTGGCAGACCTAGCAGAAGATGGGATTCTCCCAATTGCCTTTCAGGAAATCTAACCTGAAGCATTCGCGGCGGTGACGGTGCCCGTTCCATCTGTAAGAAAGTGAGGCTTTAGCTTAGACACGTCTTCTATGTTGCTCCCATGGCGAGGAAACTCATCTGTTTTAACTTCAGTAAGACCTGCAAAAGGAGAACAATTACCAAGACCAGCACACAGATGGCAGGCAGTGTCTTGGGAATGGGGGATTCCTCAGACAGGATGTGTGAGGATTCATACTTGGAAGAAAGGTTTATCATAAAACATGGTCATTCCAATAGGAGGAAAGTACGCACTAATACGAATTATTGGATGTTCAAACACTAGCACTGTCTTCATGAAACATTTTGAGTGTTTTCTGTTTCCACATCCATAGCCCTTTCTGAGGGAGGCAGTTCAGGGAGTTCTTTGTGCAGGTTGCTAAGGTTTGGGGTATAGGTCTTGGCCGGTTACAACTGACTGGATCAGGGGTATCAAAGCCCATCTCATAAAGGCTGGATGTAATCAATGTCAGTTGTCGGTAACAACTTGACCGGAGCGTTCCACATCAGAGAATAGCAAACTGACCCCCCAAAAAGTCCACCAAGAAATACGAAATGCACACAGAAGCAACAGGAAGTAATGGGCGTCCGCGTCCCAGGAGACAGCCTACAGGGGCAGAGAGGTCGGCTGCTGCCTCCTAACCGCTGTGAGCCAGGGCGCCAATTTCTCATGAAATCTGCAGTATCTGCACAGCAGTGTGGATACTCTGGGGCCAGAAGTGGATGCCGACACTGCCTCCATGTCTCCTCCCCACCCCACGCTCAGATGTATCCTCAATATACTGTTTGCAACCTGAAGAACGTGAGCTAACACCATTTTTAAACATTCCTACATATTCTTTTGAATATTAATATTACTCTCACCAATCAATATCCACATTGATATTTAAACTGTTGACTTATACACTCACCTTTTCTAGAAGATACAAAAACTGATACAATCTCTTTGTCAAAATGGCCGGCTTTCTGTGCGTTCTCCGTTCTGTTCTGGGACAGAACTGCAGCCTTGTCCTGGTCTTCTCTACTCACTTGCCATTTTTTGGCTACATTTTCAGCTGTAAAAGAAAAAGTAAATGAAGCAAAAACCCAAACATTTTTCAGTAACTGGCTTTTGGTAGCTCAAGTTTCTCACATGTAAAAGAGCACTGACACCAGACACTAGAGGCTCGCTGGTGGCTGAGACAGCGCTCGGTGGCGATCTTGCCTCCCACCTAATGTGGGAAAGTTGCAGTGATCCTTTTTTTTCACTTCACAAACAAGAATTTTATAAGTAAAACACTGATGAAGGAAATAGAGGATGATACAAAGAAATGGAAAGATACTGTGTGCTCTTGGATGGGAAGAATCAACATCATTAAAGTGGCCGTACTACCCAAAGCAACCTACAGGGTTTGCAGTGATTCTTAGGAAACCATATTCTTTATTTGCTTCTCTCTTTTCTATAAAATAAGAAACTTCCAGAAATTTCCTTCATGCAGCTTCATTAACCGCTTTTATTTTTGGCCCCATCTGCTTTCTCTTCTCTTTCTGAACCTCTGATGGAAGGTTGTAGGCATCATGCCCCTTTATCTCTAAATTTTAATTTCAGTGTATATTTCTGCCCCCCCATCCCCAAAAGCCCATTTTCTTACATAACCACAGCTGCCAAAATCAGGAAATTTAACAGCAATACTATACTATATAATCCTTGGTCCATATTCAGTTTCACCTATTGTCCTAATGATGTCCTTTAGAGCTGATTTATTTATTCAGTCCAGTATCATCCAAGCCAGGATCATGTGCTGCATTTCGCTGTCAATCCCTTTAGTTTCTCTTTACTTGGAACAGCTCCTTAGACCATCTTTGTGTTTTTGAAGGGCTGGGGCCAGTTCTGTTATCAGATGTCCTCAATTCAGGTTGGTTTGACTGGTGTTTCCTAGAAATTAGCTGACATGGGACAGCCCTGAATGGGGCTTGGTCTTCTCGTTCAGTCTCGTCGGGATGCCTGTGCTAGTTTATCTCAGGTGACACTGGTCTTGCTCACTTGATTCAAGTGGCGTCCACCATATTTCCACACTGTAAAGTTACTATTTTTCCATTTATAATTAATCGGTAATTTATGGGACATCATTTTGAGATTATAAAAATATCTCCTTAGCAAATTTCACCCACTGCTTTTAGCACCTATTCATTACTATTTTTAGTCCATTTACATTTTTATTTTTTCATTTATTACTTTCTAGCCCCAACATTCCTTCTATACATACTAATTGACATTCTACTGTAAAGAACTTTTCCTTCTCTTTCCATCTACTATTATTTACATCAGCTAGGATCATGGATTTTTATTTTATTTAATATGTATAACCCATTGTTATGATTATTTATTTTAACGCTCAGATGTGGGCGGTAGGAATCCTTTTGACGTGTCCCCATGTGCTCTAAGCACTTCACTTCCTTCTTTTTTTTTAAGCATTATTGTCCTAACCTTGGAATAAGCCATTTCTCTAAGGATCCCTAGTTCCTTTTTGTGGAGAAAGGTATTTAGAAACAAAGATCTAGTTGTTAGGACCGCCCGTTGTTACTAGCATGTCACTGTTTCTGTGCCTGTTCATGAGGACTTACATACACATACAGTTTACAGTTGAATATAAATACACATGGGGTATCTTGAGTTCATACTGATATCTCTGAATGCAATCTAACACAACTGCGTTCTTCCTTCTTTCCATACTTGAAACTCCCTTTGACAATGGTGAGAAGCTTGGCTCCCATTATCCTCAATATATTCACTCATTTGCTCAAACCTACAATATACAGAAAGTAGTTTCAGAATTTGCTACCTGTATCACTGGAAAAGCAAACCTATTAACTAGAGCTCAATATTTGCTTACAGCTTTTTTCTTTTTTTAGGTAAAATGGAGTGAAATACAGAAATCTGAAGTGTATACTTCCATGGATCTTGACAAATTCACACAACTGTATATCCCAAATAGGTAACATTTCCACCGCCCCAGAAAGTTCTGACATCCCTTACCCATCCCCCTTCCTTGAAGCAAATAATGTTCTGATTTTTATCACCATAAATTATAAATGCAATTCAGCATCTTTTGCTCAGCATTGGGTCTGTCGTATTCATGTAGCTGAGTTTATCACTGTTTGTTCCTTTTTATTGCTGAGTAAGTACTCCATGGTATGCATATACGACTATTATACATTCTCCTGTGGATGGACACCTGGACTGTTTCCAGTTATTGGCTAATATGAATAAGGTTGCTAGGAACATACTTGTGCAAAGCTTTTAGTGATCAATGTTTTCATCTAGCTTGGGTAAAGAAACTATCAAATCTTTCTCCAAAATAGTTATACCATTTTATACTCATTCCTGCAAAGTATGAGAGTGGTAGTTCCTCCACGTCCTTGCCAACATTTGGTGATATTTTCATTTCAGTCTTTCTAGTAGGTGTATAATGGTACCGTATTGTGGTTTTAATTGGCAATTCCCTCATAAGTAACGTTGAGCAACTTTTTATGTGCTTATTGGTCATTCATGGATCACCCTTTGTAAAATACCTATCTGCCCAAATTTTTAGCTCATTTTTCAATTGGGTTTCTCTTTTTATTATTTTTATAGGAGTTCTTTGTATATTCTAGATGCAAATCCTTTGTCAAACACATGTATTCTGAATGTTTTCTCCCTGTCTGTGACTTGCTTATTCACTTTCTTAACAGAGCCTCTGATGATGAGCAGAAGTTTTAATTTTTAGTAGTCTAATTTATGAAATTTTTCTTTTTCTTTTTTTTTAAATGGAGGTACTGGGGTTTGAATCTAGGACCTTCTGCATGCTAAGCATGCACTCTACCACTGAGCTATTATTTCCCTCCCTGTCTCAAATAAGCTATTCTCTTATGCTGACTTCTAGAAGCATTACAGCTTTAACTTTTATTTTTAGATCCATGATTTATCTCAAATTAGTATTTGTATATAGTATGGGGTAGGAGTTGAGGGTCATTTTTTCTATATGAGTAATTTGTTATTCTAGCACCATACACTGAAGAAGCTTTCCCCATTTCATTCCATTGGTACCTTTAAGTCTATTTCTGAACTCCCTATTCTGTTCCACTGGTCAACTTGCCTACCCTTATGCCAAAACTACACTGTCTTGATGACTGCAGCTTTACAGTAGCTTTACAGTAAGTGTTAAAATCAGATAGTGTGAATCTGTCTATATTCTGCTTTGTCAAAATTGTTTTGGCTATTCTACGTCCCTTCCACTTCCATGTAAATTTTAGAATCAGCTTGTCAATTTCTAAGAAAAAGTCTGCTGCAATTATGATGGGACTACACTGGGGCCATAATTCTTTACATATTTTTTAGTGACTGTCCAGGAATTATAGTATAGATCCTTAATTTATTACATTCTACTTATAGTTGATACAGGCATACCTTGGAGATATTCTGGATTCACTTCTAGACGACCACAATAAAAGCAAATATCACAATAAAGTGAGTCACACAAGATTTTTGGTTTCCCAGAGCATATAAAGTTATGTTTAGTAAATAGTGTAGTCTATTAAGTGTGCAGCAGCATTATGTCTAGAAAAGAAAAAGTATGTACCTTAACTAAAAAATACTTTAGCAAGCTGTAACATCAAAGATCCTTCTGTTTCATGTTTTGTCAAAATTGTTTGGCTATTCAGATCACCATAACAAATATTATAATAATAATTTAAAATTTAAATATTGTGAAAATTACCAAAATGTGACACAGTGACATGAAGGGAGCAAATGCTGTTGGAAAAATGGTGCTGACACACTTGCTTGACACAGGGTGGCCACAAGCCTTCAATTTGTAAAAAATACAACATCTGTGAAGTACAGAAAAATGAGGTACACCTGTTCTGGGTCTCTTCACATAAAATTGAATAACCTTGTAACAGTATAGTTTTATTTTCCCTCTTCCTTAGTTCTATTACAACCATGTATGTTGTAAACTCTATAACAGTGCTATGCTTTTCGCTTTAAACAGCCACATCCTTTTCAAAAATAAAGAGAAAAAAAGATAAGCTTTCATACTTACCGCATAGTTACAATGGTGCTCTTCCTTCCTTTCTGTAGTCAAGCTTCCCTCTGGTGTCACTTCCCTCCAGTCTTTAGAACCCCCTTTAGTATTTCTTGTTATGTATGTGTGCTGACAACAAATTTGTTTTACTTCATCTTTAAAAAAGGTCTTTATTTCACTCTAATTCTTGAAGAACACTTTTACTTGATGTTGGATTCCATTGTTTTTGATGAGTTTTCTATCATTCATATTGCTGTTCCCTTGCACAAAAATATGTAGTTTTTCTCTGGTTGATTTCCTTTTTTTTTTTTTTTTTAATCTTTAGTTTTCATGTTCAGTGGTTTTACTACAGTTTACCTCAGTACAACTTTTTTATCTTTCTTGGTGTTTGAACTTTGTTTTTCACCAAATTTGGGCATTTTTCAGCCATTTTTAAAAATTTTATTGAGTTATAGTCAGTTTACAATGTTGTGTCAATTTCTGGTGTACAGCACAATTTTTCAGTCATACATGAACATACGTATATTCATTTTCATATTGTTTTTTCACCGTGAGCTACAAGATCTTATATATATTTCCCTGTGCTACACAGTATAAACTTGTTTATCTATTCTATATATGCCTGTCAGTATCTACAAATCTTGAACTCTCAGTCCGTCCCTTCCCACTCCCTCCCCTCTGGCAACCACAAGTTTGTATTCTATGTCTGTGAGTCTATTTCTGCTTTATATTTAAGTTCATTTGTCATCCT
Source organism: Vicugna pacos (assembly GCF_048564905.1). Lineage (NCBI taxonomy): Eukaryota > Metazoa > Chordata > Mammalia > Artiodactyla > Camelidae > Vicugna > Vicugna pacos. Next base: position 71,919,892 of record NC_132994.1, on the reverse strand, counting down.
TTTTCAGCCATTATTTCTTCAATGTTTTTTTCTGGCTCATTCTCTCTCCTCTGAGACTCCTATTTCGTGAATGTTAGTCCACTTTATTTTGTTCCATAGGTCATCGAGGCTCTGTTCATTTTTTTCTCAGTCTTTTTTCTTTGGGTTCTTCAGGTTGTATACATCGCTCTGTCTTTAAATTCACTGACCCATTCTTCCGTCTCCAACTTCCTTCTAAGACCATCCAGTGAATTCTTTATTTCAGACTGTGAACTTTGAAGTTCTAATTTTCATTTGGTTCTTGTTTGTACTTTCTCATTTACTGCTAAGATTTCCCCCAGCTGTTCATCCATTATGATCATATTTTCCTTTATATCTTTAAACATGGGTAAAATAGCACCTTTAAAGTCCTAATGCTGCTAATTCCAGTATCTATCACTATAAGGATTAGAGTCCATTAGCTGTCCACCCCCAAAGCCCCCTCCCAGCTACAGGCTACATATCCTACTTCTCTGAATGTCTAGAAATTTCTTATTGCATGCTGGACATTATAGCTGATTTATTGTTGAATGTCTGAGTTTTATTATCTTTAGCGAGTATACTTTTATTCCCAAAGGCAGTTAATATACTGGCAGACCATCTTGATCCTTTTGAAGTTTGTTTTTAAGCTTACTGGTTTGGGTCTAGAGTAGCCCTTACCCTCGGCCCTACCCCTAACCCGTGGCCTTTCTGAGATGTCAATGAAGTGTCCAGTGGGTTCAGGTTTCTACTCAGGTTGGTTAAAACCCCTATGTCTCTTAGCAATCTACGAAATATCCATTCAATTCACAGCTTCCTAGCAGCTGTTTCTACTAGGCCTTGTAGAGTGTTGCCCTGCACATACATGGCTAAGCATCTGACCAAAGGCTTAAGGGGACCCTGAGGCAGACTTCTGGAGCTCCTTCTCTTCATAGCTGCCTTCTCTCCATACTGCACCACGAACTCCAGCCATCTCAGTAGCTCCAAACTGCTCTCTGCCACCCCAGTTCACTGGGGTAGCTGGTCCCCCAGACAGAAAGTTTAGAAAGCACTCCAGGTAGAAACCTAGTGATAGCGGGTCTTTCCCTTCTTTCAGGAATTCTGGGTCTCGCACAATTGCTGGCGGGCATTTGAAAAGAGTAGTTTGATATGTTTTGACCTGTTTTACACTTCTTTATAGCATAAGGTGTGTTCTTTACTAATAACTGTATCATGGCCTGAGCCATTATCTTTTTTTCAAGCAACAGAAATTTACTTTCTCACAATCGAGGAGGAAAGCAGTCCAAGATCGAGGTGCCGGCAGGTCTGCTTTCTCCTGAGGCCTCCCTCCTTGGCCGCCTTCTCACTGTGTCGTCACATGGTCTTCCTTCTGTGCCCACATCTCTGGTGTCTCCTCCTCTTCTTATAAGGACACCAGTCAGACTGGATGCTAAAGGCCTCATTTTAACTTAAATACTCCATGAAAGACCCTAACTCCAAATACAGTCACATTCCAGGGTCCTGGGGGTTAGAACTTCAACATATGAGGTTTGGAAGAACAGAATTCGGTCTATAACACCTTAGAAAGGGCTTGGGAGCTGACTTTTTAATGACCGTCTCTGCTGAGGCAGTTAGCTGGAGTATCACACTTTGAGAAACTCTGGCCTAGACACTCTGACAAGTTAGGCCCTGGTACGGCACATGTCGCCTTCCACAGTCTTCCCACCTGCCCCAGCCTCCACTGCTGTGGCTCTCACTCACACAGTGATGCAGATGCCTTGAACTTCTCACTGCTCCCTATGTCTCCAAGTCCTTCCTTCCCTCCGTGCATTTGCACACACTGCTCCCTCTGCTTGGAATCTTGCCTTTTAATCCCTTACCTTTTTCATATGAGTACTTCTCATAGAATCAAGAGTCATTGCCACACATATGAGCAAGGTGCTTACCCTCTCAGGGTTTGTTTCTTTACCTCTAAAATTAAAATATTCTTATGTTTTATATTTGTATGCAGTAAAGATATGAGTTCTTTTGATCTTCTAGCTGCTTTGCCAGTAAACCTAGACCACTGAAGCCTTCTAGATGGATGAAGACATGACCGTGTAGTACAAAGAATATAGAGTTAGGTACCAGAAGTACTAGTTTATCTCTGATATTGCCTTTGCCACAAAACTACTATTTGTGAACCCTTGTTTCTTCATTTGGTAAAATGAGAGACTGATCCAGAAGAACTCTGAGGTACCTCCCACCTGTAAATTCCCTGACAGTCAAGGAGTCACAAAGGAGAGGGGAAATATTTCCCCACTTTGGTTCAACAAATGAAAACTATCCCTGTCACCAGGAATATAAAATGATTAGGACATGGGCCTCACACCTGCAAAGCTGGTTTTTACAGTTAGTATGTTTTCAGCCATGTCTGCCTTACCTGTGATGCCCATATGGTAGTTGTGAAACGCATCGGTAAGCCCATCACAGAGTATACTGTCAGTTAGTGGTGTTTCCCCAATCTTGACTCCTGTCCTCAAGTGAACCAAATGAGGAGCCTGGAAACAAGAAACACGAATGGATTAGGCTCAGTCATAACTAGTCCTCTTCTTAGGATCCCACTCAGAACTATCCAGTCATTCCTCAGTCTTCACCTAGTCTCCCTGGTGACACATCTCCCTAGTTCCAGCCCATCGTCCTGCTCATCCAGGGCCTGAAGACCCCTGGAATCAACAGACTACTCCACCCTACCTGCTCTTGGGAACCCATTACTCTCTCCTCCCTACCCATTTTCATTTTCCATCAAACAAACCTATGCATTCTGTGTCCCATTTCCTTAAAAACCTCATTTATCCTTTCCAAACAGGCAACCAGTTATCTGTTAAATGAAGAGATCATCTAAGGGCTTAAGGGATGCTAACTATGTGTTACTTATTTTGATGGGAGATATAATGCCTATAGTGAGAATAATCAGGTTGCCCAGTTAACTGACGGGAAGAGATCTCTTAGTAGGGAGTCCTCTTAATTCCCACCAACTCAACAGCAGCTATCATAGAATGGGAAGTCTTAGAGTCAGAAGGTTTGTATTTGAATCTTGGCTCTGGGCCTAAGTTTCCTTACCTGAAAATTGGGAATAAAACCATCTAGTCTCTGCTAAGGGCTGTTATGACAGCATGTTTAAAAGTACCCCATAAAGTACTACACGGAGACTAGTACAGTTCCATCAGAATCACTCTGATCGTGTTTGCTACCTTCAGCCTACCTCCTCCTGAGCCTCAGCAGAGGCTGGGCTGAGCAGGCCTCTGCCTAGAAGATCCCCAGGTCAGACCCTGAATTACCTGCAGGAAGCAGGGAATTTACTTTTTTCTTTTCATGCTGTGCAAATTTGAGGGATGGAACTTGGTGAAACCAATCTCGTCCAGCAAGTCTATCAGAGAAGGGCACCACTCAGTGGTCCTCTTACTCACATTCTACACTACACGAGGTCAACAAAATTTGGTCCCTGGATTATGAATAAATACATATAATTTTTATAAAGGAGTTAAGTGACAACATCTGTTTTTGAGTTCTCCTCACAATGAGAAAAAAAATTAAAATCAACTGCCTAATGTTATAGGTTTAATTCAGAAAATATTTTATCCTTCAGTAACATTTTAGAAAAAATATATTCTGTTCCAAAGACACTGGTTTTTTCTTTAATTTGGATTTCCCAAACAATTTGAAGAGTAATTAATACTCAGGAAGGGATCAAGGCTGGATCCTTGTTTACTTGTTCCCTGTTTGGTTCCAGCTCTAATAAGTGTCTGTTTACTCTGCGTTGCCGTGAACATGAGTTAATCAGTTGGAGGTCAGTGAAAGCCATCTCTTCAGAGGCCTTACCTTGCTCATACTTTCCATGCCTCCTGCAACCACAATGCTGGCGTCTCCTATCCCTATTGACTGGGCTGCAAGGCACACTGCTTTTAGGCCTGATCCACAGAGCATTTGGCAGCTCCATGCTGGAACAGAGTAGGGGATTCCTGCACCCACACTGGCTTGTCGAACAGGATTCTGCCCACAACCTAGAAAAAGAAACACAGAGGCCTCTCAGCAATCAAAGAGAAAGATGAAATGTTTGGGTGAAAGTGTATCAAAATCAGGATACTGCCAACTGGGTCTCCTGCCACTTCCCAGCCCAGCCAAGTCAAATTCCCGGCAGAGGGAGAGGCCTGTATGGACTTGACACCTGTCACAATCTAGCCCTTAGATATGTGTTATCTTGTGTTGTTCTATAGATATTTCATGGATATCAGATTTCTTCTCGACAAAGAAATTATTAAGGAACTGTCTTCTTGATCTTTCGATAGGGCTTGAATAAGCACACAATCCCTTATAAACATAAGGGAGAACGTGGGCATTATTCATGCTTCTAACTAGGGCTATTTGCTTCCACGATCACAGCTTAAGATATCCTGGAGGATAAGAGGGTTATTTAAAAGAGAAAACCTCTGCTAGGAAGCACTTCTTTTCTTGCTTAATATTCATCACACCATGGTTAACTGGTTATGTAACAAGGTATATATGAAATCGGAATTGACAAATACTTTTCTATAATTCAACTGTGGGTACTTCATTCAGGGGATGGGAAAAAATATATCACATACTTAAGTTAATCAAAGAAGCAGAGAAGGGGATGGAGCTGAAAGTTTCAAATATCTTCAGCCACTATTGTCTGCTATCAGATGGTGCATGTTCACACAGTGGTCACTGTATTGTATATTTCAGATATACCCATACTAACACCTTTCCTTGGTGAGTTTGTTGGAAAAAATTAGCAAATAGGTCACTGAGAAAAATTTAGAGATTATATTCATCAGTGTTATTATGTAGGATTAGGCTGGAAGCCTAAAATTTGAGATTGAAAATAGACGCAGGAAAAATTATTAAAAAAAAGTATCAAAATATTCTCTGAATTAAACTCATAGAACACTAGTTAAGAAAGAGATTAATCTTATTTAAGGCTCCTGCTTTTTAAGCTACAATGAATTACATATGTATTTAGGTAAATAACCCCTTTATAAAAATTGTATGTATTTATTCATAATCCCCATCTCCAGGTACTTAAGAGTTAAGAAATGAGTACTAAATATAATTAATTAATGTTTTAGCATTTAACAAGAAAATGAGCTCCAAGAGGATGAGGGTTTCTATCTGATGTGAACACTGTTTATCCCCAGCTGACAGAATAGTGCCTGGAGCACAGCAGGGGCTCAGTATTAGTCACGTGATTACGGAGGGCACCTGGGCTTAAGAGGTAGGACAAGTGTGGGTGATATGATCCTGGATAAGTCACTCGACCCCTTAAAGTCTCATTTACTAATCTATAAAATGGAGATGATGTGATCCGACGGACTTACCGAGAGGACTAAATGAGGAAATGAAAGGGAAGCACTAAGTACAGTGCTTTAAAGGCCCAGCACATAGCAGGTCTTCAATAAACGCAGCTACTATTTTTATTGTGTGGAGATACCACAGAGGTGAGATGTGAAAGAGATAACAGAGAAACCAGGAGTGGAGGACCCCGTGGTAACTGAGTAAGTCTGAGCCGAGGGTCTGGGAAGGAGAGGGAGTAGCCCAAGGGTGAGCCACCTGAGGGTGTTACTCCTATATTTTAAGGCCTTGGAGAGTCATGAGAAACTGGTGTGCTTTGACTTTAAGGTCCACAAGGACAAGAAGGGAAAGGAGAATTAGGAAGAGGAACAACACAACTACAAAGTAAATACACAGAAAAATGGGCCAGGTCTCAGATAAGGTAAGGACAAAAGCTGGCTGTAAGTGAGTATGACCAATTTCAGCAGGAGTAATGAGAATTCATGCTATGAGCCAACATGAAACTGGTTATGAAAAACCAATTAGGAGCTGTCAGTGGTCGCAGGTCTATAAACCCAGTGGGACTGAGACGTGAAGGGGAGCAGTCTGCTGACTCACCTGGAACAGCCCATCCAGGGGTGATGTGCCCCTCTCTGGGAGGAATAAGAAGTGCAACCCACCTGGCCAGCTCAGAAGCGAGACCTCAGGGGCAAGGACTGGTCTGCGTGGGTGGCGCCCTAGCCCCCGCATGCAGCACAGGTGCAGGGCACAGAGGAACTCACTACTTCTTTATTGAACATGTGACACTTTAGGAAAATGTGGAAAGCGGAGCATACTCTCCCATGCCTCCAGCTGACCCTGCTTCTAAAGAATGAAAGGGCAGTGGAGGACGGTGATCTGGGTTCATTCCGAAAAAGCATATTAAAGACGCTTAGTGTTCAGATGGGGAGAAGCTACCGAGGGGCTTGGCAGAGGGGCGACAGTAAGCATTCTACCAGAGGGAACTTCCTAAATAAATTTATGGAGGCAAGTTTCTGTATGGGGGCAGGGGCGGGGGTGGGGTGGGGTTAATGGGCTGCTTCCAATAAATCTGAACTTTGAATAGTTACCTGCTGCCAAAACATGTCCAAATATGACCTCTGACACCTCTTCGGGAGCCACAGCAGCCCTCTTCAGGACTTCTCTGATGACAGTTGAGCCCAGGTCATGGACAGGAACGGTGGACAGGGCACCATTGAAGGAGCCTAGAACAGAAGCAAAGGCGAGGGCGATGGAGAGGGCGCCCAGAGCAGCGGCGGGCCGGCGAACTGTGGGTCTGGGAAGAAGGAGGGAGTGGCCCAAGGGCAGACACCTGAGGATGTTACTCCTGTATTTTAAGACCTTAGACAGTCATGAGAAAGTGGTGTGCTTCGACTTAAAGGTCCACAAGGGCAAGGTGAGGCCTGCACAGGCGCCCACCGCATCTCGTCTGGACACGGAGAGAAGAATGTGTGACTCGCAGAAGCCAAGCCCGGGGCAGTAGTCCCCGGCGCGCGGCAAAGACGTGGACCCGCGGGTAACCTGCCCATTCATTCCCCCTAGTCTGAGCGGATGGGCGCGGCCCACGCTTCCCCAACAAAAGGGGTCGACACTCCCGCGCGTCCAGGCTCTTTGAAATCTACAGAGCACTAAGGACATTTGGGCAATTCTCAGTAAACGTCCTGTGACCAACTCGACCTCGGCCCAGCGCCGGGATTCAGACCACCCAGCGGCCCCGCCTCTGAGACCATAGAACTGAGGTGGCGCCTCCTAGAACTGGCCAATCAGGGGCCTCGCGCGAGAGATCCTCTCCCCGCCAGCCAATGGGAGAGCCGGGAGGCGCGGTGGCCCTACCCAGGAAGCCAATAGGAGCACACGGAGCGAAGTGGCCCTCACCGCGCGAGGAGGGGGCGGGGAAGCCGGGCCAGCCGGGGAAGGCGCGAGGCACCGGGTTCCGAGAGTCCAAGAGGTTCCGGGGGTTCCTGCGACCGAGCCGGGAAGAGCCTGCAGCTCAAACCCCGCGCGCGGCCCGTCAACCACTCACCTATGGCGGTCCGCGCCGCCGAGACAATGACCACGGGATCCGAGCCTGCATTCATCCTGCCGCACAACCGCCGCTCGAGCTACTGTGGGCTCCGCGCAGCCAGCTAATGAGAAAAGTCCTGTCCCGTCGCTGACTAGCTGCGCCGGGGGGCGGGGCCTCAGGCAGCCCCGCCTACCGCCTCCGCGGGCGCCGGTGCGCAGGCGCGAGGGCGGAGCTGGGCGGGGCTCGGGGATGCGGGGGGCGCGGCGGCCAGGGCAGAGGGTTAACTGTGTACCCCAGAGCCAGAGGAGCGCTGATGAGCGCAGCCCACCGGCCGTTCAGACCCGCCTCTGAACAGCCGAGTGCTGTAGTTTCTGTCTTGACGTTTTTGTTTTGAGGTGGGAAGATTGTCTTTTTTGAACTTAATGTTTTTGGAGTCAGTGAAAAGTATGGTGACAGAAGAGGGTCACGCGTTCAGCCCAGGCTCTCAGTCTCGATGGCGAGAATTAGGTGTGAAATCTGCCAGCTACAGGCCTTGGGGCGGTTGTGACCTGTGCTTTCGCCCTTTTGGCGTCCAAAGTCCCTCTTTGTTTTGCTGATAATTAATTATCCCTTCAATTAAAGGTTAATTTGGTTCTCTGTGCAAACCGTAGGTGGACTTCATGCCCTTCTGTGGGGTTGGCACCACTTGCCTTTCTTGCTTTTATTTTATTTTATTGAAGTATAGTCGATTTACAATCTTGTTAATATCTGGTGTACAGCATAGTGATTCATTTATACATGTATCTAATTCCTTTTGATATTCTTTTTTATAATAAGCCATTACAAGATATTGAATATATTTCCCTTTGCTGTACAGTAGGACCTTGTTGTTTATCTGTTTTATGTACAGTAGTTAGTATCTACACGGCTTGCCTCTCTTATCCTGGAAGATCAGCTGTAGCAGTGAGTGTGTGAGGAACCGCAGTGTCCCGGTATCCCACAGATCAAAAGAATTTCCTCTGGTTGATAATATGGACAATAATGGACAATCTGGCAGGAGAGGAACCTGTGATAACTGGTTGAATCACTCTTCTGTTTAAAACCTTTGACAACATCCTATCCACTGTTGGGCAAAGTTCCAAATCTTTCAGAGCTCTCTAGAAACCTCAATACCTGGCTCCCACTTAGCCAGCCTCAGCTCTGGCTGTTTTCCCCTGGACACAGCGCACAATCTAGTCTAGTCTCCCAGAGAGGACTTACTTTGTCTTTTTCTCTCTAGCACTTAGAGCAGTGTTGGTCGCACACTAGGGATTTACTTAATGCTTACCAAATAGATGTTAATGCATTTTCATGATATTATCTAAAAGCTTTAACTGTCCCCAAGAACTGCATGAAGCTCCATATAGAATGGTTAGTCTGCTACAGATTTAAAAGTATTTGAGGGGGGGTAGAGGGTGGGAAGGGATAGACCGGGATTTCAAAATTGTAGAATAGATAAACAAGATTACACTGTATAGCACAGGGAAATATACACAAAATGTTATGATAAATCACAGAGAAAAAAATGTGACAATGAGTGTGTATATGTCCATGAATGACTGAAAAATTGTGCTGAACACTGGAATTTGACACAACATTGTAAAATGATTATAAATCAATAAAAAATGTTTAAAAAAAGTATTTGAGTAATAATTAACATCGGACAATCATCCGTTGTTAATATTGGCAAGGGTGTTTGAGTAAAGGGTAAGTACTTGGTGGGGCAGTCAGTGATGGCTGGAATGTTAAAGCTATTTAGAATAGACTTGAAAAGAATAAAATAATGCCATTTACAGCAACATGGATGGACCTGGAGATTGTCATTCTAAGCAAAGTGAGCAATAAAGAGAAAGAAAAAGTACCATATGAAGTCACTTATATGTGGAATCTAAAGAAAAAACCCACACACAAAGGAACTTATTTACAAAACAGAAACAGATATAGAAAACAAACTATGGTTACCAGGTGGAATGGGGATGAGATGGGATAAAATGGGAATTCGAGATTTGCAGATACTACTATATATAAAATGGAAAAACAACAATTTTCTACTGTATAGCACAGGGAACTATATTCAATATCTTAGTAACCTATAATGAAGAACAACATGAAAAGGAATGTTTGTATGTATATGTATGGCTGAAACATTATGCTGTACACCAGAAATTGATGCAACATTGTAAACTGTATTTCAATAAATAAATAGAATAGACTTGGTGTTTTTCACCTCTTTCCATGAATCCAGTTATAGCGACTGATTCTCAACATCCATTTTACTCCAAACAATTGGTCTTAGTCCTGGCCAGTTGTTTCAGAACGGACATGCCACCCAGTCTTGTCCGCAAAGTGTGAAGGGAAGCTTGCTGGGTGGCTCTGGGAAAGTTGTTCTCACTTCTGACAGATACAAAGATGAATCCTTCTTCTCTTTGGACATTGTAGTGTCTGGGTGTGATACCTGGAGCTGTGCACCCACTGTTTGAGCATGAGGGGACCCAGCATGACTTCAGGCCAACACACTGAGGACAGCAGAGCAGAGACAGAAAGAACTACCAGACTCTTCAGTACATCTGTGAGACGAACTCTAGAATCCACTCAGTCTCTGAAGTTGCAACTGTGTGAGACAGACTTTCCCGGTTTTAGCCAGCCTGGGTTAGGTAAACTGTAAACTGTTCTGGTACATGTGGTTGAAATCATCCTGATTCATCTAGGCTGACTTCCTAGTAGGAAGTTAAGATTTTTAGATGTTCAGTAAATTAAAGAAGAATAGCCTAATGTGCTAAGAAGGGGTTTCTAGGCAGGCCGTGCAGCTTGTTGAGAACACTGGAGCAAGAGTACTTTGTTACAAAGTTGTGGAGGGAAAACTGTTGGCAAGACTGGGGAATTCTCCTGAAGAGCTTTCAAGCAGATTGAAAAGACATTAGGTCCTGAGAACCTACGTCGAGACTTTGGAGAAGTCTGTGGCTGGGCCGGATAAACCAGTGAAGATAACCGGAGCAGAGGCCGCACAGGCGGGGCTGAAGGAAATGCTTGGATAACAGCGTTCAGGAGAAATCCTGAGGGTCTGGGATAGTGATGGAACCACCAAGCCTCCCTAAGAAATCAGCGACGTGCTCTAAGCTTCTGTCTGGAGTGTGTTCCCTAACATGAGTCTCCAAGGAATTTAAGGAACCTGTCCCTCGACTTCATGCTCTTTTCTACCCCAGTGTCCCCTTACGTCTCTGGCCACACTCCAGTCTCCTTTGTGGGCCTACTTTACCTCCTAATATATTCCCCATGGTTCTTGCTTTGCACGGGCACCCTGAGTAGAACCAGCCACTCCACGGCTTCAGTTACCACCTCTGTGCTGACAGCTCGGAAGCCTCTCCCTAAGCTAGATGTCTCCTGAGCAGAAAGAGCCTCTCTATTAAAATTTCCCATCAGTACATCAAATTTAACACATCTAAACCAAACTCACTGTTATCTACCTCTTCCAGCCTTTATTGTTTCTCTTCTGTTCAAATGCCAGGAAGCGTCTTCTGTTAACCAACCTACTGTGCAGCACCAGGAAGCCTCCCTATCTCCTGCATTTGGTGCCTCTTAGCATCTTCTACCTCGCTTTATACTTCCCACGTTAAAACTCCTAGTTTCACCTGTCTCCTCTACTAGACTATACACTTTGATCTTGTTTTACTGCCTTACGCACAGCTCCCAGCACATTATAGGCATTAAATATGAATGAATACCAATATGTTCTTTATGCCCAGTGCCTTACACATCTAATGAATATATTCTTTTGGATGCAAGGGATATATTCACTTGTTTCCTACCTGGAGGCTCTATCTAGAACCAATGGAAGAACAAACACTGAGAAGACGCTTGCTTTTGTTGAGTGGCCTCTCAGCCTGTGTCCTCAGGGGAGTCCTTGCTAGAGTTGCTCATCAGCATCTGCTATCAAAGGCACAGATGGGCCAGACAGGGACTAAGAATACTGAGTAGGTGAAAGAGGAATTCATTTTAAAAATCACGTCTCCCTCATGATGTATTCCAAAGATAATGAAATGACATTATCTGGGGTTGCAGGAAGTGTTCACAATAGTCATGGAATAAGTGAACTTCCAAGGAAGTGTCATTAGAGAAGAGCAGTAGGCTCTTGGGTACAGGGGACAGACTGCTAAGAATGAGAATGAACATCTGAGAGAAAATTGTCAGAAGGAATGGCTGTGCATTATGTTTGCAGAAGTGTCACAGAAACTGGAGTGGTCATTTGCATTGAGTACAGCTGACGGGCCAAGAGAACTAGGGACCAGTGAGCCCTGTATAACAGGCACTTTTACAGTTTGTCTCATTAGACCTTCCCAGCTGTCGTATCCACTAAATCTCATGTGAAGAGATGGCAGCTGGTACATCCTCCAATGCCAGACACTGTGGAAGTCTCAATCCTCTTGTCCACAAACTGGTATCACTTCCTTCAGTGGCTAAATTAACCAGTTCTAAGAGACAATTCTTAACTAAACTCTCTTACCTTAGCCAGCGTCTTGAATATACTTAGAATCTTTATAACTTGCATTTTTTCCGTCACTGCATTGCCATTTCTGGTGATTGTTTCCAACTGTTTAATTCAGCACAGCAACCCTTTGGATGGCTTGTAAGATGTCATCCTTAGCAGCTCAGGTGCATTTCTACCTCCGTCTCGAGGATGAATGGCACAGCGTCCAGCATCAGCTCTTGGCCTCAGCCCTGGTTCAGCTGCCAGCTTTGAGGCGGGTACTGCCCAGGAAGCTTTAATGACAGCACCCTGGAGGGCAGCTTAAACGTTTACCAACTCTGCTTTTTACTTCAGCGTTTTGAGCACATTTCTTATCCTGTATATGGGGATGTGGCAAAAATGATAATGCATAGAAAATGTAAGTACTCAACAGGTGTCAAAAAATGTTAAGGCATTTTTTACTACCTTCACAGTACGACTCTCTGAAATAATGCTGAAGTAGATATTGAAACTCATAATCTTGGACTTTATCCAAGTTGATTGCCCTTAAAATTACTTCTTTGGCAGTACTCAGCAAGCTTTTTGCCAAATGCAGGGTGTCTCCATTTCCAGGAGTCATCGAAGGAATAAAGCACTCGCACATGTCCGGCTTAAAAAGTTAACACGCTTGTAACAGAGGAGGGAAGTAAACAGGCAGCTTTTCACTTCTCCATCGAAGATTCAAAACCCATTCAATGAAAGCTCTTTTCTCTTGCTGTGAAAACTACCCAAACAATAAAATTTGTATTTGTAGTGTGATCAAGGGAGATGGGCCATTAATAGGACTGGAACTTTAAGATAACCGTAATGGCAAACATTTACTGAGCAGTCACTACGTGCTTGGCACTGTTCATGTATTAACTCATTTGATGCTCTTTATGGGGAAAAAATTGAGCCACAGAGAGAGAAAGTAGTTTGCCCAAGCCATGAAGTAGGACAATGGTAAAGCCAGCATTCAGACTCATTCAAGTCCAGAATTTTCTCAGCCTAGATTATGATTTACCATTTTATCCTAGTAATGCCAGCAAATAAAGCATCCAATTCCAGAAATGAAGAATACTTACTCTGCACAATCTTAAGTTCTCCCTGCCCAAGTCATTTATCCACCAATACAGATTCAACAGAAATGTGAAAACTGGTAAAATGACACATAATAGGTCTATTAAATTTAGTCACAAAATTTTATCACCAGTTGAAAAATTAATTTCTTCTTGCACACCAGTGACTATGTTAACACCAAAAGGAAGAGAAATTCCGTTTCTGTTTAAATTGAGCAAAAGGATGTACAAAACAAAAATTAAAGCCAAAGCCCACAGTATGTAATAATCCAAGGGAATACGTAGTATTTTAGTACACACCAAAATGTTTATAAACAAATTTATTTAAAATTGTGGACTTTTTATTTACTTGAAGACTGCACAAAAGGTTAATCAAAAGATAGGAAGTGCAGTATTTTAAATACACCACAAAGATTTGTACGCCAGCTAAACAAGCAAAAACATAGTTGTTTTCAAATAAGTTGTACCTCAGTTTCAAATGTCATTAACTCCACTTCTGAGGTTCCCTGACTATATTACAAGTAATACCTAAAACAAGAAAATAATTTGCTTTCAGTAAAAATCGTATTTTATCTCAACCAAGTCTGAAAAGCTACAGTCTAAAGGATTCAATTCCACAGACTTCAATACTTAACGTTTAAAATACGACAGGAAACAAAAGCAAACTTTGTCTTACTTAAAAATATTTCACCGTCACGCGAACACCCCACGCCCTTCCTGTGTAGATTAGCAGGTGTTAATAGTGCAAGTCAGCAGCAGTCGCCAATATTTTCAAACATCACTGACCACACAGATACCTAATTACCTGAAACCATTTCACAAAAACGAAGTCTACTCTTCAATTAAAACCTAACACTTAGGTGACTATTTTCTTCTTTATACTTTTCTATATTTTCAATTATTTTAAAACAATTATTTTTACAAGTCAGGAGAAAACATTAAAGTGTAGTCCTAAACGGCAAGTTCACTTTCCAAAACAAGGCATACATTGTTTAAAAATTACTCTCACAATTAAATTTACGCATGGACTTAAAGCTTCACTTTTGTAGTACGTTGAAGAATAACGAGTAGACATTCGGCAATTCAATGAAAAGAAATGACAAATGCTCAACACGCATACAGAAACAAACAAAAACAACTAATGTAAGGAGTTACAATAAAAATCTTTATTTAGGTTTGGTCAGTACAGGTAAGATATACTGGAGTCACAGAGCAATATGCATTAACAGGATACAATAGTTCATAAAAACTGAGTAACTATGCACACAAATTTCTTAAACATTCAGTCATCTAAAGAGAAAATGCACAGATGTATGGTGGAAAAAACTGTATCTAACACTGAAACTACTATAGGACTCCATCAAAAGTCCAACTTTTAGTGATAAAACTACTGTACTGGGCAAACTTGGCAGTCATAAACCCACATCTACTCTAACAAGTCTGAATGGTGCGTAAGTATAGTAACAGCAGGAGTAAGAATGCCCTCACACAGCACAGGATCTAGGGCAGACAGTTATACAGACATCATTGTGTTATACTTCAAGGAAAGATTTCCATTTACAACTTCACATTAACTCATATAAAAATAACTTGACCCTACACAAAATGTCCTTTTAGCAACATTCAAAGTAATTAACTGTTACAATTTCCAGAGTGGCAGAGATATTGAAGCAAAGGAAAAAAAAAAAGAAAAAAGAAAAAAGGAAAGGAAAAAAACACACCCCCACAAAAAAGGCAAATTGTGACGAAAGTAAGCATTAATTTTCTGGACAGTATCCTCTCCCAAATTAAATGACACTGTATAAAAATTTGCTGGAAAAAATTTTACAAAATGGAACCCTGTACATTTACACTTGAGTCCAAGCCATTCTGAGCGTGGCGGGAACCCGCAGTTCGGTTACCTTTCCCACTCACTGTCTTGTCCTCTTGAGGGTCATGACTGGAGTCTGTGTCATTTGAGTGGTGTGTGAGAGAGTTTTCACTGCCCGTGGGAGAGTCTACACTTTCATACCCCGCACTGAGTTGGTTTACGTAACTACTACCTCCTCTGCCAGTTCTCTCCTCTGAGCCGCTGGAGGCCTTATTACCGTTCCCTGGAGAAGAAGGAAAGTCATCTTCGGTTGCGTCCCCCTCCCTGTGAAAGCCAGACCCAGACGTCCTCTGCCGGGAGGAACTGCCGTTGCTTGGTCCGTTGGCCAGACGACTGCAGTCTTTACCTGCGGCCTCCGCCTGTCCTACAGGCTCAGAAGACGCAGTCCTGCTGGTGCTCGGGCCTGGGGCTTGAGACTGCTGCTGTTGGTACTGAGCCAACTGCTGGCGCGTCTCCTTCAGTTGCTGCTGAAGAACTAGAATGGTACTCTGCATACCCTCTACTTCTTCGTCAAGTTGAATGATGAAGTCATTCAGTTCTGTGCAAAGGAGAGTCAAACCTACTTTAATATCTCTGTAACACTTAAAAATATTTCTTAGTGCCTGCACAAAACCAGGCAGGCAGTAAATGTTTAAGTAAACAAATACAATTCTAAAATCACAAAAGAGTATTTAAAAATTCTGCTTGGAATTTTAAAACAGCCATTCAACAGAGTTTGCTTTGGGGGGGAAGGCAAAAGTTTAAAATAAATATACTAAAGCAACCAAGTTTAAATTGATTCAAACCATCTCACCATATACAACTGGTTACAGCCCATAAAATCTGCTGCACACCTGTTTACCTGCGGGCCCACATGTCTGGCCCCTTACTCCTCACCCTCCTAGCCAGCATCTTCGCTCCATAGTAGCTTCGGCCCCTGGGCAAGTACGGGCCCTACTCTAATGCTCCAAAGAAGCCTATGCTGTAACCAAGGATCATTCCACATGGAAGAACAAAATTCAAAGACAGTAACTCTTGAAAACTGATAAAAATACATGTCTATTGAGTTCTACAAAGATTTTCGGGGAGGGGGTCCTTTACTACTATACAAAATCTCCTATTTATTGTTTTTACATATAGTAAGGGCTAAGAACTATTACTTTAAAAAAGCAATTTTAAAAATACTATTTGACTACTGACCTTCTTTGCAATTAACTGTCGGATACACAAATTCTCAGTTTAATCTTCAGAGGTGGGACATCTACCTCACTATTAATTTTCCTCACAAAGGAGAAACAGCATGGACACAGCCATACTTGCCCAACATTAAAGGGATGGCAGCTGACAAGTTCTGTTGTCTTAGCAAACAACCATCACATCTTATTCACTAAACAGGATCTTAAAAGGTACAACCAATTTTATCTATATTTAGATCACTGGAAATAGCCAAGTACTTCACTTACAGAAACTGGTTAAATGAAGATATATATTCTCCCCCTTTTAAGTACTAAATAAAAATTTTACAGTTACATAATGTAACAGGCTTTCTATCTTTTGCCAAATCCCACCCCCCTGAAAAAAACTTATGAAATTTGCATAATAAACAATTAGGAGTGGGGGGTGGTTACTAAAATGAAATGGCTTTGTTTTCCTGCCTCAACTGGAAACACTTCAGTTAAAATTTTATAGAACCACTGGCAGAGATTAGCATATACATACTCTACTCTGTAATATTCATGCCTGGCAGTACTTTAAAGCCAGTGCAAAGTTAACCAAACTTTTCAAAAAACCCCTTACCATCCTGACTGCTTTTAAGCTCCTCACTATATTTCTTCTGTAAAGCCAACTCTGCTTCAAGTTGTGCAATACGTCCCTGGGACAGCTGCCTTCCAAGTTCTTGATTCTCCTGGATAAGCATTCGACACTTCGCCATTAACTTTTTGCCTGTTTGGCTGCAAAGGAAAGAGCCATTCATCACAAAATGAAGACAAAACTCTCTACAACCTTCTTTGCTTGCAATTACTATAGCAACAGATATAACACGTACAGAACATAACTATGGCACAGCAGATGCCTCCCTATAATTACCATCTTCTTTTCCGGAGCATGTCCATCTTGTACACTTCAGTCTTTTGTCAATACAGCAGCAAAAGTAAGATCTAAAGAAGTACCTAAATGGGCACTGTTTGTTTCTATTATGTTATTAATTGATTCCCTATTTTTATCCCAAATTATAATTTGAAATAGAAACAGGCCAATTAATTAACACACATTTCAGATATACCAGTATTAATAAAACACTGAAGTACTTAGCTTTATGGAACAGAGAGGTTCTTGAAAAGGTAAATGCAACATCAATCACAAATGCACACTTCTTTAATACTTAAAATATGAAAAATCAGTACCTACAAATATATAAATGAATGAGAGTATATTCTTGCTAGATTAGCATTTATAAGATTGCCTCTTTTTTTTGAGGGGGGGATAGTTAGGTTTAATTTTTATTTACATTTAGAGGTACTGGGGTTGAACCCAGGACCTTGTGTATGCTTGCACTCTACCACTTGAGCTATATACCCTCTCCCCTTTATAAGGTTGCCTCTTAATAGGTAGTTCTCAAAGAATGTTTATTGCACTAAGAAAGGCCTGTTCAGTAGTTGTTTTTAGAAAACCTTAAGACTATTTCTATTCATCAATCCCTTATTAACTTCTTTATGTGATATGAATACTTTTGAGCTACCTTAAAACTGCTTTTGAAAATTTAATATTCATATGTTATTTTATCCATGTTGTAAAAGATTATCCTTGAGACACAAAAAGATCGGGGTTACTTATCATGAATAATGCAAACATCTAAATATCTGCCAAATTAGGAGTGCCATAGTTTCAACAAATTACTTACTAACTGCTAGTGCAATGTACTGTATGCATATACACAGCAACTGCAAAAATGCAATCCAGGTTCATCCTATATATTACTATCAAGGATGAGATGAAAAATAAAGAAAAAAAAAGGATGAGAGGCATTTTGAAGTAATGTATCAGGCAAATGAAAGCTCCATTAAGAGACTTAAAAAGAATAGAATATGTCAGCAGAATTTTTAATAAGGTCATTCTGAATTTTACTCCATCACAAGAATATCAAACTATCCCTATCCAAGTCTCAAAGATAGTATCACAATTTTATACTTAAATCAGAATCCTTTAAAAGTGACCATTTCTATTATTTTTGATGAGGCTAAAGAAAAGTAGTAGTTTTACTGAGACGCTGTTACTAGTGCTTTTGGTTGCATTTTTTGCAAATGCTGCGCACACACTTTTTAAATGTTTTAAAGTGGGGGCACTTTCTAAGTGATTCTCATTCTCTGGCTCAGTGTTGCCAGTTTCTTTTACCAAAAGCACATGTTGTAGTCTAATATGATTCAAGCAAATTTGTAATAGAAGTTTTCCTTACATAAATCCTGGGTTACTACTGCTCAAGGGAGACTCAGATGAAAACCACAAGTCAGCCATGATAACAGTTTTATTCTGTATATAGCAACTATATTAGCCTATATTCCTGTTCATGGCTATTATAGCTCCAGATAACCCCTAACTCCTATGAGCACCCTCAGACTTCAGATACTACTGAACAAGAGTTTAGAAATCAAATGAGGAATTAAGACACAGGCACCATTGTCAAAGACAGTGGTGTTCCTCCCACTTATGCTCCCACTTTTTTTTTTTCCCGAAGTGTATAGCATCACTGTTTACCAACTAACCTGAAAAACCTTTTATGTGAATTTAAAAAAGGAAACTAAAAAATCAGTAAACTAATTGTGACCTGATTTAAGCTCATATAAAATATCAAAAATTCTTTATTATTTTAATGGAGGTACAGGGGATTGAATCCAGGAACTTGTGCATGCTAAGCATGCACTCTACCACTGACTTGTATCCCACCCTGTAATCACAAATTCTAATGCCAAAAATATTTCATTTATATTTTTATAAATGCCCAGTCTAAAATAATCCTATCACTTCTAAAATTAGTAATTACTAAAACAAATCTTAACAAAACTGCTCTTTAAACATTCTGTAATTTTACATCATTTTACTAACTGTCATGTAAAATATGTTGTTTATCACACCACAAAAAATGGTAAGAATCCAATTACAATAACTTGTCTTTGGAATAATTTCTTTTAATTACAAAAAAAAAAATCCAACCCACTCCTCTAAATCAAATAACCCACAAAGAAAATGTAATAGGAAATAGTTTAAGAAAAGGATTTATAAAAGAGAATGGACACTGTACATTGCTTTGTTATCAAGGTGAAGGGAGGCAGGGTATTTGAAAGGTGTACACACCAGTACCTAAATGTTTAAATGCAAACTGAAAATTGTCAAAATATTGCAGTATATCCCTCTAAATGCTCTAAAATAGGTGCACTGTCACGTGTATGAAATATTTTAATTAAAGAGGACCACATAATTCAGGGCATCTTTCTCTCTCAAAATTAAAACAGAATAAAAAAGTGAAAAACAAAACAAAAAGCCCACAACCCATTCTATTTGAATTATACCAGAGTATTGACTGAGCATTATTTATTTCAAATTAATACTGGATTTATAGTACCTGAGAAACTCTGGCTTATAGCTTAGTTTTACAAAACAAAAATCCATTTATAGGTAATTAAAATAAATTATGATTCATTAATACAATGGAGTAACCCTCACTTTTCACCTCCACCTTTCTTCACACTGTTTCAATTTTATACGTGTTATCTTATTAATAAAAAATAATTTAATAGTAAGAAGGAAAAAAACCTACCTCAAAGTTACTGTTATTAAGTGGCAAAGAAAGACCCTGGCTAAATTTGAGTACATGTTAATAAATACATTTTATGAATTATTTCTTGACCTACTAAAAATACAAGGCCATTTCTACTGTGATCTTAAATGGCATAAAATATACACAAAAGCCTTAATTCGGGCACAATCAACTAATTTCAAACAGATTTGGTTACTTACCCTCCAACCCCCACAAATAGTGAGATTTTTAGAAGCGGATTTCTTGCTGTAAAGTCACACAAACCACTTCTTCATCCCACCCTCTGCCCCACAATCAGTTCCCTAAAGCACAGACATGTAAGATACTTACAATTGATTTGAATGATTAAGAGAACTTAAGTCACCCTTGTTAAAACTGTACTTAAACGTTGGGACAATCTGGAACATTTATCTTCCACTCATCTTAGACTCCATTATCACCAAGTGAAAATTCGAATTGGTGACTTAAAGAATGATCTGACGAAAAAAATTCACCTCCAGGATTGGATGGAAGCATGAAGAAAATAATGCCTCATTTATCTAAATGATCAAATGAATTTGCTAGAAATGATCACTATACCTTTTTTTTTCTTCCCCAATTCACAAAATGTCTCACTTAGGCCAGCCCACCGTTCCAATACATTCTGTCCCCAATCTTCTGGCAGGCACCCTGTGAAGCTGTCCCACATTACTTTCTACTGCAATATCCTGGGACAAGGTGTCAAAAAGTAACAAGTGTCAAGTCTCCTTGTCTTTTATGATACCAGCTGGAAAAAAGTAGGTCTTTAAAAAAAATGAGACACAGAGCCTTTTCCTTGACTTTGAAGAGCACAGCAACAATTTTTTCAAAATCAATCTGCTCTCCACAGCCCCCCCAAATCAAAACGTTAGAAGTACAACAAAATCATCATAGTAATCCTTGAACTTAAAAAAAAAAAAACCAACTATTTCAAGGCACATTTAATTTAATATCAAGAGTGCAATACAAAAGGCCCAAATACAATGAAGGAACACATTCCCCCATTAACACCAACGACAATGCTCTTTCAACATGTGCCTGTTGAATGGAATGGGGATTTAATAAATTTCACTACTGAAAAAAATTACGCAGTGAGTCTCATCACAGCCAATAACCTTATACAATCTAGTCGTGAAATGAGTGTTTATAATGCTTCAAACAGTTTAAATCTGAAGTTTGATACCACACCATGTTTGTACAGTCCTCAATAAGATTATCTACAGTATTAGCAACCATTCAAAGAACAAACCATTGAGTAAAACCACATTGATTTAAGGCTCAATCAAGTAATATAGAGCCCCAAACTAAATGGTTAAATATATGAACTACTTGTACTTATTTGATTCTCATGACTATTAAGTTGGTTCTTAGCAAATAAACCCTTTAAAGGCAAAATTCACCTTGAGTTTTGACCCAGAAGTTCAACAATAATCACGAAGTCCACAGTCTTATTGGCAAAACTGATATACAGTGTCTCTAAGTCACTATGCTCAAGGTTAAGAGCGATGCATATTCCATCTTTACATTTTACTGAAATTTTACATGTTCAATTCATGATTTTAAATCTCTAGGTTTTCATTCCTCCAAACTGTCTGAAGACACAGTGTGCCACAGACTTAAGACTTCTGTTTCTCCCTCTATTTTCTTCAAACAGAAACATTTCTCAAGTGTCTACATGTTCTAGAAGGGGAATTTTTCGTAGGTGGCCACTTCTTCGGAATAGTCCGACGCCATCAGGCCTCTGAAGCAAGGGGAGGGGGAAGAGAAAAAAGCTGAAACACAAGGTTCATCTGGTAAGTTTTACATTAACCATTTACAAGCTGGATAGTATAAGAATGTGGCTTTTTTGGCTCAAAAAGTCTGAGTCTTGGTGTGGAAACGAGTACTTGGCTGTCCCACCACAGCTTTCTCGTAGTGGGACTGTCAGGGAAGTCTTGACTGGGGAGTATGATTTGTTTACCTATCAGGCGTAAACTTCCAGGCACTCAGTTCATTTTGGGCTTGTTCCAGTTTGTCTTTAGTCTGTTCCAGTTCACCTTTCATTTTTAGGAAAAACAAGTTGATCGCTGGGTCCACCATTGTTGATCTCAGTTGGGCAACGCTAGGCTGCTGGACTTGCTTGAGGTACTGGATTTGAGTCTGTGCAAAGCAAAAAAACCAATTACTACCAAATCAAAGGAAACATACAAGATGGGATAAAATCTGTTTCATTCAAGTCCCTCCCACTTTGGTCTTAAAATCTTCTTAAAAACAACTATTTAAAGGCATCCATGTAGGAATGAATAAAGGCCATCTGATTGCATTCTGTATTGGGAAACTTTAAAGAGACACGTTTATGACCAAAATAGTACCCCCTTCATCAGTGTTCTATTTACTAAAAATGCTGATACCCACTGGAAAAAAAAGCCAAGTTTAAAATATTAATTATATAAGAGTACAGCAGTTTACTCATTCAAATCTGTGCTTATGGGAAATTACTCTTTACAAGACCCCTAAAAATGCACCAAATACAAGATTATAACTTCTAATATATTTGCATTTCTAAATTTCAAAATATATAGTACTTACCTATTTACATGAGTTGACATTACAGCTTTATAAATAGCACCTTAACCCAAAGTTAAGCGTATATTCATTTTTTCTCCCTTCTGAGTACATTTGAATCACACCTTTGTAAAGCTAGAAGGTGACTGACCTGGTCCAAACTGCTTATTTTTGAGAGATTAAATAAGCCAATTGTCCAAGGATACAGTCAGTTCAGTGCCAGTACTAGAACTAGAATTTTAATTCTCAAGCCTCCTGACTCCCAATCTAGGATTTTTTTCACCACACCAAATCCCTCTACTTACATATGAAACCTTCAACTTCAACTTCAATTGTACTATTTACTAGCACACTAAAAATACATTTCTAAAATATGAAATAGTTTATTAGCATTAAATGCATCACTTTCTTCACACCCAAAGTAGATAAGAGTTCAAGATCCTCCTCCACACTAAGCCTTGAATAGGATTAAAATGAACATTTCCTAGGCAGCTAATTCCTACCATAAATTTAGTAAAAGAGACAAATATACTAACCAGATTGGGAGTATATTTAATCACTATTTTTACTGAGCAAACAGAACTGATTTTTTTTTAGCTTAAGGAGATTTTTTAAAGTACCTCATTTTAAATAAAGAAGTACTAATTTTAATTCACCGTAAAGCCAATTTTTAAGGTAATTTAACAGCAATAAACATGTCACGTAGTATATATCATGCACTGCTATCACTAAAGAAACCACCACGTTAACACCAACACAGACATATTTAAGTTTACGAAGTGAACTACCCTCTCTGCTACCTATAATCTTGCCACTTCCTGTGGTTCTGTCCCTGCTGCCCTTCCTGCAAAATGTCACTCTGTGTTCTAACTGAAAGAACAGTGAGTTCTTCAGGTGAAGAGGAGAATTGTAAAAAATGTGGCTGGAAAAAGTTAGGTTGTAGTTGAAAACAACCTTAAAATCTAGGTTAAGGTGACAATAAGGGTGATGAGGCATCACCAAAGGTTTTGATCAGGCATAATATGGTCAAAACTGCCAGCGTACATGGGACAGCTAAAGAATCACTGAGGTGAGTCAACAGCACATTCTGTCTATGCAAGTGTTAAGCAGTACCTGGACTAGGATGTCAAGAGTAGGACTCAAGAGAGAAAGAACTCAAGACACACTGGTGCTTTGAGACATCATCAGCACCATCCATTCACACTCTACCTACCAGGTGCCAGCCCTTTGAATAAATGGTAAAATTTAGAATCCTAAATATCACAAGAATTAAACAGTTTTTTGAGACCGGGCACCTGAGAGGTAGTACTCACACCATTAGATGTGAAAATGCTCAGAGAAAAAAAATTGTGGGGGGTGGGGAGGGAAGTGAGATAGACGTTACAGGAAAAAAAAAACAAAACCCTTAAAAGATAAAATGTTGGTGAGACCTCTTAGAACCAAGAATCAAGGTTTTAAAAAAAAGCCAAAGGTAGAAACGTGGGAATGGTCAACAGTTGAAATAGGGAAAATGAAAGCATACGAGGGGAGGCTACTCGTCAGCAAAGTAACAGGTAAAGAAGTCATTTTGAAAAAGTGAATGAAGAGAGACTAAAGACTTATGCAAACGTGGACAATCTCTGCACAAAAAGTGTAAGGGCTGTGAGTGAGCCCTAAAGATCATTTTACTGGTGAGAGAAGAAACAGAACTAGAACGCGCCCCATATTAGCCTCCAAAAACAAGAATATTGCCTTAATGCTTTACATTTTAATAAAGTTATCAAATGGAGAGTACACACAAAAATTCAAGAAAATTTTAGCTTTTAAGATTAAAAACAACAGGGATAGAGCTACCTCTATTTTACGTACTCAACATAAAAGAAAGGGCTAAGACTGTCAAAGACAGTGTAAAACTGAATCTAAATTCAACCAGAGCTAAATGATCAAATGTGTCACTAGATTTCTACACAGACATGGCAAATAGTATAAATGAAAGATGTCACAATTAAAAAGACATGGTAGAAACTGCTGATACTAAGAAAAATTGTTTTATGCAAAGAGTAAAGATAGCAAAGGAGAAACTAATTGAACAGCGTGCTTAGAGTAAATGCTCCTTATACTCTCAGATATCAGATTACTTAAAGGTATCAGAACCAATACACTAATTCTTATAAATCATGGAAATTTCAAAGAATAACTTAAAACTTTTGACTTCTTGGCCACAAGAAAATTATCTAAAATCTAATTATGAGAGGTTGTCTATCTAGTATTAAGTATATAAAATTAGCTTAATACTAGTTAATACATGTAATAATGTGAACCCAAACTCATTCCTCAGAAGACTTAAAACATTTGCAACACTTACAGTACACTCTTGCATCTCCTGCTCCTTGGTTGCTAGGCGCATTACAAGGATGTTTTCCCTGCGTGCAGATTCTTGCTGTTGCTGCTTTAGCTTTTCTTCAGACTCCCTTAAGCCAGTTACATCATTGGCTGATGATTAAAAAAAGAGAAAAAAAAAATCCCAAAACACTATGAAATAGTACTTCAAGATCAAACTGAACTAATCAGAAGTAAATTCTGATTGCCGTTGTCAAGGACAATAAAAACCACTAACTACTTTTATTAACAAGGGAATTTGTTTCTGATCCTGAGTACTCTTTTGGGGAGGGAGTGGTGTTACAGTGGTTCACAACCACCTATTGCTAGACAGAATCATGTCGTTATAATCTGATTTGTTCCCAACAGAACACAGGAAACTTAACTATTTGCATTTGTTTATACTATACAGTACTCACAAAGTCCTGATTAATATTGTTTTTAACCTATTCAAAATAAAAATGCCCATAACTGCATGGGTAATTATTACTTTAAGCTTCCATAATGTTAACTTCTATGGATTATAACAATGTCATATAATAATTGAAATTTTAGGATATTAAGCTTTCTGAACTTGGAAAACTACTGGTTTTTATACTTACAAATAGTACATTACTCTAACTCAGTGAAAAGTGACAGACTAGAATGGTTTGAAATTATATACTTTATTGAATTATTTTCAGCAGATTTTGAAGAATCCACAAATACACTGCTATGTCCTACTATTAAAATTTAAGCTATCATAAATTTATCACTGGTTGCTTCTACATTCCTCCCTTCCAGACTAATAATTCATGCTTCACTTCAAACTTCTCTATGGAAGGGACAGATCAAGAGAAGTTTCAAGCAGTTGTCAGTTTCCCTGTCTATGCTCTCTCAGAACCTTGTACATAATTCAGTTTAAAGTCATGCCATTACAGGACGACTGCATGTCGATCTTCTCCAATGACTGGGAACTCCTCACTCAGAAGAGAGATCATGTCTCATTCACCTTTCTATTGCTTACCAGCCAACGCAGCACCTGGACATGATTCTTTAACAAAATGCTTGAATAAAAATTACTTAGTAAAATCAATTATCCTGTGTTTACAACAACTATCTAAAAGAAAATATTCATATAGTCTTTAGGAAGCTAAAACTCAAACTTACAGTTAAGATCTGTGTATTTGCCCTCCAAAGCTTGCACGTATGCTTCATACTGCTTCCACCTAGAACAGAAATAAATCCATTAGTTCTTACGTTGAAATTGCTTTTATTACATACAAGAAAATCACTTTAATACTGAGAATTCCACTGCATGAATTTTAAGGCCTCTTCCATTTTGAGATTATAAATCTAGTTTAACTTATAATAAATTAGTCACTTCAAAATTATTCCTTCTCAACTTATAGGAATTAGCTAAGAGGAAATAGAGAAAAGTGTTCTCTGCTGAGAATATACTGTCGCTCCCGTGGGTCAGATCACACACTACATAGGACTTTGTATCACTGGCGGTCAGCACAATGCATGGATTACAGAAGATGACTGAAAAACTTACTACTACCTTCAGATATGCTGGCCACCTCAAACAAAAGGCATTTCAAAAACATACCTAATTATAAGGGACTGAAGGTTTTCTCGGCTCTTCTGTGAAAATACTCTGTGACTCTCTCCAAGTAAAAAAAGGGGAGAGAATATACTATTTTTTAAACCATACCTAACTGGCAGAAACAACTTGCATAAATGCCATATGCTATTAGAGTATGAGGGGACCTTTCTTCCGTTATATTCCTCTACCCTCAAAATATAGGCCGTGTTAGCTACTCCTGGCAATTACTGCAGTTAACAAACTTTTCCCAGTCTTATGCTCCTGGAGAGTAGCCTGTATGCTATCTTGCTTACTGAAGAGCCTTAATTTCAAGCTGCTCTTCAGTTAGAGCTAATCAAAATTTACTTGGATTTTAGAATATACTTTTGTAATCTTAAAACCTTAAAAACTTTGACAAGTTTGCCATGAGATTTATTAATATTACAATATACTGAACAAAAAAAATTCCATAATGTCGAGTTAATCCATTCTATATAAAGACTAGGCCAAGCGCATGCTTATTTTCGGCCTCTTACCACCTAGGACACAAACAGAAGTTCATTCAATGTTTGGGAATGAATAAAGGTGTTTTGTGGAGGCTATTTACTTATGTTAGAGGAACGGAGAAATATGAAAGTTTAACCAAAAACATCCTAACAAGAAGACAGGAAAAAAAAAAAAAAGACCAATTAAATAAGCAGCAGTTGAAAATCACCAGGAGAATTAATGAGGAAACAACTCACTTAAAAATCATAAATGAGAACTCCTTAAAGAAGTTAAACTGACCTCAAGAATATAAACTGCACCTGATTTTGAAAACTTAAAGGTAATTTAACATCAAAAACTGATTTTTAAATTAAGATTATAGTACTGATTCTGCCCCCCTGCAGTTAAATCAGGGGAAAAGACTTCCCATAATAACTGGAGGAATTATCTAAGAAAGGATAATAGGCAAGGAGTGTACCATATCAGAGGTACAGAGAACACAACATATCAGCGGTAGTATATCACAAGTGTTTACCTCTGCAGGAAAGGGCAAGACTATTTTAAAATACTAAGTATTTGGGGGAGGGTATAGCTCAAGTGGTAAAGCGCATGCTTATTAGCATGCAGGAGGTCCTGGGTTCATTCCCCAGTACCTGCTCCAACTGCAAATAAATAAACCTAATTACCTCTCCTTCATAAAAACAAAAACAAAAACAAAGCCAAAAGACAAACAAAAAAAAACTAAGTATTTAAATTTTATGTGCAGGAAAATAAGGGAATGCAACAGAAAAACTGTCCTATGCATGAGATTAGGGCAAGTATCAGAAAGCATGCCTGCAGCAGAGCAGGAAGCAGGAGGCTGGGAAACTACAGACCCGACAGAACAGTGGAGCATGTCTTCTGTGCTTCTCTGTCTTACAAACCACCTTTTCTCGCCCCCATTTCCAATCTGCTAAATTTACTCAGTTCTTGAAGTAAAAATTCCTTGAAATTTCTAGAGGAAAAAGTTCAGTGACCTTGGCAAAGGTATATAAAAAACATTCATTTTACTTTCATCTAAAAGTTATCTCATAAAAAACTTAACCATAGTGATAAAATGTAGAAATAAAATATTTAAATTGTAAAACACAAAACATGTGATCCCATCTTCTGATTTCTTATATTTAAAAAATGAATAATATAATGCTGTACTTAATCTGCTTTAGTAAGACATAACAGAAACTCAGAACTGGAAATAATCTTTTAAAATAATTTAATCCAATTCCTTTAACCTAAGAAAAGAAAATGAAGGATATAAAGTTAATGAGCTGACCAAGGTCCTAGTTATGAGAAAGACTAACTTTGCTTCATCAGTAAATAATGTATTTCTTCCAAGAGAAGTGTATCCTTAAGGACTGCAACTATTTCACATGTTAAACAGGAAAAAAAAAAGCCTACATCAAAACAAGTCTATTATTTGTTAAACTGAAAGCTGACAGTAAGGTCTTTCCCCATAGCAAGTTAAACACATGAAGTACAAATGCTTTTAAAGTTAAAGTTCTGAATATTTTTCCTCTACAAGAAAAAAATTCAGGTTACTTGTCAGTCTAGAAGTCACCCAAGCTAGTGCTTTTAGCTCTTTAATGTATCATGCTTTCCTCAAAGTTTATATGATGAAGAAACAGGCCATAGGAAAGAGGTTCAAAAAATACATTAAATGATTTGAGGCTGTATTAGCATTAAAAACAAACAATATCTGACAAAGATTAACAGTATAGAATCACAACATAATGTCCTATAGAAAGACCTTTGTATTTTTGTTAAAAGAACATTTTACCTTAAAATTAATTCATCTCGTGCCATAACTTTGAAGTCTGTTTCACTCAGCCGAACCTATAAAGAGAATTAGATACAAACTAAGTGCTCCTTCCAAAAATTTTAAATATTAAATACCACTGTCACCTACATTCTTATTTTTATGAAGATAGGATCGTAACTTTTAATCCCTCACCTGTTGGTTTCTGTTATTAGGAATTCCTTTATTACCGAAGACACACAAAGTCCCTCCTAAAAGGAACTCTGTACTGATATATGGAACACTTCCAGAGTCTGAAACTTAAATGGCTCACTCAGTACATATTATGATTAAAAAACTTACTTGTTTAAAAAAGATAGATTATTTGTTATCTTTAAAATGGGCATCATTATTAGGGAAATGCAAATTAGAACCCAGTGACTATATTACACCCCTACTAGAATGGCTAAATAAAAAATTGTGGTAACACCAAATATTGGATGAAGATGGAGAGAAACTGAGGATGCATACACTCCTGGTGAGAAAGTAAAACGGTACAGCTGCTCTGAAGAAGTTTGATGGTTCGTTTTTAAAATAAAAAAATGGATGTGTCATACAACCAGCTGTACTCTTAAGTACGTATTTCAAAGAAATGAAAATTTAATTTTCACACAGAAACTCGTACACAAATGTTCAAAGCAGCTATACTTGTACTAGCCAAAAATTGGAAACTACTGAAATGTCTTCAACAGGTCAAACTATGATACATCCATACCATGAAATACTATTCAGCTTTATTGCTGAAAAACTATTGATATATGCAACAACTTGGATAAAGCTCAAGGAAATTATGCTATGTGAAAAAAAAAATCTCAAGGGATACTTAACACGGCACAATTTCATGTATAAGACTTTTGTGAATTGGCCTAATTATAGAAACGAAGAAGTGATTAGTGGTTGCCAGGGGATAAGGACAGAGTGGGAGGGGATGGATGTGACTATAAAGGAGTGGCATAAGAGAGGCTTGCAATAATGGTTTAGGTAACTATTTTGGTTATAATGGTGTTTACATTAAGTTATAAATGATAAAACTGCACAGAGCTACATACATGCAGAATGCACGTATAACCGGCAAAGTCTGAGTAAGCTCACTAGATTGTACTAATGTCAAGTTCCTGGTTTGATACTGACGTTATGCAAGATGTCTCACAGTTATGCAAGATGTTAACATTCAAGGAGGCTGCGTGAAGAGTACACAGTCCTCATACGTTTCTTTGCAACTTTCTATGAATCAATAATTACTTCAAAATAAAAAGTTTTTAAAAATGGGCGTAATATTCTAGTGAGCTGAAATTGCTTTGTAAATTGAGAAATATTAAGTGTTTTTTCTATACCAAAAGATTGTAAAGCTGAAGGACCACTCCTACTTTAATACAAAATTAAAGATTAATTTCTCTTGTAAGATATTAAAACACTTTTTCTTTATAAAAATATTTCAAATTGCAGTATATACCAGTAACATGGTATTATCAGGAAATAGAAAAGGGAAAATCATTATACCAAAATATATTAAAAGGCTAACAAAGCACCCAAAAATTCTCAAATTAAATCAGTTTAACTCCTTATTTTCATGAATAACTGACTTCAAAACCTACTTATGACAAATTTCCACAACATTTATTATCTAACTATAGTGGAAGCTACATGTCATTATGCATCTGTAAAAACCCATAGAATATACAACATCAAGAGTGAACCCCAATGTAAACTATGGACTTCGGTTGATTAATAGTGTGCCCATGTTGGTTCACTGATTGTACCAAATATGCCACACTGATGAGGGATGTTGAGGGTAGGGGAGTATGTATGTGTACGTGGGGAAGGCTTATGTGCAAACTCTGTATTTTCTGCTCAATTCTGTTGTGAACCTGAAACTGCTCTAAAAGAATAAAGTCTACTTAAAATATATATATTAAAAAAAACCAAAAATAACTTCAGAGTAAAAGGTAGAATCTAAGAACCAATTAGCTGTAAACCTTTTTTGAAAAAATAAAATTGCTTTTGCTTCACAACCAAAGGGATTTAAATTAGGAAAAAAAAAAAGTTAACTTGTCATCTCCTGTTTTTGACACTATTTGTAGTTACATAGCTGGAAATATTCATATGAAAAGGCTACAAGATCATGTGGATATTATTGTAATGGAAGTTTTCTAAAAGCTGAAAATATTCTAATAATGTTACATATTAGTTACAATGTCTAACATTATATACTTACAATGCTATTACTGGTACAAAGCAAGGGAGTAAATAAGCAAATAATATGGATAGTCCTTTCAACTCTGTACTTCCAAAAAAAAAAAAAGTGCTTAAAAACTACTTAAAAACAGAACAAAACAAAAAAACCAAACCTTTTTGGGAAGAGGTTCCTCGTTGGTCATCTTGAATCCTAGAAAAAGGAATAGAAGAGATTCAGCTTATTTTCTTCCAGTTAAGGTAGGGAACAAAAAATACTGGCTTTTTCAAACCAATTTATTACTGAACTCAGTTACGACTGAATCATCAGGCTTTTTTTTTTTAATTAAAATACACCTTTTAGACTAGTTTTAGATTTACAGAAAGGTTGCAGAGATATTACAGGGTTCCCGTATACTCCATACCCAGTTTCTCCTTTGTCAACACCTTACGTTATGGTTGTTACTGGGTTTTTTAAAAAACATTCTTATAAAAAAGCTGATTATTATTTTTTAATATTACCATAAAAAATTGAGAGAGATATAATTTTTCAATGCATTCTTACAAGAGCCCTGTGAAAGACAAATCTTGCAGCAGAACTGATAGGTTTGTGCTTAAGTCAGATGCCGGCATCTTGCTGAAAGGATAATACCAGTTGCTACTAAGCCTCTCCTTTTATAGAATGATACTGTTACAAGGTTGAATCTATCATCATGATGAAAATTCACTATTATATAATGCATACATATATGTATAAAAAGAAATGTCATTTACACATTAATAAAAATATTCCTGCATTATTTAACTTCATGTTATGGAATAATCTGTAACTCAAAATTAGCCTCTTACAAATTTACATAATTTCACTTAGTCCTGTTGAAAACAACAGGTTGATGACAGAAATAGTCATTTACTTTATTATGCTTACTGAAAACACTTCTGTTACTTCCTAAATTCAAATTTAACAAAGAGACAAGCTAATTTCATTCCTAGGTATCATTTCTAATAGCATAGTCACCATTATTCCCTCATATCTTATTTTAGTTTATGTTACTTACCCATACTTATTACAAACTCCAAACTATTAAAAATTTAACCAAAGAGAAATAAGTAAGTCATGGATATGTAATGTACAGCCTGGTCACTATAGTTAATACTGTATTATATACATTTGAAAGCTGCCAAGAGTCAATCTTAAAAGTCTTCATCACAAGAGAAAAAAAACATTTTTTTAACTATGTATGGTGACGGATCGTAACTAGATTTATGTGGTGATTATCTCACAATGTATAAAAATACCAAATCATTATGTTGTATACCTGAAATTAATGTTATATGTCAGTTACACCTCAATAAAAAAGTAACTTGACCAAAGAATTTATAGCATAAAACTGAATTTTAAAAGCTACTTGATTTTATTTCCCCTTAACAGAGGCACTGGGGATTGAACCCAGGACCTCATGCACTCCAAGCACATGCTCTACCACTGAGCTATATTCCCCACCCCTCTATTTGACTTCTTACCAACTGAGATTCTTCACAAGATTATCTTCCAATACAATTTTTTATATTACATACAATTCCACCTCTGCAAGTCAAACATTCTAATCATACTGTCATTAAACCCCGATTTTCAGATTAGGTACACTGAGTTGAAGTAATCAGTACATATTAGGGGAAAAATTATATATTGATCATATCACAAATTACTGGCTTAATTCTTCCCTCTTTGGTAATCTTATCATTGGCTATAACAAACAAAAACTTGAGTATATATTATTTGTTTTTGAGCTGATGGAACTGATCAAGTTTCTCTAACCAGTCAACACCTATGAAGACATTATCCTATTTCTACAATTTAAAAATCTGTGTTTTATTTTCTTTAAACTGGTCCCTGCCTACTTGAAGCCCCTTATTACCCAGTTTATAATCTCTGTTGCAAGTTACAGATAGCTGCTTAGTGACCATCCTAACATGACAGTTGTGAATCCAATCATTTGAGAAACAAACCCTCACCATGTTTACCTCCACAGAATCCTGACTACTTCTCTGTTAGCATGGTTTTAATGTGCACCCACTCTACTAGACTGCAACCTCTTGGAATCCACAAATCAAGTTAACATGTTCTTAGGCCTTCCCATTTGTCCAGAGATGAACATAGTAGGTACACGTCAATGTATCTGATTAAAAAAAAAATTCTAGAAAAAAACTTGAACTTGTAGACATACTTAACTAGTATATAAATGTGTAACTATGTGTGTCACTATTCTGATTAAATTCTTCTAAAGGCTTCCCATCTCACTCAAAATTGTGCATGCCAATCCCTTGCTAACCCCTCATTTAGGCTTTTTCTTCTCAATTCTTATTACCACCTGACACTTTATACACTTACCTGCTTCTTCTAGTTAAAACATAAGCTCCACAAAAGAACTGTTTCATTCACTGCTGATGCCTCGGTAGGCATCCAAACATGATAAATGAAAGTATGAACAAGTGTATTTGCTTCAGTTACTGTAAAATTTTGAGAATAAATTCAATATAACATGTACTGTGTTAGAATTCTATGAATGACGGTTTGAAAACAGCTAAATTTACCACTCTGAATACGTAGTCCACCTGTTACCTGGTTCCTAGGCACCCTAGCTAAGAATTTTGGCCATAAAACTTAAATATCATGGATGATGTTCAATTTAAATTCCAGTTTTTTTAAACTAGTACATGCTTCTACAACCTAACACTTCCCCGGTTTATTTGTTCATGCTTTTCTTAATACATAGTTATTCAGATTCTTAACGGAACATTAAAATAAACTTAATTGCAAGCTTAATTAGTAACAGGCTAAACTGTTTTTAAAGGGCATTTAAAGGGCTGGGAAACACATGAAGGAAGTTCTAATAACTTGGGTTTTCCAGAAGAGGATGGCAAACTTTGAAAACAAAAAAAAGCAGCCTTTGAGCCTCAGTTTCCCCATCTCAAAAAGGATTACCACCACCAAGGCTCAAAATTACTGAGCTATTTTTGAAGATAAGCAGTATTTAGCATAGTGACTGACACAAGGTAAGCGTTTTTATTAGTTTCCTTCTTCTGGTGGGGGGGGAGGCGCCTCCCACCACAAAAAAAGACTTCAATCATTACTTCTCAAAGAATCTGAAGAGAGAATTCACAGGTTGAGGATAACGATCATAACATGTTCCTGTTTTTGTTTGTAAGACCTGCAGTAGAATTCTTGGTGACCTCCAATTTTTAGAATTATGAACAGCAAGTTATTCCCATT
Organism: Vicugna pacos; assembly: GCF_048564905.1. Lineage (NCBI taxonomy): Eukaryota > Metazoa > Chordata > Mammalia > Artiodactyla > Camelidae > Vicugna > Vicugna pacos. The sequence goes on along the minus strand of NC_132994.1, from coordinate 71,886,046 downwards.
TCTAACACTGGCTTATGCTTTTTCCCTTTTAAAAAGTTTGATGATGGGTAGATTTTAATTACACATTGCTTAGAGGGTATCTGGATTTTCTTTATAAAATAAATGTCTAAATTTGTAATGAAAGTCAAGAATAAATACAAGCTTTGTATATATGTTCGCTTTTCACACGTTATGGAATGTGTGACTTGAAAATCAAAGCATAAGCACTTAGAAAGAAATCCTCCCTTATGAAAAATCAATCTTTGGTTGAGATAATGACTTAACAGTTAAATGGACACTGGCAAAAGGCAAATTAGAACAAGCTTAAAATTTGAAAAACATCAACAATTCAAATATATAATCAAAATAGAACCTGGTTCTCAATTCTGACTTTCACATTCTACATGTGCTATGAAATGTATTACTTCCCAAAGCACAACCGACAAGCACAATAACCATCTAAAATCAATTCTAAATTCATAAAGACAATGGAGATTTGAGGTTCTTATAACAATCTATTCTCATATCAGGAAAAAAGAATGAAATATCATTTGGAGTTGAACCTTGACTCTTAAAAGGAAAAAATGAATATATACCCAGTGCTATGAATCACTTATTCAATAACCACAACTTTTCAAAGTCAAAGTTAATCCCTATTTTCCAGATGATGAAAAGGGTTATGAGCCATTAGGTGATTAGCTCAGATTAAAACAACCATTAATTTAAAAATGGGAGTGTTAGGACCCCAAATTCAGTGCCTCTCAAAAGTTGGTAACCCATGAAGATGGATAATTCTCCCACTCCTGCATCCTCAATGATGATTAAGCTTAACTACCTAAGGTAGAGAACACAGAAAAGCAAAATAGAAAAAATTTAAATCAGCCAATTTGGCTACATTTTAGCAAGAAGATTGGTTAAAACACGATTTTGTGTTTCATGTAAAGATTCGTTATCCACATGGGTAATTCAGAGCTAATACACCTCTTAAGCTTAGAGTATCAGAACCACCATCTACTCTTGATGCCTTTACACTGAGAAACAGCTTTTGATGGAGAGTTCAGTTTTGATTGGCTAGGTGCCTAGCATCCCAGATCCTAGTACCTTCCGGCCTCTTAGTAGTATGATCTTAAGTCACACAACTCCAGGTCTCCTTTAACATATTGATCGCCACGTCAACCAAATCTGGGTGACAGTTGTGTTTCCTCACGGGCACCCCATCCAGAGTGGGAGATCAACATGTTAACAGAGAGGCAAGCAACAGCCAACACAATTTCGGTAAGAAAAACATGTACCTCCCTGAAGCTAATCATAATTAAACCCAAGAAACTAATAATCTGACATGGTACTACCCATGGCACTAGTAGAAAGCGTACTAGTTAGGAATTGGAAGATAAACTTTTCTTAATTTTGTTAACAACCATGGGATCTTGAGCAAGTCACTTTCTCTGGACTGTAGTCTCCAAACAGCAATGAGAGGATTCCAATTCTGCCTGCCTCACAAAGTGCTGCAAGTCTCGATGCTTTAAGTGCTATAAAAATGCTATACAAACAAAAGGTTATTTCAAGTAAAATACTAGCATTAACATAAAAAAGTTTTAGTGTGTATTTAGGAAAGATTAAAGTAAACTTCACCAACTACACCGTCCAGAGTTGAGAACGCTTGTTTATAGCACAGAGTTCTAGCCTGATGCTCCACCATTATATCCAACGGGATATTCTGTTAAGAGTATTGAAGTTTTCCTCTGATAAGCTTAGTAACAGAAAACACTTAGAGACAGAAAAGTGAGAGATAATGAAAAAGAAAAAAAAAGAAAAACAAGAATAAAGCCAAATACTAGCTAAATCTTGGTTGCTAAAGGATCTAACAGAAAACTTTTAAGAGCAAGAAAAACTTTTTTTTCAAGAGCAAGATAATGTACAATCACATGAAAATGATCAAGACTTCTAAAGAGTATATTCAAGGGTATTCTATACTACATACATACAAGACTATAAGAGACTCGGAAAGCTGTAGTGTACAGTGCAAATGTAATTATTACAACTCTCATCTTCATGCTATGAGACTACTACGGATTTTCTGTATCATATATATCAACTCATTTCTGACAAATACTCAGAATTCAATTAGAAAAGCTAAATATGATGAAGTTCTATAAATAAGCTAAGAAAAAATACCAGGGACACACTTTTATTATTAATGTTGCCCTTTGGGACTTGGAAATTTAGGTAGTTTGCCTAAGTTCCGCCACTGTGAAGTGAAAATACTGATCACTTAGCTATAGCTATCTACTTAAGATAATGTAACATCTGAACACAGCCACCCAAACCCTTAAAATCTAACCTCATCTTTATCACAAGCCGCAATGTCTTTCCCAATTTCTAATGTAATTTCTTTCCCTAACATTCCTAATCAGATGCTACTGAATGACATATAATTAAGTAAAATTTAAGCATCCTGGAAAGATTTTTGCAGTAATTTTTTACAGGGGTTTAAATGTCTACAGTATGTTTATCTGCCACAGAAACCTTAAAGGTCAAAATTTTAAAATAAAAAAACCCTGTAGATAATCACTTTGCCCTACACCTGAAGCTAACACAACATTTTAAACCCCCAATACTTCAAATAAAAAAAAAGTGGGCGGGAAAAAAACCCAGTAGAACTGTGGTGACAGACCTTTGGCTTCCACTTACCTTCCTCAGCAAAGAAATTATAAATAAATTCTGAGATGGAAAACTAGATGGACAACTCAGAACTATAATACGCTCATTGAAATACTTCTCTGTCTCGGGCAAAAAAAATCATTTCTTACTTTAAAAACATGGTTATTTAGGATTTTAACATAGTCCTTTGGAATCAAATATCCAACCTGACTTCATCAAAACAAGAACTTGGACTTTTCCACTATGTGCTCCATACTGACTCATGAAATATGGTTTAAAAAATTACTAAGTCTTACAGGGATCCAAGGTGAGATTTTAAAATTCCACGAGAATCTCGAGTTCAATAAATATACATACATATTTTGACCAATATGCATGCATTTAGAAATGGAAGTCTACAAGGGAACGCAGCTGCAGTAACAGCCTACTGCGCGATGAGAAATTTGGTCAAAGAACGTTGCTTCCCGTCCCTTGCTGAGCTAGTTGGTGCCGCCAGTCCTCGGGATCCGGCCAAGAGGGGTGGGAGCCGGGGACACCGAGGCGGGGACAGGACGCGCACCGAGGGGGCGGCATCCCGGTGTCGCCGGCCCTCGGGAGCGCCCACCTCGCTCCGGGGCCGCAGACACTGAGGTAAAATGGCCTCGGGGCGGCGGAAGTGTCCTCACAGGCGGGAAGGTGGCGCGGCTAACGGGAGACCGGCGGGTCCGGGGACCCCGACTCGTTCTCCGTGTCCTGTTCGCCCCTTCCCGGCCGGGCGGCCGCGCCTGAACCCTGGGGACCCCGAGGTCCTCGCCGCCGCTCTGGTCGGCGGCCCGCACCTACCTCTCCAGACGGAGGCCGCGCGGGCGCCGTCCAGTCACATAGGCCGACCCTGCACCGCCCGCTCGCTGCCCGGCCGCCCGACCGCGTTGCCGCCGGCCCCGGGCTCCTCCTCCCGCCGCAGCCCCGGCGCTCCCCTTTATTTGAGGGTCTCGCTGCCACAAAATGGCGCTGAGGGAGGAAGCGAGGCCCCGTCGCCCCACCCCCTCCCCGCTCCTCCCGCCGCCCCGCCCCGCCCCGCCTCGCCCCGCCCCTCGCCGCCCGGCCCGAACGCGCGGCCGCCAGCGCCCGCCCGCTTCTCCGCCCCGCCATGTTCGCGCCCGGCCCACTCACCGACGAGCCGCCTCCCGGACGCGGCTGCAGCCACCCGCCCGCCAGGCCCCGCCGCGGGAAGGAAAGGCGAACGGAGGGCGCCTGATGGAGGCCTCGAGGCGCCAAGGGAGGAGCTGCGCCTGGTGGCACTCCCTGCGGCCGCCGGAGAGCTGCAAGCTCGGCGGGGGCGGGGAGGGAAGCGGGCCGCAAGGAGGGGTGAGCCGCGAGGTCGCAGGTCAGCCGCGAGGCATCACGGGAGGGGCGGCGGGGGTCGCGATTGGCCGCGCTGGGCGAACGCGCTCGCCGGCCACCTGCGGCTGCGGCGCGGCCTCTGGCGGAGGGATCTGGGCGAAGGCGGCGCGTGATTGGCCGGCTGCGGTGGCGCGCTCATCTGTGATGCTTCCGCGCGCTGGTGGGCCAGGTGTGACCTCAGGAGCGGGGCCGTGGATCGGAGTCCAGTCAATTTAGGCTGTGAGCACCCTCACCGTTTTAAGTTTTGAGAGTTTAGAAACCGACGCTTTCTCTTTCCATCGGCAAGTGCGGCCTCCTGGACGCTTGGTTTGTCCCTGCCTTGACATCTCGAGGCGAAACCGGGGCGCTATTGTCTAGCAGATGGAGGTTGTGACTGTATGAGCAGCCCTAGGGGCACCTTGCTAACTCAGAAACGAGAGGAAGGCGAACCTAGTGCAGCTTTAATGAACCAGATAATACAAGTTTTTAAATTCGAATATACTCATTTACGCAAGACTGTGTGTGAGCAGGACTATTGCATAAGAACGATCGTGTTACCTGATAGACGTGAAACAGTCTCTTGCGCTTATTACGGGAGTCTCGTAATTCTTTTGGCCTTTATCCAGCTTTACCAAAACCCCAAAGAAGATGTCCTGGAATGAGGTGATTTATAAGGATAAGATTAAAGTATACTCAAGATGGTCAGGGACCAAAATGCAAAGAGAAAAATGGGCAAGGACATGAATAATGTCCTTACTTATAATGGAAATATACATTGAAATTACAAGGCTGTGGAGAAACAATGCTCAGATTTTCTGATGGGAATGAGAAAATTATTCAAGCCCTGTGGAGTACTAATATTTTATATTCACTTATCCTTATGCCTTGCAATTCCGCTTCTAACCCCTACCTTATTCTGCAGATACACTTTCACATATAGAAAAACATGTAGGCAAGGTTACTTGTAGTGTCATAACAAAAGTTTGGAAAAAGCCCGAATGTCCATTAACAGGAAGCTGATTGGACATGATATATCCACACAGTGGAATACAATGCAATCAGAAAAAAGAATGGGAATGATACTCATATGTTGCTTTGAAATGCATCCCAGGCTATATGGAAAACTGGAAGCATATCCTAGAAACAGGAAAACTGGTTACCTATAGAGAGTGGTGGGGAAGGGTGGAGGAGAAGAAATAGAAGCAAGACTTCTTTGACTTTGAACATTTGAAGTTTTATATAGCCAAAAAGTAAATTGAAAAGGAAACAAACCCCCAAATTGATAGCAAATTGAAATAAAGAACCAATAAGTCAAATTGGTAACATAACTGTATTGTTACACAGAGAAAATAATTATTTCCCCAGGGCTTCTGGAAATTGTACTCTAGTTAAATTATCTGTGATGGGGTATATTCTAAGGATGAGAACACACTGCAAAGGAATCTTCGGCTTCACTCAGAGTTTATAATTATTGGATCTATTGTTACTGTGGTCTTGAAACTATATCATAGGATAATACAAATGTTATAATGTACAAGACTTTCAGTGTAAGAGAAAATGAGATACAAATACAAGATCAAAGAACCTGTAATACCTTTAAATGGGATATATCAGTTTGGTCACATGATTTAAAAAATAAATTTACTCGTTCTATGCACCAAAAGAACCTAGAAGCACTAGGGTGATAACCAATTGTCACAGTTTTCTAGGGACTGAGAGGATTTCCCCTGGATGCTAGACTTCGTGTTAGTTAAAACTAAGTGTCTGAGGAAAACTAGGATGGGTGTTCATCTTACAGTTAGCAGTGAGCACACTTGCCATTCAGATCATGGTTTCTAAATTCCATTCCCACTAAATAGATCCAGAGCTCCTCAGAGAATTGGCTGATTCCAGTTCTAGGGCAGGGAAAGTACAAGATGAGTCAGACATTTGGTTGTGCCTGAATGAAAAGGAAATGCTTAGGATAATGAAAATGTGTCTATAGGACTGAGGAGAACAGGCAAAACTAACCTATAGGGATAGAAGTGAAATCTGTGCTTGGCTAGGAGTGTAAAAGGGCAGGAATCAACTGGAAAGGAACATGGGGGCACTTTTGGGGGTGATGAAAATATTCTACACCAGGATTAGAGTTGTGGTTACCCAGTATATACCTTTGTCAGTATTCATTAAGGTGTACCACTAAAATGAGTGTGCTTAATGTAGATTATACCCCATATATATTATACATTTATTATACCTTATCTGAATTTTACCCTCATTTATGTAAATTACACCTCAGTAAAGTGTGCAAATAAATGAAGACCGACCACATGAGAAAAGGAAGTCTGTTTTGTCAGAGCTTGCGTGCAAGAGAGTCCACCACCAACACCTGCATTTTGGCAGAGACTCAAAGGCAAGCTTCATAGTGGAAAAAAGAACAGCTTCAGGTGTGCGTGGTTGGAGGCTGTTGGCCCAGAGAAGCTGGAGGCAGCTAACTGGAAGCAGGCCTTCCTATGGGACTGGTTGGCGATGCATATTTGGCTTTCTCAGGGTGGTTCTAAATTGGAGATGGGGACAAAAATTAGAGAAGCTATCAGTTTTTAATCGAGTCCTGGCCATTTTGAGCCTATTGTTACAAATTATTGTTTATCTTCCTGGATTGTTACTTGTGGTAGCAACCTGACTTCCCCCAGGTCTGACCTACAGCAGGCTGGCTTCCGGGGCTGGAGGAGGCCATTGGTTTCCTGGGCAGGTTGTTGCAGGTTGTGGGTCAGGGTTCTTTTTCTACATGTGGTCTGGATGTGTATCTATATGTTTGTATATTCAGTCTTCAAAAGTAAATTTTAAAAGCCAGTTTGAAGGATCTCCCACAGACCGAATTTAGGGCAATTTTAGCATCAAAAAAAGAAAATGAGTACAGTTGATTGTAAATACTGAACAGATAAAAATCTATGACTCTACAGTTTGAGAGACAAAGGGGATAGGGGACTATTTTTCCATCATTGCAAATGACTACGAAACCAGCTTCTTTGAAAATCAGCTATTAAAAGGAAAAATAGTATTTGTCCTGCCTTTTTTAAAAAAGGAGAATTGTGGTTCACTCTGGGCGGATGAGGAAAAACTCTTCTTTACAATAGGGTGCTAGCACATAAATACAAACTAAATGCCGGAATTAGAAAAATATCCAAAGGGAAAAGGTGGGGGAGGGGTAAGTTAGGAGTTTGGAGTTTGCAGATACACACTACTATGTGTGAAATAAATTAAGAAGAGTCCTACTGTATAGCACAGGGAACTATATTCTGTATCTTGTAATGATCTACAATGAGAAAGAATATGAAAAAGAATACATATATAAATGTATAACTGAATCACTGTACACCAGAAACTAACATAGTGTTGTAAATCAACTATACTTAAATTAAAAGAAAAGAACTATTATGCAGAAATAATTTTATATTACAAATTAAATATTATAAAGAATTCATTGATTCAGCAAGGATTATAACGGACTTAAAAACCTTTAGATGAAGAATTCTGGGAAATGGGTTTTCATGTGGTTAGTTAGAGAATACACTTGTATAGTGGCGCCATCTAGTGGTCACCACAGGTTATTTATCTCCACAGGTTATTTAAAGAGAATACACTTGTGTAGTTGCGCCATCTAGTGGTCACCACCTGAACCAAACGGTCAAATTTAGAATCTGAGCTAGTGGGACAACCTCCACTTTACAGAAAGTACAGGAGAAAAGGTAGTGGTGCAAATCTAATAATACTCGCAAAATTAATTATTCTCTTCAAAACTTTGTGAAACTATGAACAATAAATATTGAGTTAGGCCTGCTAGTGCAGTCCTCAGTATCATCCACCCAGCTTCAAGCTACAGTTTCAAATCAGATAACCAAAGTATGAAAGTTACTTACAGATTACTGTTTAAATAGCACATACTGTTGAGTTAGGTTGATTTAAGTAAATCGACGATTTTTTTCCTGTCAGCCTGCTACTTAGCCTCTAACCTTTATTCCTACTGCTTTGCTTTAGGAACCACCTAATAAAATATTACAAGGGAGACCAGAGGAAGAAGGAAAAGGCATTGGCTGTAAGTCTGGCTTTTGTCATTGGCAGCGAAGAAGTCTCGGGAGCCTGGAGATGGGCAGAATTGGTGGTAGAGAAGCAGCAGTGATTCGTGGATGCTCTCCTGAGCCCAGAGCTGGTGTGACCGTGACCCTGAGCCCACCATGCTCTTCCATGAGTCAGTACCTTTGCTGTGGCCATTCTTCCTGCCTGCAGTGCTCTTTCCACTCTTCCTTACCAGGTTGTCTGCCATTCCTCATTAGCAGTTAGCTTTAGAGACATTATTTCTTTAGCTTATTTTGTGTCAAATACAGAGATTTGTGATTTTATAGATACAGGAGCTAAACCAAGCTTTGTAGACTAATTTTCTCTTTCTAAGCTAGTGGGTTCTACACTGACTTTCTTCCAACATTCTTCTGTGAGCAGCAGTGCAGTATGCCAACCCAGTGTATCTAATCTTTCAGATTTAGCTAATACTTAAATTGCGTAATGTGAACAAAAATACTGCAATGTGAATAAAAATACTGCAACCACATCAGTAAACAAAGAATGCTGAAACCGAGTCATCAGGGGCTGCCGCCACCCCCCAGCGAGGACAGGCCTGCAGCCCAGCCTCTGCAGCCAGTCACAAGAAAGGACAGGATACTGGCCCTAGATAGCCAGGTGCTTGTCAAAGGAATGAATTCAATGAGCCCAAATGTTTGCTTCCTCCCATACATAGAAAAGCGCTAAATTCTTTAACTTGAGATGCCTGATTTTCTTTAGATAACAAGTAATCTTTTATTGTTCCAACTACCTGGTCTTTGTTGTAAAGCTCCTATATATCCTAACTCCTCCCCTACCTCTTCGGAGCAGTGCCTCAGAGCGATCTGAGAGGCTGTCATCCCAGCTCAAGTCCTCCCACCAAATAAAACATAACTCTTAAGTTTTAGGCTGCGCATTTATTTCAGTCAACAGTAACTACCATTGAAGCTAATAACGCTTAGTCTTCATTTTGTTTGCGGACCACAAAGAACTCCACTGGTACTCTAAAAATTAAATATATATATATATATATATAAAATTAGATTTCTATCATAATTTTTACTAGTACTATTTTTTAAATGCTCTTTCATTATACCTATCTCCCTGAACATAACGCTGAATATTCTTCTAGGCTTTGTTTCCTTGTATTATTTTGAATCAACATATACCTAAGAAATATTTATTGGATAACCTGTGACATTGTACTAAGTACAGTCTTTAAAGGAAACTGTCTCCCAAATACTGGCTGTAGAGTTGGGTTTTAATCATTCTGAGACAGGAAGGGGGCAGGGCACAGCCATTCAAGGAATAACACAGCAAGTAACACCAGAGTGGCGAATAATTCAACCCCCTGTAGGCCTTGAGGCTCAAGATGGTGGGAGATTTGACTTCTAGTAGACCTTGAGCTTCATTATACACCCATTTTAATATATTAACATGGTGAATAACGTGCCCACAGGTGCCATGGCAGTCCCAAGGCTAGCCACAAAAGGTCAAAGACTGGGAAATGGCCAACTTCCTGGGAATCCCAGCCCCTTACCCAGGCTGGTTAGACTGGTCCTCCCACTTACTAGCATATGAAGCCACCGAGCCCATAAAAACTGGCAACATGGCGCCTATGGCCGCCCCCTCTGAGACGGCCTGCTCTCTGTCTATGGATTGTGTACCTACTTTTACTCTAATCTGAGCACCCAAACCCCATACCTCGTGGCCTTTCTCCTGCCTTTTGATGTATCTCTAAATAAATCTACCTTTACTCAACGGTGGCTCGCTCTTGAATTCTTTCCTGCGCGAAGCCAAGGACCTATGCTTGGCGGGGCACGTCCCAGGGGCTCAACTGAAGCCTGGGACACGACCCTTCTCACGCCCCGCATGCGTTTTTCCTGCATCAATTCTGAATCCTTGGTGGGTGCAGGGAGCAGAGATAATAGAGGTGTGGGAAACTTAGAGCCACTGGTTCTTGAAAATACACTTGTCCAGTTACTAGGAAATTCCTTCATTAGGAAACATAAAGGCACCCCTTGGAGATAATTTCCCTATCTTGATTTCTACGTATTTTTCCATGCCACCCATTCAGTGCAAATAACAGTGATTTCTTATTTATGGTTTGTTTATTATTTTTTTAAATAGAAATACTGGAGATAGAACCCAGGACCTCATGCATGCTAAGCATGCGCTCTACCACTTAGCTACACCCTCCCTGCAATTACAGTGCTTTCTGAAAAGGATTCAGTGTGGCAGCATGACTAAGCATCGCTGTCCTCCATCCGACAGGGTACCACAGTACCACTGCTGGGAGTCATGTTCCTCCTCTTGCTGCTGGTCCCGTGACTGTTTGAGTCATATTATCTTCAGCCCATGGGGTGAATTATGGCGGGTATGAGCCAATGTTTCTTAACAGAGGTGCTATTGGTATTCTGAGCAGGACAAGTCTTTGTGCGGGTGTGTAAGGGTTGTGCGTTTTAGGGCATGAGCACCCCTAGGCTACCTCACTAAACCCCAGCAGCACCTCTTGTGTGTGACAACAGAAAACGCCCCTTCTGTGTTTCCAGTCCCCCTGGATGGGCAGGATGCCCCTGATGAGAGCTGTGGTCAGTTGAGGGTATCATCATCTTCACCAAGTAGTGATGCCCAGTCTTCTTGCAGGCAGAGCTGGCTAGTTGACCGGTTCTGGCCAGGACCGGAGGACCTCTCCTGGGACTCGTAAGAACAGTTTTCCTCCACAAGAGAGCTGTGCATGAGGAGAAAGTGCTTTTTCTCCCTCCCTTCCTTGTCTCTCAACAGGCTGGGAGAGGCTGCGATGCTTACATCTGTTGTAACCATCTTATGACCATGAGACACCAAGTGGGAAAACAGAAGCCAGCCTGCTGAGAAATCAGAGCAGAGGGTGGAAAGTCCCTGGATCCTGAATGACATCGTTAAGCTTCCAAACTAACCCAGGGTCTGCCAGTTATTGGGATTTTTGTGAAGTAAAATAGAAATGTCCTTGTTGTTTTAAACCACTGTCCACCAGGATTCCTGTTACCTATTGTGAAACACATTCTGACTTACACAGTTAGAGAAAAGGGCTATTCACATGATACACAAGTTAAAGAAAATGGAAAAGTACCAACAAAGCTAACTTTTTCTCAGGACAAAAAAAAAAAAATAAACACACACACACACACACACACACATAATAAAGGAATTCACCTGCAGAGAGTTGAATGTTCAAAGTCTTAAGATACAAACTGTGTTTCCTTTACTGAATCCATGCATCAAAATAATTGTTCCTCCTGCAGCATTTTGCTTTATGGGGGCTGTTTTGACATTATGACTTCAGCCCTCATTTGTTTAGCGGTGTGATGAAGCAGACATTTAAATTCCATTATTGACTTCCAGAAAATCAAAACTTTATGAGACACTGACCTAGGGTAAATTAAAAATATAAGGGGCTTGGAGAACCTTATTTTCAGAATTTTTCAAAATACAGTTCTGTTTGCTCTAATGCTCTCGCTAACTGTGTTTAACCTGTGGAAGCAACAGGCAAACACTCAGTGAAACTTTTTCTAATATTTAAAACGGACAGCTCTTTATTTCCCATAAATTACAGACCCACTAGCTCAGGAGACAGTCCATTTGGAAACCGTGCGCCTGATTCCCCTGGACAAGTTGCAGATCTGCCAGAGAAGCGCGTTGGACTTTAGGCAGTTGTTCTGCTATTGACTGTGCTGGCCACCTGCTACAGATGTCTGTGAGGAACAATATCATATTTATTTGCATTGCTCCTTTCTGCCTTTATTAACTTCCTGTCTTCCTCTGTTCCACTCATCTGTGTCCGGTGCTGCCAGCCAAGTTCAGGCTTCATCTTTTCTCGTGAACGATCGCAACAGCCCCCACTTGGTTCCCTGCCGCCCATCAAAACCACCTGGCACTCAGCAAGCCAGCCCTTCCTAGAGTCACTGAGCGAGGGCTCGCATGGCCACCATGCAGAAAGCCAGGCTCTGACAGTGGGTGTGTGCTGCAAAGCAAGGGTTTATTTGCAGGGTATTAAGCAAGGAAGTGGGAGACTTGCCTCAGATCTACTCCATCTTGGTCTTTGAGTGAAGGGTGTTTTAAAGGGGAAGAACAAAGAAACTGGGGTTAACCATCGCTTTGTGGCATTTCTCGGTTGTGGTTTGAGAGTCAGGATGTCTCTGATTTATGATTCTCTGGCCAGGTGGTCCATGGCTCCAGGGCCTGTGAGCTCGTCTTGCCTGGAGAAACAACCAGAGTTTGTATATTAATGATGATATTTACAACAGCATCTTTAGCGCATTAACGTTATCAACAACAGCAGTCTCCATCATCCGACTCCAGTTAGCACAGGATTGAGATCAGGGTGGACAAGAAAGGGATTGAGGTCTGAGGAGACAAGCAAGAGAATGAAGTTTTGGATAGAGATTTATCATAAACTCAGCAGGGAAGCTCAGTTTTAGGAAGCCTCGGTTTCACTAATACAATTCTGGGAGATTTCCACCTCTGGGGAAACGAAGCAGACGTACTTTTCCACGTTCCTCTCGCAAAGCACAACTAAAACTCCCGGACATTGCATGCGATACAACCACAGCAAGGCACGTTGGCCGGGGACCTCAGGACTCTAGGCTCTCTTTTTGCTTCATAAACCCCAGAAACAGGCAGTCTGGCAATACCAACAGGTACAGACAACACATGCCCCCCAACAAAAGCCTGCTCCCTGTAACCAAAGAACCAGGAAGACAGAACACTTTTAGACCGCAACCACTCTCTACATCAACACCATCATTTCCTCCTGCACGGGCTTCTGATCAAAACCCCGGCAAGCCTGGATGTGGTTAATTGGAGAGACACTAGGGCAGGATTACCCCACAACCTGAGTACTGGAATCAGAGTCATTTGATACAATTTTTCAACAAATTGCAAAACAGGAAGTGCCTTATAGTATTCTGGGAAAGAGCATCACCTAGTGATGAACTGAAAGCAAAAGGTGTAAATACTGTGCTTCCACGCCCTAGGTCAAAGCCGAGTTCCTGTGGGCTCTTAGATCACTACACAGGCTCTGCCAGGGGAGGCAGGCAGGGGTGTGTGGTCAGAAGACACTGATGAAGCCCAAATGGAATGTGCTAGTATGTTCCAGTTCAAAGCTGGCTCACCCCGTCTAGGGAGGGAAAAGCCTGAATGAGGTGTGTCATTCGGGGAAATCCAAGGGGTTGCTGGGTTTCTGGAGAGGAAAAAGAATACGGGAAGAGGTGTAGACAGGAAGAGAGGTGGGACACAGTGGCTACCATTCTGCTGAATGTTTACATACATTCCTTCATAGTCCTCAGCATCAGGCCCCTGGGAAGTAGGGATGGTATTGGTCCTGTTGACAGGTGGGACAGCTGAGGCACAGAGATTAAATCACAGCACAGATAAGAAGGGGTGATCAACTTGGATGAAGTTAAGCCGATTTCAGAATCCACTCTTAAACACACTATAGGCTTCCTTGAGGGACGCATGCAAAAATAGAAACCTTGAGCAAGATAACAGTCCAGCTACTGCAGGGAATGTGACTGATACTGGGATAAAGTGTCCCCTGTTTGGAACATCCTTACTTTCTGCCTGGAGACCCTTGAACTGAACAACACATCTCCCTCTCAGCCGGAGAAACCTTAGACACAGAGGGAAGGGAATTTGCTTCTGTTCCCTAGGAAACAAATGCTTAATATAACCAAACAATCCGCTGAGTCTGAGCGGCGCTCATGCCCCAGATGGAGGCATAGCCAAATGCTCGTGCGTGCAGGCTGGGTAGGAGGCAAGCCAAGAGGGGCTGCAGTGGTCCCAGAGCCCTTTCTTGAAAAAGAAGACTGGGCTGTCCAAGGCCACGGCCAGAAGCATGGAAAACTTGGATGTGTTTAGGCAAACAAGTGTTTCCAGGGCTCAGCAGTGAGGGAGGCCGGAGGTGGAAGGGGATGTGGGTCTGAGCCGGGGGCCAAGTGGCGGCAGCTGCCGGTACTCTCCCAAGCAGGACCCCAGGCGGAAGCCCCGATGCAGAGGAGACCAAGCCGCTGGAAGAGGGGACGGGTGAGGGCCAGGAAGTGTGTGGGCCTCACACACTGAAAACAGGGAATAAGCAATAAATCCAGGATAAAGGCCAGCCAATACATGAGCTTGTTCTGTATAGAAATTTATTAGAAGGCATTAAGAAGAGGCAAATATTTAATAAGTTTTTAAAGGATAAACTATGGTATGGCTTTGCCCTAAGTATTTTTCTAAACTTTGCACTACGTCATACATGGCTTCAGCCTTGGCCTTTGGAAAATTAGAGTCAAGTGCTTTCTTGAGTGTCGTTTGGGCCGTCTCTGCCCTTGTGAGTGATTGTGTAACAGCTCAGGTCACTGCCATGTTCAGCTGGGCTAATAACCTAAGTGTAATAACATAGGTCACACAGTCAAGGCATATTGTTCAGATGAATTTCAATATCTAGTGTGGCGTAGGGTGAAAATCTTAGGGTCTGTGTTCACTGAAATTCTATCAGTTAATTGTATAAATGTATATTCATTATATGAGAACTTTAAAGGAGCTAAATACACCTCCCTTATTCTGTCTAATATCATTATTTAAATTCTTAGAAACATTTATGGACTCAAAAGAATAGACCTGTCTCATCTACCTAATATTTAATATTCTTATTAACTTTCAACCTGTCCTCAAATGTATTTAGCTCTTTTAAAGTTCTTAATAATTATCTTTGGTGGGGAGGGTATAGCTCAGTGGTGGAGTGCATGCCTAGCGTGCATGAGGTTCTGGGTTCAATCCCCAGTACTTCCATGAAAAATAAATAAATAAACCTAATTACTCCCCCCCCCCCGAAAAAAACCAAACAAAAATTATTTTTGTACTTAAAACCCATTATTAAAATTAACTTTTAAATATTCTGGGATTTAACCCTTGCAATAATAAGTACACAATTACACTTTGACAACAACACTTGCCATCAGGCATAGCCGTGACCTTAGCAGTAATCCAGCAGCTGATGTGCTGAAAAATTAGTATAATATCAATTATTTAAAATTAATTTAAATTTAAACTACTAAATGTTTTCTTAAGAGAATAATTTTACTCATTTTGAATGAAACTTCAGATTTATTCTTGAATTTCAAAGGTTCATTCTGTGATGGGGCTGTTTGTCTTTGACCAAACACTGATCATAACAACTGGCCACCAGCTGTTCAACCAGAGTGTGCATTTATTGCATTTCTAAATGTTTTAGAAAGTGACTGGTGGAATTAGCATCATATTTCTTGGTATCCTGTGAATAATTTACATCTTAACATATCTTACAATGACCAGTGGTGGAATCCTTAATGTATCTACTTTTGCATGTGATGGACACTGGTAACAACTCACCACGCCCACTCCTCTTCTTCCTGGTCACAGACGTGAGCTACATGGTCCTGCTTCTCTTACAGTCGGGTGTGGCCACGTGGCTGAGTTCCAGATAATGGTATGTGGGCAGAGGGGATGTATTTCCAGGCTGAGCCCATTACACCCTTCTCATCCTCTCTCCCATTCAGGCCGGGAACACGCACACTGCACTGTGTAATGTAAACATTTTCTGTTTATCTGTCGGAGGAGGTGGTGCCACACTTACTAACACTCTTGTAAAAGAACTTCAAGAAACATTTAAAACCAAGCCAGGAGGCCATAAAATGCCTAGAAGAATCTAAGTTGTATCTTTACACACAACTTTATAAATTTAAAGGTCACATTTGGGCTGACTGGGCACGGGTGCTCTAAGGCAAGCTGGTGGCATGAGCAAATGTTCTCTAAAATCCTCACCGAAATGACTCATGGGATAGACTTGTGGGGAAAAAAAATCCACATTATTGCTGAAAATCTGGAGGTCACTCAAAGACCAGAAATACGGGAGGATTTCTGGTGGCTCTAGCGATGGTAATTACATTGCGCAACAGTGACTCACAGTGTGCGGTCATAAAGTGGCTTCCTTTCTGTCCTCGAGTGTGTCATTACACTGGCCTTGTGGGCTTGTTTTTTTCTTTGCCCCTGGACCAAAATGCTGGCCCTGTGACCTTTAAAAAAAAAACATTCTTAGGTAATAGAAAGTCATATAACCCCTTTAAGTCGGAACACAGACATGATCTTAAATGTCCAGTCCCACGCCATGAAACTGACTTAAAGTTGGGACATCCCCTCCTGCAGCACGAGCCTGTAGGAAGTTAGCAGCCCGCCGAGGGAGAAGGAGGTGGGAAGCTGGCTGACGTGCAGTTCCCCACCTTTCCCTTCCGCTAGCTAACTGCTAACCGTGGTTCCGGGCTTCTCCAGGGATGGAGCTGCGGGAATGTGGAGGTTCTGGTACTGTGCTGGGGTGGGGTTGGGAGACGCGCGGGGACCTGACTTGACTACCACTGTCTTGCTTGGCAGTTGTTTAAAGCTGACTCTTCCTCTCTTGGATTTGGAGACCACCCGTCACTGAGGATGTCTCACCTGAAGTTCAGTCTAAAAACTGAGGGACTGTATCCTGTTCCAGGAAAACTTAAGAAAAGAAACCCAGATTTCTGCCTTGGACTTGAAAAGTTAAAGCTGAACCTAAAAGAAAACCAGGCCAAAGGAAAGCCAGATCTTACAAAAATGGACATGATGTCCCAAAGACCAGGCATTTCAACACAACTTCCAAAGCATGCTCAAAGAGATACTTGTTCTTTATTTAGCACTAAGAGACGGAAGTCTTCTGTGTGATCAAAGCAGCTGGAGTCAGAATAAAACATCACACACTTTTAAAAATGCATTTCAAATTAAAGCATGCAAATGCATATTCATTCAATACTTTTCATTAGGCAGAACTAATGATGCATGGCCTATGATTTCCATTCTCAGTTCTCTAAAGTGGGAACTTAGACGTTTAAACAGCAATCAGATCCTTCAACCGTTTAATGGTTTTCCCATTGCTGTATGTTTGTTTTGCCCACATCTAATTGAACAGTGATGATTTTTAGTGGCTCACCTTTATTGAGTCTTCACAAAGCATTCAATTTAGTTTTCATTAAAATAACTTCCTTTTCACACTCATATTTTATCACTTTACTTAGTACTTAATTAATTTACATAATTTCAATAACTGGTAAATAAGTAAAACGAGGCATGAACCTGTTTTGGGAGCAAATACACCTGCCTCTTGGCAAGCATCCAACTCAGCTGTTGGGGACAATGGTGAGTGATCGGGCCCTGATCACTCGTGGGCTCTCTGGGCATCTGTCACAATGCTCTACAGAGGGAGGGGAAAACGTGTTAATCTGGAAAGTTGTTGAAGTGGGTTGTGTATTAAAAATCTTCTACTGTATTTATTCTGCCTGAAACAGCCTGGTGTAGTGGAAAAATCATGGACCTTGGGGTCAAACAGACCTAGGTTTAAAATTTTGTATTGTTTGTTTACAGTTCAGTGACTTTGGGAAAATTACTTAATCTTTCTGAATCTCAGTTTCTTTATTTTAAAAGTTGATAAACTATTCATGAGAGTTAAGCAAAACCAGTTAGTAAAGATCCTGGTACAAAGGTGCTCAGTAAACAATAGTTGTTACTATTACTCTTCTGTGTGGTGGCTTCCCTGTTGCTCTCCTGCTCATTGAACATCTGGTTCACTGCCCTGTTTCCCCACGTTGCCCAATGTCCCAATGTGTTGCTCGCAGCTGCTCAAGTAATGCCTCCCAGAGGGCACTAGTAATTGCTCACTACTGTGTTTACCCCTATCAACTCACACTTGTGGGCAGTGATGTAAGGATCTTTTTCCTTTTGCAGGTTCACGAGTTCTTTCCCAGATTGTTGTCATCGTTCGGCCTAAGTTTGCTCCAATTTATTGATTTTCTCCCATTTTAGTTTTTCTTTAAAAAATTTTTATATATTTATTTTTCTTCACGTAAGTTGATTTACAAGGTTGTGTTCGTTTCAGTTGTATAGCAAAGTGAATAACTGAATATATATATATATATATATATATATATATATATATATATATTCTTTTCCAACTATTTTTTCTTACAACAGTTAAGAACTTCTCTAATCTCCCTGAGAGGTAATCTGTCTTGCTAATAATCGTAAGCTCATCTGAGCAAGCTTCGGTGCAGGACTGTATGGAGGCTGGGAAGACTTGAACACAGAAGAGCTGGGGTGCCATCACACACAGTGAGCAAACTGTGCCTAATGCATCAGCAGCCTGGCGCCTGGACATCTCTGATCTTCTTTTGAGCCCCTCTTGGACCCTCATTCTCCTCCTAAACTTTGCCTCCTGACTCACTCACTTGGTTTGATGTTTTGTAATAGTTTTACCTTTGGGACAGTGGTTCTCAGCTGGGGGTGATATGGCACCCAGGAAACATTTGGGACATTTTTGGTTGACACAACTGGAGGTGGGTGAGTGCTGCTGGCATCTGGTAGGTAGTGGCCGGGGAGGCAGATAAATACCCTACAATACAGGACAGCCCCACAACGGACAGTTGTCTGGTCCAAAATGTCAACAGTGCCAAGGCTGAGGTTGAACCCCCTGCTGTCTGGGTTCTGGGCTTTGACCCCAGACTCCAGCCTTTGGGTAGCCTCAGGCCTTCCCATCAGCACCCCCAGACACCAGTACCCTTCCTGGGGGACAGGCTCTGCGGGACTATCACAAAACTCCTGAGGGTGGGGATGATGGCTGGTTCTACATCCAGCTCACAACAGGCTTAGCACCCAGAGGACAGTCAATGCAGGGTTGTTTAGTAAGAATAGAACATGAAAGTTAAAGCACCGATTGAAGTCCTTTCTCATCCGCCCTCCAACTCCAACTAAGAGTCAGTTGCTACTGAAAGCAAGATTATGAATTTCCCAAAGCCTGGACCAAAGGTGGAGAGGCCTATGTTCTGGGCAGGCCGTGCAGGTTTGGCAGCTTTTCCCATCAGGAAATATAGAAGTGGTGGGGGGAGGATATAGCATGCATGAAGTCCTGGGTTCAATCCCTGGCACCTCCATTAAAAATAAATGTATAAATATATTACCTCCCCCCAAACAAACAAACAAAATTTTAAAAAGGAAATACAGAGTGGGGGTTGGAGCAAAATTAGAGCTGTCTCAGGCTGTAACAGTGTTGGGCTCCATCTTTCCCCACTTTGCTCCGCCCTCATGCCCTTGGAGGAAGGCGGTGTGGAAGACACGCACCCTGTGCACTAAGGGTGAACTTGGACACCAGAGCCCACTTTTCATCAGGACATTCGGAAGGTGGGAGTACCAGCTGGTCTCAAAGGGACCATGGCAAGGAAGCATGGACCAGGCTACGCCGGAGGCTGCATGGCCGATCAAAGGAACATTCATCCCGAAAAGGGGAAGTGGGGCCAAACAGCAGCATGAGCATGCCTGGGCACATGCCGGGGAAATGTGACAGAAAGCCACTCGGGGTGGAGCCGAACCAGATGTGTCTCCTTTACCAAAACTCCAACATGTAGGGGGGCCATTAAAATGAAGTTGAGCCAGACCAAGAGGGAACACACGTCTTCCCTGTCAGCCCCTGACTGTGGGTGGAGCTGGCATCACTAGTACCTGGGGCCAGATGACACCAAAGTGGGAGCCAGCTGAGAAGAGCCGTCCCTCCTGAACACAGACACCCCCTCCCCTTTCTGCGATGGGAGCTGGCAAGGCTCTGAAGGAGCAGCGCAGGGAGGAGAGGGGAGTGCTGTGGGGGAAGTCTCTGGGGGGGAGGCGGGGAAGGAGACCCTGTGATTCCGATGATGAACTCCACAGTGGCTGACAGTTTGATACCAGATAGGATTACAGAAATCACTGAACCGCTGAATTACTTTGCTTGGGTTGCGGTAACAAAATACCACAGACTGGGTGGTTTAAACAACAGAAAGTTATTTCCTGACAGTTCTGGAGGCTGGGAGTCTGCCACCAAGGTGTTGGCAGGACAGGTTTCTCCTTAGGTCTCTCTGCCTGGCTTGCAGATGGTCACCTGCCTGCTGTGTCCTCCCATGGCCACCCCTTGGCCTGTGCGTCTATGTCCTCAACCCCTTTCTTATAAGGACCCCAGTCCCACTAGTTTAGCACCCACCCTAATGCTCTCCTTTTTAAAGGCTCTATCTCCAAATACAGTCACATTGTGAGATACTGGAGGTTAGGACTTCAACATATGAATTTGGAGGGACACAATACAGCCCATGACAACTGAATTAAGTTCTAAGCTGGTCTGGGACAAAACTAAGATGTCTGATCAAGGGGAACTGGAATGTTCAGGGCCAAGGCTGGGGTTAAGAGAGCCTCCAGATAATATGTCACTGAGAAGAAACTCTTCAAATTCAATGCAGGAGTAATCCATCAACCTTCTCATAATTAACCAGAGCATCTCGTACCAATATAGCTGACTATTTCCTTAAATTAATATTCTTAGGGTAACACTATTGGTTTATTTTACATGATTTTATTTAATTTCCTACCAAAGGGCCAGTGCAGATGTAAGCCAGCACCAGAGTAGGGCGATGCTGGCCAGGATGGCTAGAGTTCTGGGACACGCCTGAGATGGGACCCAGTGTCTGTACTGTTGTCAGTGGACCAAGTTCTAGCGTGAACCTCCCTGGTATATGAGGCCACGCCTCCTGCATACCGACTGTGGTCCCTCAGAGTGGACCTCATGGTGGGGGTGCAGTCCCTGCCATTTGCTGGCCAGGAGATGTAGTTGGCCTGATCTCCTATGCTCGGTCATTGCCCTCAGTGGTCAAGGTCAATTCATCATGGGTAGCTCTTGAGAGTTATTCTTAGAACTGAATTCCATCTCGCTCCATGATAAATCCTGGGCTTTTAACTGGAATTCAGCGGTGTAATGACTAACAAATCTCCCAGCCCTTACATGGAATGCATTGCCCATGTTGTTTTTTACCTGGCATGATGGTTAGTTTTAGGTGTTAACTTGGAGGGTATTTTGGATGAGATTAACATTTAAATCGGTGAATTTCTTGGTAAAGCAGGCTGTCCTCCATACTGTGGGTGGGCCTCATCCAATCAGCTGAAGGCCTAAAGAGAATAAAAACTGACCTCCCTCCAGCAAGACAGCGTTCTCCAGCAGATGCCTTCACACGGAACTGCACCGTTGGCTCTCCTGGGTCTCTGGCCTGCCGGTTCACACTACAGATTTTGGACTTGCCAGCCTCCAAAATCGCATGAGCCAGTTCCCTACAATATGTCTCTTTCTCTCTATGCACACATCTTACTGGTTCTGTTGCTCTGGAGAACCTGGACTAATTGACCTGATGGAATGATGATGGAAATTCATCCCCCTGAAGGGGCAGACGTGGCAGAGTTTTCATGGAGGGATCTTATGGAGGCACCTCCCGGACTCTAAATATGGGAAAACCTTTCTCTTCACTCTTCCTCCATTCTGTTCTGTTTTCCCAGGTTCACAGCCAGCCAGTCTGATTCTCTCCATAGACAAGGATGGGAAGAGTCAGTCAGGTGGGCTGGTGCCAAGGGGTGCACCAGGGAGCTGGGTCTTCACTGCAGCTAAGAAGCAAATATGATTGAAGGGGCAAATGACCCAAGGGACCAGAGGACCAGTTCAAACTTCAGGTCCAAGAGCTATGACCTAAGTTATGTAAGAGGTGACGCCACAGTTCAATCGGGAGTTGAGGAGACGGGAGTAAGTTGGGAAAAGGCACAGAAGGGGGAGTTTCAAACATTGGGCTGCAAACAAGAAAAGAGCTGGGCTCAATTTTATTGGGTGCAAGGAATGCAGCAGAGGGCGTGGTGGCTGCTTAAAGGCACAGGCACGCCAGTGCTGAGAGCAGAGAGAATATTCAAAGCCCAGCTCTGCTAGCCGTTAGCTCTGTGTGTGACTTGGTCAAATCACTTACCATCTTTGTGCAAGAGAGTAATAAGAAGCCACTCTACAGAGGTGTTGTGTGAATTAGGAGATGATATGGAGCATTGGACCTGGTACCTAGCACACACTGAGGATCTTCTCAATCACCTCAGTTCCCTTCTCCCTTCACGGACACGTCAATCGACCACATGTTCAATAAAACACATCTGTTCTGAGCCAGCCTTCCCCTTTCCCTTTTAGTAGTTAATGTGTTCGAGGATGCAGTCTGTAATCAGCCTGATGAGGCAGGGAAAAAAAGCTCACTTGGAAATCTTTATTAATGATACTATATCTCTACCATCATCTTCTCTTTCAGCCTAGATCGCTGATTTCATTTTAGCAATTTAAGTACTACTCTTGGTCCTATTAGCAATCCCAGTTATGCAAAGGGAAAGTTGGTACAGCAATTTTCACTCAGATTCCTGCCTGGGTAAGATTTGTGATACAAGGGGTGAAAAGAAAAAGAGAGAGAGAGACAGAGACAGAGACGGAGAGAGGGAGAGGATGTAGTTGAAGTTATCCCATCAGTAGCCAGAGGTCACAGCCAAGCATGGAAAAAACGTCCTGCAGAAGGATATGTGGCACAGACTGCTGGTTTCCAATCCACTACTCATTTCCCCTTCGGTTAAAGCATTCCGTATCTCTTCAGACTGGAAATGTACACAGCTGAATGATCACATCTCCCAGCCTCTTCTGTGCTAGGTTCAGCCTCCTAATGAAATTCTGAGTGGAATTTCTTGGGTGAATCTATCACAAAGGGTCCTTAAAAGGGAGCCAGCTGGGGCCCACCTTTTGTCCTTCCCTCTGCATGGACAGGAGGTGAGATGGCTGGTGCTCTAGAAGCTGTCAAGGATCACAAGGCAACTCTGAGGACAGAGGAGCCTGGTTCCTTGAAGACTTCATGACACTGTCATCCCAGCCCTGGACTACCTACTCCAGATCTCTCTTACATGAAGGAATACACTCTTCTGTGTTTGAGGCACTGTGACTGCGTCTCTGTCACTAGGATATGAATGCAATTAATAACTAACTCAAAATGATTTCATCTCAATCCACATTTTGCCTTCTCCAGCCAACATGTTGGTCTAGACTGTGATGAATCTGAGGATGGCTGGGAAGTAACCTCGGTAAGTTTACTGAGGGGAAATCCGTAATTATGGTGCCCTGATGTAGCAGGTGACATCCTGAGCTGGCAGGAGGAATTTGGGACAGACCCCAGCCAACTGTAATCTAACTCCTTCTTACAGTGGTCAGCTAAGAAAGAAAAAGAGGACTGTTTATTGAGTGTAAGAAAATCCCCATTACTTCTTGTACCCCCCAAACCCTTGGTCTCAATCCTGGTCACTTTCACAGTTGGGGTAATCTGGAAGGATGTGGCTGATGACAGCTATGATGTTAGAGACACTTTTATTTGACTACTAATGTCACTTCCCCACAGCGCAATCTTTGTTGCTTGTTCAAAGGGGGAGGAGTTCAATTTATATCTCAAAGCATCATCAGCTGGAGGAGGTGGGTATAGCTCAAGGTGGTAGAGTGCATGTTTAGCATGCATTAGGTCCTATCCCCAGTACCTCCTCTTAAAAAAGTAAATAAATAAATAAACCTAATTATCCCCCTCCCCCAAAGTATCACCATCTGTATAAACAAGAAGTACATCAGTGCAGCCTGGCTGGGCTCAGTCTCCTTACGGTGATGTTTTGTTTTCACTAGAGCAAGTCCTTGTATTAGTGACTGATCTGTCACTGAATTCAGTTGTTTCATCCTTAAAAATGCCCTTTTCTTCCAGATCCCATAGCGAATACCCTAAAACCGGCTCTTGTAACTCATGCTAGGATTCCTGCAACAGCTTTCCAACTAGCCTGCACCTCTAATCAGTGCCAGACTCCCTTGCCTGAAAAACTACTTTCCATGTCCCCCACTTCAGCTGAAATGCTTCTCAATTTCCCATTATCCTATGATTGAGTTTTAAGGACACCCAGAACCTAGTCCCAACCTGAATTTCCTCCTTCCTCTGGTCACATTCTGCTGACTGTCAGCAAGCCCTGCCTTCTTGCTGGGAAGCAGTGCTGGGTGGCTCTCCTTTGCTGTGCCCCTAGTCATCCCAAAGCCTAGTCATCTTTGGGCAGGGGTGGGGTAAGGGCTGTGAA
Organism: Vicugna pacos; assembly: GCF_048564905.1. NCBI lineage: Eukaryota > Metazoa > Chordata > Mammalia > Artiodactyla > Camelidae > Vicugna > Vicugna pacos. Next base: position 71,861,953 of record NC_132994.1, on the reverse strand, counting down.
GGGGCTGGGAGGGAGTAACAGAAATTATTCAACACCTACTATCTGCTTCCTTTTCCATAATTCTATTCAGTAAAGGTCAGGCCATTAAGTGTAAAGCTTCCCTAACTTCTATACAGGGAGAATTTTACACAATTCAGCATTGGTTTTTCAATTGTTGAGAAAGCAGTTGATACTTCCAGTTTATTAGATATTAAACACTGCAGGAAAGAATTTTCTGTTGTACTTCTTTTATGTTCTACCAACAAGCACTCAAGACTTGGCCGCTAAAGCTCGGTAATCAACAAAGTATGAACTTCGGGTCCTAATCCCAACTCTTTCACTTATTAACTGTGAGACCAGGGCAACCTGCTTAACCTCACTGTGCTCAAGAACTGTCTCCTGAAATCAGCGATACCTACCCTAGGAGTGAAATAAGGATAAATGTATGTAAACCATGCAGCGCAGTCCTGTTACATCGTGGGGGTTCAGTAACACTATTATCCAGGCCTGGCGGAGGTCCCAAGGTCAGCTCACTAGGAAAGGTCACTCCGGGCAGCTGTTGGAGGGGCACTGGCCCTACATCTTATCAGCTGCGCCAGGGCCTCACCAGCCCGCTGGGGCGCTCCGACGCAAGGAAGGAAACTCGAGTCTTTCCTTAGTGGAGGTCGCAGGACCCCGCGGCTGCCCAACACACCGCAGCAGGAAAGGGGCGGGGACTAAGCAGCCGGCGAATCCCCAGCTCGCGGTGGTGGGTAGAGCCCTGCACCTCGACCCGTAGGGCGGGTCCCTCGCGGGGCGGGACAGAGGGACGTACCATCTCACGCCAAGGGGGGGGGGCGCTGCGGCCTTCCCTCTTGGCGACAAGTCCAGAAGCGCGGAAAGGGGCATCCTGGTTCGAGAAGCCGCTGGAGAAAGTTCAGGATTCCCTTTTATCGCGTGTCCTGGTCTTAGAGCGTGGGCGCGGGGCCGGCAGCGTAGACCCTTGGACCTCGCACCCCCCGCGCCTCCCTGGGGTGGGAGCGGCGAGCGCAGGGGGCGGGGCCGAGGCCGGCGGCAGTGTCCTTGTGGCGCGGCCCAGGACGCTGGTCCAAACGCGCCTGTCAGCGCGGCGCGGCGGCTTGGTCTTTGAGAGACCTGCGAGCGGCGTCCACCATGTTGTGCCGGGCGGCGTGCAGGTGAGGCGCCGGGCGGCGGGCGCAGTGGGGATGCAGCTCTGGCCTCGCGAGCGAAGGCCCCCGCTGCCTCCGCTGCCTCCGACTCTGCCTCCGGCCCGGGCCCACCCCGCGGGGTCCAGGCCACCTTCGGGGTCCCGGCGTCGCGGGGCGGGGCTGGGCGGGCGGCCCGGCCTGAGCTCAGGTGTCGGCCAAGCGCGTCCAGGTGCCGGCCGGGTGCGGGACCGCAGCGTTGGTTTAATGCTTCAAAGACTGGACGGCTAGCGGGCCAACGATAGAAAGCCCACGGTGTGCAGGTGCCTCTAGCCCGGTCTGCGGAGACGGGCACGCGGGTTAAAGGGAGCTGCCCGCTTAAGCGGATCGGTCTGTGTGTGCTCTCTTTGCAGCGCGAGCAGGAAGCTGGTGCCGGCTTTGGGGTCTCTGGGTTCCAGGCAGAAGCACAGCCTCCCCGACCTGCCCTACGACTATGGCGCCCTGGAGCCTCATATCAACGCCCAGATCATGCAGCTGCACCACAGCAAGCACCACGCGGCCTACGTGAATAACCTGAATGTCGCCGAGGAGAAGTATCAGGAGGCGCTGGAGAAGGGTAGGTGCCGGGCGGCCTGACATTGAGGAACTGGCTTCAGGGAAAAGTGGCAGCGAGGCGTGTCTCGGTAAAGACATGACCCTCCCTCCATTCTGTAGAACCGCTTCACGTGTTCGTGCATTGACTTAGGGGGCAGAATTCACATGGAGAATATCCGTTTTATGGGGAACGGAGACAGGCTTGTATTTATCTGCTGATATTTGAGATTCAATGAAAATGTACTATGGAGTACATTTTTTTTTCTTTCAAAAAAGAGCTCAGTTGACAAAACAGTAGTGCGTGGACCCTTTTGTGTTTTTCGTCTGGGGGTGTGTATGGGAATACTGTGTTTTAATGTTTCTATACAAAATAGTATTACACTTTCAATCTGTTAGTTGATCAATGGTTTGCCCGAGGGAAGTAATTGACAGTCATGTTTCCAGACTGTACGTGTGGCATAAGCTATGCAGTTAAAAGCGTGTTTTTCTTAAAAGTATTTTTATTGAATTTCAGTCCTGTGACATGTGTTGAGTAAGTTTTGGACAGTGATATCTTGTTGACTGGGGGCATCTAGTGGGAAAATGTAGTATTTCAGTCTGATTGTGTATGAAGTAATAAGCAAAACAAAAAGAAGAGGAAGTTGCCACATTCTGGAAGCTTACTTGTGAAATCAGAAGAACTACAAATAGGGGGAAGGAAAAGTCTCCCAGTACGGGAAAAAGTTCTATGATTTAGGGAAAAACAAATGTGGGAAGTATGTGGTCATGATGAGAGGCTGGGGCAAATCCCAGTTGTGAAAGTATTTCCTGCAGGACATCTGACACCCATGGACCTTTCTCATAAGTGTATTAAATATTGCTTAACTTCAGCTCTTTTCTTATGCAGTTGAAGCTTTACTTGCTTAATGAAAGCCATTGGGAAAAAAGCTTTACTATATTAAATTTACTATATTAATAAGTATTTGCAGAGCACTCCTTTATTTAAAAAGTATTTTAGAAATCATTAAGGAGTTAATTTTTTTCCTTTTTTTTTTTTGGTGGGTGGAGGTAATTAGGTTTATTTATTTATCTTCATGGAGGTGCTGGGGATTGAACCTAGGACCTCGTGCATGATAAGCATACGCTCTACCACTGTGCTATACCCTTCCCCAAGGAGTTAAATTTTCTGTTTGAAAATTTGGGGAAAAAGAAGAGTATAAGGAAAATAACGTCATTGATCTTATCACATCTAAGTATCATAAATACTTTTCAAAGAAAAGTACTTTTATCATGTTTAACAGTGGAAAAAAACAAAACATTGAACTTCAGAAGAGTGTTCTTGAAAGCAGGTATTAACCCCCACAACTTTCTATTAAAATTTAAAAATGATTAAACTTTAAAAGATAGTTTTAACGTGATTAAACACGTTCGCAATAAGCATGTTTCTTTCGCACTTGAAATATTTAGTTATTGCTGACTTACTAAAAAACAATATAAAGTTACATCTATTATTTTAGGGTGATTCTCCAAGAAAGATGAATAAGGGAAACACTGATCAGTGAGAACATTGTTTTGTAAACATGACAACAACGACGAAAAGCTGACATCTTAAACAACTCTCAGAGATTGTATTTAGATATCACTGGTCCTCCCCGCCTTACTGAATGGCTAAAAAGCTGGATATTTCCTGTTTGAGAAAGCGGCAGGCCTTCCGTGTCTGAGCATGCGCTCACCGTGGGACTCAAAGGCTTGCGGTTATGTAAACGCCCCGGGGCGGAGCTCGCTGTGGTTGCTGGCGGCGCCCTTCACTTTGCCTCTGGTTGTCTTGTGAACCCCGAGCCCCTCATATGTATTGAACAAGGGAATTCCCATTTTTCCTAATAGTTAAGTGAACCTGTGGCTTCTCGAAGACATAGGAAAAAATATTTTATTTGGCCTACTTGTTGAGCAAGGCAGGAAAAAACGGCTTCAAACATGATACTCTCTATAAGTATAGCTGTCAGAGGGGGTTTTTTTCCCATGGAAACTACACTCAGTATTCAAGAGCGCGTGCTGCTTATGAGGCAGTATGTTGGGCGGCCGGGACAGGGCAGTGTGCGAGAGTCCTTGTCCTCCCTGGGGCTCTCCTTCCAGCAGGGAGGCAGGTGACCAAGTACATATGGAGAATGCTGGGGCTTGTCAGTCCCATCGGGAAAAACAGCAGGGGAAGTGGTCTGGGAGAGGGTGGGGTTTGCCCATTTTATATTGTGCTTGGTGACCCTTATGATGAGGTTGACGATTCAGAGGAGACTTGATGGAGAAGCGGGGAAGTGAACCACGAGGCTGCCTCCAGGAAGACAGTTCCCGCACGGTCGGTGGAAGCCCTGAGCTGGGAACATGCCAGGCTTGTCATGTGAGTGCCAGGAGGCCGTTGTGGCCGGAGCTGGGCCGGTGAGGAGATGCAGAGTGTCGGCTGATGTGCACCTCTGTACCGATTGTGAGGACTTGGGGTTCACTCTGGAAAGAGCAGCCTTTGGGGGGGTTTGCCTGGAGATGTGCCATGATGAGTTCGGGGTCCAAAGGAGCCCTCTGGCCACTGTGTTGAGAATAGACTGTGGGGGGGCAGAGGTGGTAGCAGAATACTACTGAGAGACGGTGGCCTGCGAGCCTGGGGGGAGATGCTGCTGGTTGCATCAGAAGGAGGAGGAAGGGATGAGGTTCTGCATGTGTTTTAAAGGTGGAGCTGGCTATGCTGCTGGATGTGCTTCTGTGTTCGAGATGGGGTGTGAGAGAAACAGCTGGCACTTCCTGAGATGGGGAAGGCCATTGGAGGAGTAAGTCTGGGGTTGCAAGTCAGTTCAGTTTTGAATCAGTTGAGTTGTTTTGTAACATTGAAATATTTCCCAGCGAATAGTTGTCTATTTAAACACTTTCTGTATCATCTGTATAATAGGGGCCATATATTTTATAGCATTCTATTATTTCTCTTTGTTCTCTCCGTAATTTCATTTACTGAAATCTTTTATAACCAAGAAAACTGAGTTCTTTCAAGCCCAGGAGTGAATTTTCTACTAGCGTTGCTCCTCTGCTGACTTCTCAGTAGTTGTTTGGCACGTTATTAGTTGCACTGAGAATCCACTGAGACAAATATTTTTGGGAAGGTTATTTGTTTTTTTGAGAGGGTAGAATCTTGAAATTATGGAATTGTGAGACCAAGAGGGATGTTACAGATAAGCTGGTCCAATTATCTGACATTTTACGAAGAAATAGTGTATAGAATGGTTGAAAAGTAAGAATTAAAAAAAAATGTGTTTGTGTTTTAACCTTTCAGGTGACATTACAGCTCAGGTAGCTCTGCAGCCGGCAATAAAGTTCAACGGTGGAGGCCATGTCAATCATTCCATTTTCTGGACAAACCTGAGTCCTAATGGTGGAGGAGAACCCAAAGGTCGGTTTCTACTAGGGCAACCTTAGCCCGTTTTGGGCACTATAGGAATGATGGTTGATTTCTTTAAGTTACCTGGCTTGTCCCTGAGATATTTTAATGGCATGTCTTTCACAGCAAGGAAGAACAGAAAGCTGTAACTTTCAAAGGGCACACAAGCGAGTGGAGAAGCCATTCAGGGAGTTACAGCATCAGATTTTATACACACACATGCACACATAATGGCACGTATGCTGTCACCCTTTGGTTGAAATGTACTGTACTTCCCAGTAGGGACAGACTGAGAAACTTAGTTTTTAGAAAAGATGAGCCTTAACTTACCAGCCTAGGCCCTGCGGGGAGGTGCTTAATCCTTCTGTGCCTCACTTTCTTCATCTGTATGATACGGGGAGAATGGGGCTGTTTTGAGAGTTAAGTAAGTTATTGTAAAATAATGCCTCTTGTTATTCTTTTACTACTCTACCTAATTGATAAAAAGTCAGTTGTCCCAGAAGATAAGGTTTTCCAGGACAACCGCAGGTAACGAGGGAGGACAGAGCTGATGGTCTTGTTCGCTCTGCTTGTTTACTTGACTTCCTGTGTCACACATGGAGGCCCAGGTGACTTTCATCATCCTCCCCACCCCAGGGAAGGCATGGGGCGTACATCTAGCTCTTCTCCTTTGTGTCTGGGCTCCTGACATGTACCCTAAGTTTCTGGGTGGTTTTTTGTTTGTTTGTTTGTGTATAATTATGTTATAGAAGGCATGTTATGCACTTGAAATAAGCAATTTCATTTGGAAGTAAGGATGAATGGAGTAAGTATGGGAAACTGGATAGTTTATTTTTTCTGAATTAGGGCTTCAGACTGTGACTTAATACTTTTGAGGCTTTGCGAGTTACCAGAATATCAGATGCACCTGTATTCAGCTAACAGGTTTTGGTACTCCTGCCATTTTGTGTTCTCTCTACCACTTTATACTATCATTTCTTTCTTTTTTTCTTTTTTAATTTTTTTGGGGGCTTAATTAGGTTTACTTATTTATTTATTTTTAGAGGAGGTACTGGGGATTGAACCCAGGACCTTGTGTATGCTAAGCATGCGCTCTACCACTTGATCTATACCCTCCCCCTATACTGTCATTTCTGCTTGTAATAGATGATTACTTTTGAACCAGATAGAGTAAGAGAAGTGATATTTTTGGCTTGGTTGATTTAGTTACGTGCTCAATCTAGAATTATATTCTATATTGCTACAGAATAAAAAGGGAGATAGCTATTAAGGTGTGCCCATAGTGCACTGATAGAAGGTAGAATCACTCTTTAAAATAATACAATTGAGATAGGAAGGACCTGGGCTGCCTTGGAGAAGAAGCAGATAACAACCATAACATTTTCTTCCCAAACTGAGATAGAGCAGGTAGGGGAGAAGTTAAAGTAAAATTTTCTATTGAAGGGGGGGAAAAAAGCTGATGAAAAATGTTATTTCTTTCCTTGTTGAAATAGAGTGAGTGAAGAAATCTCCCTTGTAATATGTTTCAGTAACAAACACATGAATTAAAATTGTGGGACCTTATGACATTGGTGTCAGGGCAGGAGTAAAACTGTTCTGTAGGCTCATTGGGTTGTGTAATATTTTCTGTATGTTGTCTGGTTGTATCTTGGGCCATATGATAGGAATATTTGAATATGTATAACGGAATATTTTATTGTAATTGGTGCGATCTGTTCATTTGTGGATGTTTTTGGATTTTTTTTTTAAATAGGGGAATTACTGGAAGCCATCAACCGTGACTTTGGTTCCTTCAGCAAATTTAAGGAGAAGTTGACCGCTGTATCTGTTGGCGTCCAAGGCTCGGGTTGGGGTTGGCTTGGTTTCAACAAGGAACAGGGACGCTTACAGATTGCTGCTTGTTCTAACCAGGACCCCTTGCAAGGAACAACAGGTTAGGTTTGAGAATTGTTACACATTTATTCAGAAGAGGTGGTTCACTATAAAGTGTTTACCTTAAGATAAGGAAGGCTAGTGCTGTTTAAACCTGTCCTGAGCAATATGAATCTGGGCAGATCTTCACATGGGATTCCCAGAGTCTTGTGTGAGCAAAAATGCTGTGTAAGTCCTTGATGCTTTGTAAAATTCCACATGTAATACATTAACAAAAATGTTTGAAACATAAACTCTACTTCATTTGACAGAGAATTAGTTTCAGCTTACGTAATTAATTACATGCACTAAAATAAAAAACTATAATTAGATAAACAACATGAAGGAGGAAAAGACGTATGGGCTGAATCTGACTCAGACCTTGGACCCTCATCCCGTCTGCTGAGCACTTGTGGTGAAACTGGAACAGAGCTCCGGTTTCCAGACCTCTGCCTTTACGAAGCTGTTTGATATAGGAACAGATTTGGCTCAGACACTGCAAGCTGGGCTCCCCAGATCCTTTTTTTTATGTTGAGCCACAATGAAATAGAAGCTCTTTAGGAAACAGTCATAAGGCAAGTTAGCTGCAACTAACTTAACAAGTCATAAAGCAGGTTGCCTGGAACTTTGATGTAAGGTGGTGTCTTAACATCTATCAGCAGTGGGTCTCAGCCACATTGCTGCCTCTGCACATGTTAGGAGACTTGCCTACGTGACTCACTACCCTGGATGTTTTCAGGTTTAGCCAGAATCTCAATTTCTAAAAGCAACCAAAGATTTGTGAGCACAGTGCTATAGAGAGCCTGGTAGCTGACTGGAAGGGCTGTCATTGGCAGGTGAATCCTAGCTACATCTCCTTGAAGAAAGCTCACTAGCATAGAAGTGAGTGAGAATTGTGGCAATTTATTTATGGGAAAAATCATTTATTAAGTTTGGTTACTTTAATTATTAATAATAAATTATTAGTGACATACCTCACAACTGATTAAGACATAGTGGTTGATGATTGTTTTCCAAGAGGAGAGCTTTCAGTTTGCGATTTTTTTGAAGTGAATGTTTTATAGATATAACTCATTGTTCATGTACACAATTCAATTTTGGAAAACTGTATCTTTTTCTTTAGACCTATTCAGTTTCCCTTGTTAACTTATTCTTTCTGTTAGTGTCTTTATAAATGCTTTGTATTCTCTACGACTAACATCAGCCCAGGGGAGGCGGGCAGGTGTCTCATACACCAGCCTCCCCTCCCGCCCTTGACCCAATGAGGACAGCGGAGAATTGGCTCTTGGATAAATCTGTTGTTTTTTTTGAGGGGTGGGGGGAATTAGGTTATTTAATTATTTGTTTTTGGGGGGTGGGGGAAGCAATTATGTTTATTTATTTTATTTTTAGTGGAGGTACTGGGGATTAACCCAGGACCTTGTGCATGCTAAGCATGTGCTCTACCACTGAGCTATACCCTCCCCCTTATTTATCTGTTTTTAATGGAGGTACTGGGGACTGAACCCAGGACCTTGTGCATGCTAGGCACACACTCTACCGCTGAGCTATACTTTCCCCCTAAATCTGTTGATATTTTAAGAACAGCATTTAAAATACTGTGGCTAATTGATTTTTCCTGTCTGTTTTAATTATTTTTTTTACTATTTATCACATTTTCTTCCAAAGAGTAAAGTTTAAAATCTTTTGATAAGATCTTTATTCTTATGCTGATTTCTGATTTATACAACAAACGGGAAAATGGATGAGAACATTGTAAAGGGTAATTATTTTGTGTGTGTAGAATAATTAAAGTTTAAAGTGAGAAGACAGTGTTTTAGATTGAAACTCACCGTTTTTGCTTCTTTTCCCTTCTTTCCCATAGGTCTTATTCCATTGCTGGGAATTGATGTGTGGGAGCACGCTTACTACCTTCAGTATAAAAATGTTAGACCCGATTACCTGAAAGCTATTTGGAATGTAATCAACTGGGAGAATGTAACTCAGAGATACACGGCGTGCAAAAAGTAGAGCGTCAGCCTTACACTGAGTACATGGAGCTCTTTGTGACTGTTTGTAGTAGTGCCGAGTCCCGCGGTGTACCAGTAAGCTGCTCTGTTGTAGTGTTTCTGAATGTAGCTTATTCAGATAATTGATAAAAATAATTTACTGCTAGGAGCAATTTCCTTTAAAATTTTGTTTTTAGGCAACTCTTTGAAAATGTTAAATGCTTTGTGTGATTTAGTCTTTCGATTGAGCAGCATTTTTTTCAGAGAGCTAAAGTAGCTAGGAGGTTATAATTGCCGTCGTAAAACCATCAAAAACATTGCATCCTGGTATTGTCGGGGCCTCCGAGAAAGCCTTTCTAATACTGTCCTGTTGCAGTTACAGAAAACCTAGTTTTTTTTTTTGCCCTAGTTGTTTAATAATAAAATACTACATTTATTTCCCAAGGGAAATACTCAGTTTTTCTATTGAAAATTGACCTTTTTGTAAGTAATCCTCTGTCCAGTATTACTTCTGGCAGGTATCACCCAGTGGTCTTGAGTTATTTATGATCACATGTTACACAAGGTTAACACTAACCATTTTGTCATTAAAATAACTTGATTTTCAATTGACAATTACTTGATTAGGAGAAGGAATTTTTCTGCGGAGAGAAAAATAAAAGCTTGTGAAATTTTGTCCTCAAACATAGAGATGTGTTTCGTCTAAGTGCTCAAAATGGCTCAATTAGGGTCTAGTTGATAAAATCAAGGAGGCCACAGAACACGTGGTCGGGCACTTGCCCCTCCTCTTTCAGGTCTGTCCATGAAGCGTCCTGCTCAGGAGAACCAGGCCAGGGTCAGGGCCTGCCTGCCCAAGTGGTAAGAGAAAAATTGGTTTCTGGATGCCGTCAGGAGCATGGCTCCCTCAGGAACGTTTATTTTCAAAGACTTGTTTTTGAGTTATTTTATCCATTTTGATGTTTTTCTTTTCCTCTAGAAAATGTACAGTCAGTATAGAAGTTTTATTAGTTTTTCCAGTAAAGGGAACACTATACCCGTTATACAAAGACAAAGCAGCCAAACTCCGTTCCTTTTTCGTTTTTGCAATTGGAGCTGTTAAACGCAGCAGGGGTCCTTTTTGTGTTTGGCTTAACATTGTCAGGCGTTCCATGTTCTTCCATCATCTTCTTCCTTATCTTCAGTGGCTGGATAATATTTTGTCAATTGGACATTTCCTAATTTATTTCACAGTTCTGTTACTGAAGATGTCATTTGTTTCCAGTTGTTACTATTACCAACAATGTTGTTCTGAGCAGCCCGCCAAAGGTTTTACTTTCTATTGGAATGTTTTCTCTATAGGTTTTTTTTTTCCTTAAGCCTATTTAGTAACAGGATGTTTTTGCAAGTTTATTTTTTTATGTAAAAATTTTCCCCCCAACTTTATTTTCTGGTTTTTTTTTTTCATGGAAAAATGGAGTAACTTAGCAGTTTCAATATTGAAGACTGAAGTTTAAACAAAAATTTAAATTCAAGGTACTTTTAGCACTTAATTAGAAAAGTATTTAGGCTTTCTGAACGTCAACAGTATTGACGAGGATACTGGTAACTGTGTATGTGTTTATGCCCATAGATTGAAAGCACCAGGGAGACAGATTGCCTTCCTTAGAAACCACAGTAAATGACTGTCCTGGAGCCCACCTGGGGGTCATGTGACTGCTGCTGACATATATTCTGTATACACACATACATGTGCCTATAGCCATAGACAAAGCAGTGGTGGGCTCTGTAGAGCATCGAGAAAAGGACCTTTCTGCAAGATGGGCTTTTGAATACAAGTAGTCTTCTAGATCATGGTTTGTGTTGAACTAACAATGATATGCAGAGCCTACTGGTTTATATAGAGCTTTTGGGCTTTTATTAAGCTTTAAACTTAAAAAAAATTCAATGTTGAAATTTCTACGGGGCTCTATTTTTGCTTTGACTGTATGTTCTGAGAACAAGGGAAAGTGCACTGTCCTTCCCTAAGGTTTGGTTTTTGCTCCCCTTTGGATAGATTTTTAAGAGACCAACATACAGAGTGAAGATTTTAATCATCTAGCAGGAGGCTCTGAGATTCTATTTAGCCCTGTTTTTCATCATAGAAAAGAAATAGGAAAGGTAAAACAGCCGTTTCTTCTGGAAAGAACAAGTATTGTTCATCCAGGAAGGTGTTTTGTTGCTGAATCAGCAGTGTCTGCTCTAGTTGTAAATGTGCTTCAGAAACTTTAGCGAGATTAGTGCTGCAGGGAAACAGGATGCAAAACAAACACTGAGATAGTGTGTGTTGCTTGAACTGCCCTGTAGTAATTAAGCTCTGATACTGAGAAGTTACAACTTCACTGCACACCTCAGATACATGATTCTAAAAGGAGATTTGATTATCTGTTGAGTACCTTTAAAAAGTAACACCAAAATCATAAAATTAAGATTGATGCGTGCTGTCATTATTTCCTGTTTTAATTTCAGGGGAATTCCTGTTTGGGAAAGTTATTAGGTGATTGTTTTATAACTTGGTGTCATTTTCAGGCTTACCCTAATGATCCCAGCAAGCTAATGTCCTGTCTCCTAAGATATGCATGGTACCTACTAAAAATCCTGTAAGTTCCTGGATAGTTTTCACTAATTATTCATTAAAGAAGCATTTATTTTCATATTGTGTGACTTCTTTGACTGTTAATAAAAGAATCTGTTCACTATCAAAAGGGGCCTGTACTGATAAGCATGTGTGTCCAAGCGTTTATAATCCTTCAATGCTTTATCATTTTTACTGTAGGAAAGAAATAATAAATGCTAGGGAGTGGAAATTTTACTCTTAAAACCCAGAAGGCAAGTAAATTGTACCTCCGGTCACATCTGTAGTAACATCATCTGATAATGTCACAACATAGTATTTTACATACTAAATTAGGAAGTTATCATAACATCTTAGAACATTAACCGGACATAGAATAGACATAGAACCAGCCTTACCTCTGGAGAAGAAAGTAGGAATTAGATTTTACTGCAAGTTGTATTTTCCATAAAGTTCCCGACCGGTGGTGTTTTGTTCACTCTGGTGTTGGGGAGTAGGAGGTTAGCTGTGCCACTGTCCCTGGGCTGCTGTGGCAGCCGACCCTTGAACAACGCCGGGGGCGGGGAGAGAGGGGCACTGACCCTCTGCACAGCCAAAAATCTGCATATAACTTACGGTTCGCCTCTGACCAGCTGCGGCTTGTGTAGTACTGTACGTGTTTATTGAAAAAAAATCTGCGTATAAGTGGGCCTATGTAGTTCAAACACGTACTCGAGGGTCAACTATGTATTCTTGGGAAGCAAAGGGAGGTTCGCCTGTGTTTGGTAAAGTCTGTCTGCTCCTCCACTTGTGCTTATAATAGTAATGAATGCTTTTCTCAAGATGCTTTTGGAACACATCTTGAAAAAAATAAGATGTCTTGATATAGTTTGAAAGGGAAGGAGAACGAATGCCTGTGACTTCCTGCTTTTTGTCAGCCACTTCACTTGGAGCGTGTCCTGTTGCTGCACCCAGTACTTCATGCACAACGTGGTTGTAATTCCATGCTTCCTCTGCTCCCATTAAAACGTGAGCTGAGCTCCAGGAAGGCCCAGGACAGAAAGTTCTTTATCATTTGCGTGTCTGTGGTATAGAGCATACAGTTCTGGGCCTATACTCAAACATTCTTATTAAATAATGTGATTTAATAGAGCATTATAATACTGTAAATACAGGTATCCCCAAGGCTCAGAAGTTAATGTACCAAAACCCACAAAGCTGTCTGACACCACAGTGCGAGGGCCTTTGCCTGTGTGGGGCAGGAGCAGTGGGTTGGTACTGGGGGGCCTGGGCCCTGGTCCCGGCGCTTCCACTCAGCACCTGTGTGATGCCCGTCAGCATTCCTGATTCTGGTTCTTTTCCGTTCGTGGAGAGTGATGGGTTTGGAGAGATGATCTCAGGTGGCCAACTCTAGTATTTTATGGATTTATTTGTGTTATGAATAAAATTATGGTGCCAAATGGACACTGATGATATTAAATGGTCATGTCACTTACAAAAGGTGTTCACTTTTTATCCTTTAAACGAAGGTTCTCCAACCAATAGCATACTTGCTGGTAATGCTCTCAGCTGGTTCCATCTTTCACTGGGGCTCAAGGAGGAAGTTGGGAGGAAGAAAACCACGTAAGTCTTTAGCTCCCACCCCCTGTCACACAGAAGGAACACCAATAGCAGCGGTTCACACTAACGCTCATGCTGGCAGGGAGTGGCACAGCACAGGTGTGCCTGGGCTGCATGGGTTTACCCCAGTTCCATCACTGTGTTTTTAGGGTAAATGCTGGTTGCTGTACTGAGAACCCCTAAATGAATACATTCTAGATGTCATTTCTCTCATATTAAGCTTCAAGCACTTGATCTGGTTGATGGTCCACTCTCCTGTTAGTGACTCACATACCCAGGCTTCTAGGGAGCCCCCCCGCCCCCCATTTTCAATATATGGTGTGAGTTCGTCACCAGTTGTGGGTTCTGGCCAGCAGAAGTCCCGCCGAGACGGAATGAATTACTCAAGACTCTGTGGAAAAAGTCAAGAGAGCGAGAGGGAGTCGGGAGCCAACTCCATGAGCCTCTCAGATCTCCCATATTTATTGAGTACAGTCAAAGGAGGAACGCAGGAATTTAGGGGAGGACAGGGTGGGATCACAATGAGTGCAAAGGCTTTGTTTATTGTTGGTGTTTGGCTCAAGTCAGAAGACCCTTTTTGGTGAATCATGTTGGAGTTGAGCCTTTCAGCTTATCAGGGCGGAACGAATGAGAATCAGCTGCTTAACAGCTTGGACTCAGGGGGCTGTGCCTGTCTCAGGTTGCCCCCCTCAGGGGGGCTCACCCGTCCTTGGCTAACCAGCCCTCTCACCTCTGAGTCTGCAGCTTTTTATAAGTTGTTTACCATTCCAGCCCAAGGCTGTTTTGGGGATAGAAGACTAACAGCAGGCACGCCCAGCGTTTATAGCCGGGGGCCTGGGTCATTGCTAAAACCTCAAGGCAGTTACTAAGCACATCTTCTTTAAGGAGATAAGCGCCTGGGATCTGTTACAATTTGTTAACCCAATCATGGGCTCCCACAATATGGCTTCCAGGGTTCCTGTGCGTGTCAGCAGCAAGCTGGCGGCGGGCGAGAGGCGAGGAGAGTTGCTCACATGTCGCTGGCTGCAATCTAATCATACAGCATGCAGGGGACACTGGTGGGAAATGCAGTCCTGTGTGTCCAGGACAAAGAACCTGGCTGTGCTGAGCAGGTCACCAGGCTCAGCACAGCGTGCCTTCTGGACCCCAAATCTGTGCCTCATTCTCGTTTTTAGAACTCTTTTCCCCTTTCTGAGGGAGGCAACCCGAAGTCTACATCTCTCATTGTTTGGGATTTGGAAGTAGTCAGCTTTCCCAACCTCTGAGGCTCCACATTTCTGAACTATGTTCCCTTTCATTTCTGTTTGCAGACCAAGTCGTCCTTTCGTTAAGGCTCCCGTAACATCTCGCTAAAGGAGGAGACAACTGACAGCACACAGTGCCAGTCTGGTTCTTCCCGAACGCTCCACAGCCGCGGCGGCCCTGCCTTTCCCGTTACTGTAGGGAGCAGCTCTGCCCCGTGATTTGTGGCCTGGAGACACAGCTTTCCATCTTTTCAGCTCCTGATACCAATTTTCTCACTGCACACTAATGTCACATAGTTTGAATTTTCTGCTGGGCCATTACCCACTTCAAGGTCTTAATATTTGAATTAATTCAGGCAACAAACAAACTCTTGCTTTGACAACAACCCCTAATATAAAGTGGCTCAAATACAGTAGATTATTTTTCACTCGTGTTAAATTTGTAAGTGTTTCTGGTTTGCAGGAGCTTTCCTGAGGTGATGCTTTGAGGATCCCGGCTCTTTAGCTCTTGCTGCTTGGCTGGCTCAGTTAGTGCCATCCAAGGCAGCTCTTGTCACTGTCACTGGGCCTGTGGAGTGTGAACCAGCGTGAGGAGCGCATGTGTGAGGTTTTATGGGCCAGGCCTGGATGGTGGATGTGTTCTGCTCAGTTTCGCTGGTGACAACAGTGGGTTAACGGCAAGGAAGGCTGCGGCTGGAGTCTAGCTCTGCTCCTGTGCCCAGGAAGGAGAAGAAACAGCCGTCTCTCTACTGCTTTGGGACTTGGAGTAACTTATGTGACCTCTCTGTTCCTCCGTTTCCTCAGCTGGCAGTAATGCGTTTCTGTGAGCTTACAGGGCCAGGCATGAACTGGGCACTGTGAGCTGCAGATATAACAGCAGAGGTTTCACACGTCTTTCCAATTTTTGTCTTGTCCGATTCAGCCACCCTGCGGAGAAGGCAGAGGGAATGCACCCTCAGGGACAGGTGCGTACATCGCAGGCCCGGCCTCAAATGGCCCCTTCTGGGATCCCCTGGTGTTCTTCCCACAACAGTGCGTGATATTCCGAAAGAATACCTTTATTTGTACGTTCTAAGTCGGAGCCAGGGAGACGCTTCTTCATTTAGGAAAAAACTGAAATTCCCTGATCTAATAAAGTAATTCCACCAATGTTTTGATTTACTTTTCCATCAACATGTTTAAAATACATCCTTCCATTTTCTTCCCGGATACAAAGCATATAATTACTTACAAAGCAATTTTTCCTCTAAAAAGCTTATTTTGATTAGTTGTCTTTCTATGAGAATGTCTGGGAGAAGCCAAAAGTGAAAACCTCCTATTTCTCCACCCCCCCCAAAAACAGAGCAGGTGGGAAAGGGTGTGTGGCTTTAATTTCTAATTTTTCAGACTTACCACCAAATAGTTAAGGAATAAGGTGACTTACATGGTTACTGTAAGCAAATGGATATTTCTTTTGGGTTGAAAGTGAGCTATTTCAGACAAAAGGGGATGTTCTGGCCTGTGCGTGGTGTGTACTCTGACCCGTTTTTTCACGCTGGGCATCCCAACCTCCTCTCACATAGCAACAGCCCTTCTCCAGGGCTTTCTCCATCATCTGTGCCTTCTTTTCCTTCACCTATCAACCCAGATCTAGGAATGGACTCATGGTGCTCTTCCTTCCGAGACAAACTCCTGAAAGCAGTTGTCTCAGTGCTTTGTCGTCCCCCTATCCTCACGTCACGCCGCCACATTCGGAGTTCTGCCGTTAGTGATCCAGCATCACGGCCGGTGTGTGCTGGACATTGTGGTGAACATTTATAGCTTCACCAGAAATGTTCATCACAGACTCATCTGTCCAGCGACGGTCCGAGGGTAGGTATAGCTCAGTGGTGGGGTGCATGCCTAGCATGCATGAGGTCATGGGTTTATTCCCCAGTACCTCCAGTTAAATAAAAAAAGTAATAATAAATAAGTAAACTAATTACCTCCCCCAGGAAAAATAAAAAAAAAACAAACAAGCAAATAAGAATACAATGTCCAGCGACGGTCCACGTTCTAGTGATGGTCCCCTGTCCCAGCGTGAGTGGATCAGAGTTCTTCTCTCCAATTTTTTTTTTTTAGCTAATGTTTGGTGATTTATTTATTTAATTTTTTTGGTGGGGGAGGTAATTAGCTTTATTTATTTATTGAAGTACGGTCAGTTTACAATGTTGTATCAATTTCTGGTTACAGCATAATGTTTTAGTCATACATACACATACATATATTCTCTTTCATGTTCTTTTTCATTATAGGTTACTACAAGTATTTATTTATTTTAATCTTATTTTTTTTTAGTGGAGGTACTGGAGATTGAACTCAGGACCTTGTGCGTGCTAAGCATATGCTCTACCACTGAGCTACACCCTCGCCCCCTCTTCTCTCCAGTTTTTAAGACTAGAATTTTAAAAAATAGTTGGTCTACTCTTCATTGCTTGAAACTATAAAATGTCTTTCCTTTGTTTAATCAAATCCATCTCAGTCCTGTCTTGCTCATTCGTGTCATCTTAGAGAAACTTTACACAAGTAATGATGCCAAAGTACTACTCATGAAAGACTGATTCAAATGGTAAAAGCATGAGTATAGTTTAAAAAAATTTTCCAGGTGACTGGTGACTGTAATGTGCACCGAGGGTCGAGAATGCTGAACAGAGCCCGGTTATGACAGAAAAAGACCAGCCTAGAGAAGCAGAGACTGGAGTAAATATGTATGTGTTTAGCGTTTCGTCCTGGTGCAGGGCTGCTGGAGATGGGTGTCTGTGGCCTCTGCGTCTCTGCACCCGTGCAGGGCCACCTCTGCCCGCGGGAGGGTGCGCTCCCCGCCAAGGCCTAGAGCTATTGCTGGGAAGTGGCCGCTCAGCCAGGCACTACTTTCCAAGCCTCCCTTACATCTAGAAGGGGCCTCATGGCTGGGTCCGTGCTGTGAGCAGAGGTGGACGAGGCGGGTAAGCCTTCTTAACCTCCTCGTGCCCCTACCACTTGCTCGCTGGGCAGGAGCACTACTGTTTGGAAACCACTTTTAAAAAACATGGCACAGGCACGAAGAGAAGAAATTCATATCCTTGAATCACTGCTTTGAAGGGAGCTTCAAGATCGAGGACACTCAGATTATGCCAGCAAGAAATAACGTTTAAGATACAAAAGGCATAGAAATGTGGGCATTTGTTGCAGCAACTGACATTACTCTAATAGCCCAGTGGCCTCTGTTGTCTGATGCACCATACTACCCTGTTCATCTGGGGGAACAACTTCTCTTCACCCCATCAGTGCTTGGTTGGTCTGTCTATTCCTGTGCTCTGCCCCCTCCCCTCCCTACTTTGGTCTAAAGGTGGGCTCATGAACCAGACTAGTCAAGTTCTCCATTTTTAAGGGTGCATGAAAAGTCCACAGTTTACATTAAAGTTCACTCTTGGTTTTGTATGATCTACAGGTTTGGACAAATGTACAATGATGAACCCATCCTTATAGTATCATACAAAATAGAGTCACTGCCCTAAAAATCCTATTCATCTCCTCCCTGCAATCCCCTGGCAGCCACTGATTTTTTTTTTTTAACTCTCTCCATAGTTTTGCCTTTTCCAGAATGTCATAGTGTTGGAATCATACAGTATGTAGCATTTTCAGATCAGCTTCTTTCACATAGTAAAGTGCATTTAAGTTTCCTCCATTTCTTCTCATGACTTGATAGCTCATTTCTTTTTAGCTCTGAAATAATAGTCCATTGTCTGGATGGACCACAGTTTATTCATCTATTCATCTACTGAATGCTTCTAAATTTTGGCGATTATAAACAGTGCTGCTATAACATCTTCATGCAGGTTTTTGTGTGAATGTAGATTTTCAACTCAGTGCTTGCCGGATCATATAGAAAGAGCACGTTTAGTTTTGTAGAAAAGGAGTTAAAAAATGAAAAAAAAAAAGCTTTTAGAAGGTTAAATGTTCACCCTACCATAGGGAGAATCCTACCAGTAACCAGGGCCTCTGCATATGATCGGCAAGCTGTGTCCTTGTCCAGGAGGGTGTGTTCTGGGCTGAAATGCAGCCTTTCTCCTGCCCGGTGGGCAACTGCATCAGCTTGGCTCCCACAGAGCTGTCCTAGGAGCTGGCTTAGGTCTTGTTAGCAGTCTTCTCTCTCCTTGGGGCCTGGCCTGGTACCCTATACTTGGAGCCAGATCTCTCATTTTTTCTCTTGCCTAGAAAAATTCTTCTTCTCCAAGGCTGCAGGGGGTGAAATGGGGGATTGAAGAGTCTTTGTACCACTTAAGTGTATCCCTGTTACCAAGTTCAAACTCATTCTGCTCGCTGCACGACAGGCCAATAAATCTGGAGACGAGGTGTTGGGGGAAGGAATAATGACTTTATTCAGAAAGCCAGCAGACCGAGAAGATGGGGGACCAATGCTCTAGAGAATCATCTTTCCCAAGCCAGAATTCATGCTTTTTTTATACAAAAGGGGAAGGGGGTGTGGTTGGTTGGTGCAAACTTTTTGGTGTTGGAATCCTTTGTCCTTGCAGCTGGCCTGTAGGCTAGGTCATGATGTTCCTATAAACCCCCAACAAGACAAATGTTATTCTCTGTTCTGCAACTTTTTATCTCTATATGAATGGAAAAGTGTTCTACCATTAAAGGTTGGAGCTTTGACTGTGGTCTACCCTGTATATTTCAGGCTATAAGCAACGTTCTTTCACAAAAGGTGCAGAACGAACATGACTAAGCACAGGAAACAGAGCACGGGGTTAGAGCTAGATGAAGATCTCATATGGAGTCAATTTGTTCTTTCGTATTACATCTTTTCCTCTTAAATTTTCCATTCACCCTGGACTCATCTGTAACCCAAAGAGCCACCTGCCTGCTCTGAGTCTCAGATTTAATTCTTATGCAGCCCTCTCTCAAGGTTAAAGGGCCTGTTTCCCTTGCTCTCCAACAGCCTTTAAAAGTCAATCCCCTTTAAAAGATTTATTCTTCCCCTGTCCAAGGGAAACCTCAGGATTCTTCTTTTCTTTTCTAATTACCCTAAATATACATCCTCTAAGCCAGCAGGTGGCAGTATTTCTATGCTTTTCTCCTCTCCAAGCACCGCTAAAAACAGGATTTATGTTTATATTAACCAGAGTGGGTTGGAACAGTATTAAAGAAGGTTTCCCCTGCCTTCCTCCACCCCAAAGAAGCACATTACCTTGTCGGTTCTGTCCACTTGAAAACAGATAATTTTTACTTTTTTTATTTTCAACGTTTAAAATCTTTTTATTTTGAAACCATCTCAAATTTGCATAAAAATTGCAATTATAGTACAAGAACCTTAGCTTCTTCAGGATATTTTGAGAGTAAGTTGTTAACGTGAAGCCCCATCACTACCGAAGACTTTGTATGTATTTCTTGCAAACAAGGGCATTCTCCTACATAGCCACTAGATGGCCATCCAAGTCAGAACGTTAACAATTACACGGTCCTATCCTGCAATCCTCAGACAAGATTCAAGTTTCACTCCTTGTCCCAGTAATGCCTTTTATAGCAAAAGGATTTAGTCCAGAATCACCATCGTATTTAGACATCATGTCTTCTGCCTTAGATGCTGCTGTGGTGTAGTTGGACAGTCCTCATGTCGCAGATCCTGTGCAAAGGGTGACACAGGGAAGAACACTCCTTTCTTAGTTTTGTACATCTGATCCGTTTGGATAGGGTCTGTAGCCTACATGTATGGTCATGTACAGGCTCCAAACAGGAAGCTTCTAAATTTGCCAGAGGTGAGTTCCTATGGTATGTCGATTTCAGTCACTATTATTACCTCTCTTTCTTACTCACCTGAAAAATAATTCCCTTTAGGCAAGAGCTTGTGCTGCATGTTTTTTCCTTTTCCCCCTCAAATCCTTTGTTCTGATTTATTTAAGATACTGGAATGCTATATTCAGTTTTCAGACATTTTCCTCTACTGCAGTTGAAGAAAACCATGTGTGGGTGTCAACTGTGATGTTGCTTTATTTAAAAAATAATGAAGTATAGTTGATTTACAGTTTCAGGGTGTACAGCAAAGTGGTTCAGTTTTTTTATGTGTATATGCATATATATATATATATATATTCTTTTTGGTTATAGTTTATTACAAGATATTGTATATAGTTCCCTATGCTATATAGTAGGTCCTTGTTGTTTATCTATTTTATATGTAATAGTGTGTATCTGCTAACCCCAAACTCTTAATTTATCTCTCCCTCCCCATTTCTCCTTTGGTAACCATAGTTCGTTTTCTATGTATGTGAGTCTGTTTTGCAAATAAGTTCATTTGCATCATTTTTTTTAGATTCCTCATATAAGTGATATTATATGATATTTGTCTTTCTCTGTCTGACTTACTTCATTTAGTATGATCATCTCTAGGTCCATCCATGTTGCTGAAAATGGCATTATTTCATTCTTTTTAATGGATGAGTAATATTCCACTGTATGTATACACCACATCTTCTTTATCCATTCGTCTGTTGGTGGACACTTAGGTGTGATGTTGCTTTTTGATTTGATTTCCTCCACTTCCTGCCAAGGAGTTTTTTCCCATGAGAAGGTAATCAGATTTGTGTAGGTTCTATGTCTCAATTCTTATTTCTTTAAATATTTCACTTGTTTCTTATTTCTTTAAATATTTCACTTCTTTCTTCCATCCATTTCTCCTCTTGGGAAAATACACTTATTCTCTAAGATTTGGTGTAATGGTACCTGTTCTTGACACCCTACGTCAAATTGGTCATTCTTCTGCACTCTACCTGCCTCTCTCTCTGTCCTGGTACTGACTGGTCTATGTGTAACAATTTGCTTCTAGATCTGTCCTTTCCACAGTGCTTGGCGTTTCTCCAGGGCGGGAATTGATCTCTGTTCGTTTTGTATCCCTAATGCTTATGACAGGGATTGACACCTAGCACATGGTCAACTTAAACCACTCTTTCTTCTAGATATTTCCTTGTCATATTTTATTTTATTTTTAAAACATTTTATTATTTAAAAAATTGAAGTATAATCAGTTTATAATGTTGTGTCAATTTCTGGTGAACAGCACGATGTTCCTCTTCTCATAGTTTAGTCCAACATTTTTCTAAACTAGATGGCATATGTTTTTAGTTGTGAAAAGTGGAGTAGAAAGTATTATCCCATATGCTGAGGACATGGTTTTATTATCAATAGCTAGGAGCTGTCTTAATAGACATCTAATTATTGTCAGTGAACATAAGCTAGTATCTTCAAAAACTCAAACTGTCATTTAAAAGGCATGTTGCTAACCATTCTACATAGTTCAATTTATTTAAGTTTCTTGAATGCTAAAATGTTTAAGACATTTCTGGCTTTTCACTAAGATTTTAAAAAATGGCTGCAAATAGTGTTTGGTAAGTTTCATTAAAAACACTTGCCTGGTGAGAATTATCAGGAGTGTCCATGGCCTACAACTTGACTTTGAGCATCCACCTGTCTGTATGTTGAAGTAGACCTAGAACTGTCCTCTGGGAGGACGATGGCCCTCCACCCGCCACCTCCTGGGCTGCCTCCTTGTGGCGTGAACCTTGTAGTTTATCTACAAACCCCACCTCAACCCAACTGACAAGACGAAGGAGTGTGGACCTGCCTGTAATGTGTGATATGGAATGTGTACTACAGATAGTTGTCAGAGTAAAACCCCAGGCTCTCTGCTGACCAATATTTATAAAAACCAAGACATAATACTTATAGATATTTGTCTGAAGCATAACTGCTCGGTACATCTCATGGAAATTCTTCACACGTGATGGGCTCTGCTCCCTCACCATCATTCTCATCTGCTTCCTCCTCCTTGTTATGACCACAGTAAACGTGATGCAGTCCCTCGGTTCTCGAGACTTTGCTAGGTCCTCTAGCAGTCATTCTTGGACTAGGCGGACATTGGATTGCTATCCACACACACTGTGTTACTTTGGTGATTTGTAGAACTCCGTTTCCTGAACAGGAGAGCAATGTAAGGCAGTGGTGGAGAGCTTGGCTTTCGGAGACAGGCATTCCTGATTTGAATCCGGCTCTAATCCTGTTCATTCCTCTTGCCACCTGTGGGACCCACCTGATCTCTCTAAGTCTCCGTTTTCCCATCTGTAACACAAGGTAAGAAGACCCTTGATAGGGTTGCGGCACCAATTAAACAAATAATTGACATACAGCATTTAGCACAGAGCCTGACCCCTAGCAAGTAGTAAATATTAAAAAAAATTATTAAAGCATAATTATTGGCTTCATGTTGGTGTGCTATCCTTGGCCTGCATGGGGTAGCATTATAAGACAGATGGCCCTTGTGGTATTGCAGTAGTGGTTTGCCAAGATAGTTATTTATTTAATCATTTAAATTTTTTATTGATTTATAATCATTTTACAATGTTGTGTCAAATTCCAGTGTAGAGCACAATTTTTCAGTGATACACGAACATATATATATTCATTGTCACATATTCATTCATTTATTGAACAATAAATTGCTGTTTATTATTGCCAGGCACAATTGTGGTTCCTGGTGATAGAGAATGAACAAAACATTAAATAGTCCCTGCCCTCAAGGAGCTGATATTCCATTGCTGGTGGGTGGGGGAGGCAATAAGTCTAAAAAAGAGGAAAATGATTTAATATAGTGGAAGGTGAGAGTGCTATGGAAGTAGAGGTTAAAGCAAGATAGCGGGGGCAGAGGGTGCACTTTAAGGATGTGGTCACGGTGGGTCTCCCTGCGAGGATGCTGTTTAAGCCAATGCTGGGAGGAAATAGGGGTGGGGAGGTGCAGATATGTCAGGGAAGGTCACCCCACTAGAGCCTTGGGGCGGGATGAGTTCCTGGTGTGCTCCTGGACTAGCCAGGAGACCAACGTGGCTGGAGAGCAAGGGAGTGGGCGGGGGGGGGGGTAGTTCACTTAGGCCTGTTGGTCTCTGGGAGGACGTTGGCTTTTGCTCTGAATGAGATGGGAGCCAACGGAAGGTGTGGGTGAGGGGCATATTTAACTTGTATCTTACAGTTTTCTCCTCTCCCTTCTTCCTTCCTTCCTCCCCTCTTCCCTCTCTGTTCCTTTCCTTTCCCTTTCTTTTCTTTTCTTTCTTTCTTCCTTCCTTCCTTCCTTTCTCTCTTTCTCTCTCTCTCTCTTTCTTTCTCTCTCTTTCTCTCTTTCTCTCTTTCTCTCTTTCTTTCTTTCTTTCTTTCTTTCTTTCTTTCTCTCTTTCTTTCTCTCTTTCTTTTCTTTCTTTCTTTCTTTCTTTCTTTCTTTCTTTCTTTCTTTCTTTCTTTCTTTCTTTCTTTCTTTCTTTCTTTCTTTCTTTCTTTCTTTCTTTCTTTCTTTCTTTCTTTCTTTCTTTCTTTCTTTCTTTCTTTCTTTCTTTCTTTCTTTCTTTCTTTCTTTCTCTCCCTCTCTCTCCTTCCTTCCTTCTTTCCTTTGCTCTTCTTTCTCCCTTTTCCTTTCTTCTCTTTCCTCTTACTCTTCCTCCTTCTGGTAGATCAACGGGAAACTTTTGTTCAATTTGCAGTATTAGGTCAACTATGTCCCTGAACATGGTTGGTTTCCAGAAATATTATGGAATTGTGACTTTTCAGGTTGTATTCTTTGTGTTGACAGCCGGAAAGCTAGTCTACATCAATTTTCATATCAAAGCAAGAGCTGCTTTTTGGCAATGGACTACTGGGTTGATGAAACCTGACTTCTGGTTGTCTGTACAACATCCTTATAGCAGGAGGTGACTTCAGAACACATACCATAGTTGGTTATTACTTTCTTGGCTGCATGATTGCTTGGTTACTAATTTCCTCCATTAGCCATAAGCTCCGTGAAGGCAGAGGCCACGGAGTTGTTTTAAAAATTGGCACTGCCTCTCCAGAACCCACTACACTACCCCGTGTGCTTAATGAGTAATGGTTGAATGAATGAATACATTGACTCAGTGTGATAATTTTTATTTTCTTTATTGCTATAATGCTGGAGCCAAACATCATGAAACTTTTGTTCAGAGAGTCACAGCCAATTATATTGTTGGACAAAAATCTATTTAAGAATACATTGCAAGACTCACATTTCATGCCAGCAAGACGTGGGCCACAGGGCCCAGCTTTGATCATGATTCAGCAATCATCTGAAATGTTCCTGCTATGCCAATTTACTGGGAAGTCAGACAAGAAGATTCCAGAGGGATGGTAGGAGTTGATAAGAAAACCCATTTTTCTGTGTGTGTGTGTAAATGAAAGAATTCAGGAGTCTCAGTTGAGTTTTTTTTTTAAATTTAAATGTTTTTTTTTTATTATATTTAATATGAATATCTAAAAATATACATCTATATAAAAATCTCATTTTTTACACATCTTATGCAATTATAAAATCAAATAAACGTATCACCTGGTACAAACACAGTCATGAAGGTAGTGTGATTCAGGTGAACAGCATCGGCACCTGGATCATGCCTCGTGGTGTGGACATCGCACAGCCTGCCCCCACCGCTGGGTTTCCCTTGCAAGGTTCCACATCGTTCCCCAAGACAATGCAGTTCTCCCAACACTCTCCTTTGCTCAGACTATTGCAAAATATATATTCCTTCTGCTGTCTGCAATACACTTGCTCTTTTACCTTTACTGGGTTAAAATTGCCTCATTTATCTCTTAAGTCCGCTTCTGCGGAACTCACCAGACTTGAAGTGCAGTTACTTGATGGCCATGTGATCAACAAACACAACTGTCTTGCCATCCTCAGGTGCAGAGCAGACAGAACGCAAAACAGCTCCAAACAGCCCAGAACGCGCTCACATTAACATCGCTGACGTTACTACTAAAATGAAGGAAAAAAATGACCAATTGTGTTAAACCACCTGAGCATATCCAAAAATGTAACAGAGGATTAGCCTGAAAATGTTGGGCTAAATAGTTACTTATTGCCTATTTATTCAGACCCACAAATCAATTTGGTATTTTTTCTGTTTGTGTATGTGTGTTGGGGAGGGGAGGTGGGTGTGTGTGTGTTTGTGAAAAAGAGAGCTGCGAGGGGGGCTAGTCTTTAAATACAATTGTTTCAGCTGCCTTTAAATTTTGATGGTTACATAATCGCTTATAGAGATCTTTGAGGAGAATCAGGTAGAATGTTTGCCTCTGGTTATTTTCAAGATTTTTAGTATTTAATTGGAATTCCTGAGATGAAGGTTATTGTCTAGTTCTAGTAAATAAACACAAGAATTTGAGAATGTATGTCCTGGGCAAATGCCAAGACTATTGTTTTATATTTTCCACTTAGGTCAAGTATTTTACAATTTTGTTTGGAGATGGTGTTATATTCTAGACTATTCATTCGATAGTTTATTTAAACCTTACTGGTGTTTATTTAGATTAGAATAAACAGGTTAGTTATCTGGTTTCAGTCTTTCGTAATTGCCATAAGGCAGACTTTCGTTACAGTGTCAAGCTAACTTTTTTCTTGACTTTGCACAAACATTTTCTGAAGGGTTCTGTGACTTCTTCCAAAATACAGTATGTACTTTACTACTGCTAAAGAATGTGTGTCTTAAATCTGAGTTTTTGAACTCTCACATCTGTGAACATTTGAAATGCATTTTTGTTTCAAAATCAAATTTCAAAATTAATGTGGAATTTGTATCTTGCAAACGTATGAAAGCCTCAATATATAGATGACCATATTAACATGAAGTATAGGGACTTTGAATTCAATTTTGTGTTTTGTTTTCCAGCTCTTTTTATAGAGCAATTCTAGTGGTTTATGAGTAAAATATGTTAGCTTTTAGTTAGCAAAATACACAGATGTTAAAATTTAGTTTTTAAATATAATTCTGAGTTTGGTAAAGAGCAAAGCTGTATTACAGTTTGACTATGGAATAAAAACTTTTGCATGTGAAATTCTATTTCCTATTCTAAATCCACGGCTATTTGGGGACACCCATTATTATTAAATTATTTTTAGTTCTCAACCAGATGTTTGGTGTTACGTACCCCTGGCTGTCGTGTAGCTAACAGACATACTTACCCGTATGCAGTGTTTGCCGTTGTGATGTCCTCAGTGAGATGCCTGTTTATCCCAAGTTTTGCTCACTATTTTTATTAGGTCCTAACAGTTATTACAATGGATTTTTAAAATCCCATTCTCAGACTTAACCTGAAAGCATTTAAGATTCACCGCCACAGAGACATTCTGTTCAAGCAATTTTGGTTAAGTGTCATCATTCCCCTGACACTGATTTTTTCCCCCGGTTAAGATGACGCTAAATAGGCTTCATCTGTGTGTGTGTGTGAGTACTTGCAGCTATACAATGTTCGATTGTGAATATCACTATTTAATTTGTTGACATATTGCAAAGTACAAAAGTACAAACTTAAAATATTATGTTATTTGGGAGAGATCAAGATGGAGGAGTAGGAAGACCCTGAGCTCACCCCTGTCACGAACACATTAAAACCACAACTACACACAGAGCAACTCTTGCTGAGAATGACCTGAAGACTAGCAGATGGCGCTTCTGCAATCAAGGCTGTAAAGAAAGAACTGCCCAGGGTCTGGTAGGAGGTGGGGAGTGAGGAGAAACTTAGTTGGGACCCACACCCTTAGTAGGTGGCCCAGGAGAGGAGGGGGATATCACAGGCTTGGCGATCCTCCCTAAGGAGTGAGGGCTGCAAGCTCCATATTAGGCACCCAGCCCTGGGGTCTGACACTGGGAGCCCCTTAGCTGGTTTGGAAACTGGTGGGGCTTACGAGAGGCTGTAAGAAACTGAGACTCTTCTCTTGAAGCGTGTGCACAGATTTGCTTGCTGCCAGCCTCAGTGCAGAGGCAGCAGGTTGAAAACTGCCTGGTCCTCTGGCCAGCTTGCCAGGACCTGTCCAGCATGCCCCACAGCCTGCAGCAGGCTCTCGCTCCAGTCCCCCCTGCTCTGGCACTGCTCCCTGCTAAGGCAGAGACCACCATTGCCAATGTGCATGTGCACCAGGGAAGGAGAGGGGTCAGCTCAGCCTTGGCTCTGCCTCTGGGGCCAGCTCAGAAACCCGGAGCCAGCTCAGAAGTGTGGCTCCAACACCCCTGGGGCTCCAGCCATGCCCTCAACCAAGGTGGAGACTGCCATTGCACCAGGGAGAAGCCCAACTGGCTCGGGGCTCCTGCTCCAGCGCCCCGGGCCCCGATCTCACCCCCACGTGGGGCACCAATCTCTGTGGAGCCTAGGAGAAGCCCTCACTCACACCTAGCTCTGCTCTCCCCTCCAGCTCCAGCCCTACCTCCCGCCAAGGCGGGGGCTGCCAGTGCACGCCTGGAGAAGATGCGGTTGGTCGGTCTGTGATCATTTCAGCTCCAGCTCTCGAAACAGAGCTGCTGGGCATGTGAAGACTGCATAGGGTCGCTCCTACCCGGGGACGTGCCTTCAAGCCCAAGGTATGTAACTGTTTTGCCTCATTTCATAGACACAAACGTAGAAAGTTAAACAAAATGGGAAGACAGAGGACTATGTTTTAAACACAAGAAGATAAAACTTTAGGAAAAAACTCTAATGAAATGGAGATAAATAATTTACATGATAAAGAGGTCAAGTAGCAGTAATACAAATGCTAACTGAACTCAGAAAAACAATAGGGGAACACAGTGAGAACAGCAACAGTGAACTGGGAAATACTGAAAAACAAGTCAGAGCTGAAGCATACAATAGCTGTAAAAAAGAATACACCAGAAGGCATGAATACCAGAACCAATGAATAATGAATACATTTACTACTTTTCAATTTGCTAACTTAGCCTATTTGCAAAATATGAGGTTTTGCTTCACGACGTATTCAAAGATTACAAGATTTCCTTGTGAGCTGGATCTCTGTCCTGCGCACCACAGCCTGTGGGAGTAGAAAGAACTGGGGGACAGCGGGCTTGTGAGGGCGGAGGGAGTGTGGGAAGTGGGCTTGGGGCGGCGGGAGGGCCACCAGGGTCAGTGCCCTGTCCAGGGCCGCCAGGCAGGGAGGGTGCTTGGTCGTTTTAGTGCCATTGATGCTGTGGGCAGGTGGAGTCCTCTGGCACTAGGGGACAGACTTGACTGCGGTAACAGTTAATAAGTGCATTCTGAATGCATACATTTGTTCTTGGGAATCAAAAAATCTTCGGTTATTACAATGGTTTATGGCCTTCCAAAGGGCTTTAGTTCATAAACAGATAGAGGTACGGTCTATCTGCGGTATTACAATTTTATGAGAGGAGGCGATTAGGGGAAAAAAAAGGTCTTAAAAGGTTCCTTGGGAGAAGGGTGGTAATGGTGAGAAGATTAAGAAAAACTGGACTGATAGATGATCTTGAGGCCAAGAATGGGATTCTGGCCAGAGATTCCCTGGGAAGTGATGACCTTTTCGCATGGGCCAAAAGTGCCCAGTGGAGAGCCAGGCTGGGATCAGCCTCTCTGTGGGTCCAGCTGTGAGCTGTGTCCACCCACAGGAGGGCCCTTTTAAATGTGCACACTGCAACCTATACACTCCGGACAGTCCTGCGTGCTCAGACTTGGGTCTGAGCTGGTGATGCTGCAAGTTTCAGATTAAATAAGAATTGACTTATGGGCAGGTCAGCCAGGCAGGAATCTGATTCACAGAAGGTACGGCAGCGTCACTGGAATAAATCAGAAACGGGAGTCATTCTAAGGACATGTGAGTCCTTCCATAACTGGACACACACTGGTCCTGCTCCCCCAGGCGGAGAGTGCTCTGGAATGAGGCGGCGGCGTGGGGCTGAGGCAGGTCCCCCGTGACGCCAGCCGCCCTCATGTTTCTGTGATGTGGGGATGCTCTCGAGGTTATCAGCTGGAAGTCAAGGCCAGTGGAAGCCGATGCACGCGCTGCTCCATTCGCTGGGAGTTGTTTGTTTGTTTGTTTTTGTTTTGGCGAGGGGGGAAGAATTAGGTTTATTTATTTGATGGCGGTACTGGGATTGAACCCAGGACCTTGTGCGTGCTAAGCGCACACTCCACCCCTGAGTTACATCCTTCCCCAGGGAATCGGTTGTATTATCCCAAATCAAAACCCTCTTGTTTGCCTTCTGGAATCATCTCATCCTGAAAGTCTCAAAAGAAAAAGAAAGGGAAAGAACTGCAGAAAAGTGGGAAACTTGCCAATGCATTTTTCCCCAAAACATTGACTCTGTTGGCTTGTGGAAATGGCCTGTTTATATACACACTTCCAATGATAGAAAATCAATCAATCAATATTGCCTTCAATAAATGAATGTCAAACAAACGTTTAAAAACTATCTGTTTGATAGTGATGGATGCACGTGAACATCTGTGATTTTGTGACGTAATTACAGGATGATGAAGTGTTGATGTCCTCCTCCTCGAAATAGCGCGCTGTCTGGGGCTGCTTGGCATGAGTGAGGTCAGGGCTGTGGGCTCCACCTCGGCATGATCTGTGGGCTCTGCTCTGTCCCCCACCCACATCAAGCCACACCAGGGGCCAGTGGGTGCTGAGTATGGGTACACTGGCACCGGCCCACCTCCCTGATGGGGGAAACTCTCCAACTCTCAGCTGTGATGAGGGTGGGACAGTGAGGTAATTTTCACATGAGACCAGCATACTTGATACCACAGACTGACAAAGCTGCCTTTGCTGTTTTCTACAAACGGAAAATGTTGGATTGTTTATTTCCTTGTGGGAAGACTATTTAGTTCTGCTGGTGAGGATGGAAGCTCTTTCCCCTCGTATTGCGCAATCAGATGTGTCGCCCAGGCCTGATACTGTCTTGTGCTCAGAGCGATGATGGAATGACCGGGCTGAGCAGCATGGTGGCCACAGTCACATACACAGAATGAAGCCGCCTCATCACGCTGCGGGGCAGAGCGCGGCAGGAACAGAGGGTGGCCTATATCAAGATTCCAAAGAGGACACGCAGAAAAGCAAACAGCAACACAGCCCTTTCCCTTTCCTCCTCTCCTGGCTAACGCCTTGTGGTCCAAGCTCCTTTCTTGGCTCGGTGGAAACGTAAGTTATCTGTGATTTGGAGCTTATGAAGACAATCTAGCTCTTTCAGGGAAAACAAATAGTGCAAGTTTCCCGGGCCATCATTTCCACCACCGTCTCCCATCCAACCTCGGCCAGATAAAATAACTGGGTTGGAGGGTAAACATACTTTCAATTTTATTGGGTAGTGTCAACTTGCTCTTCAGTGCAATTGTACAAAATTTCCCCTCATGATGGAATGAGAATTCTCATTTCCCCATATCTTTCCCACTCTAGGTACTTTTGCATCTTCAACTTTTGCTAGTTTCATGGGTGAAAAGCGCTATGTCCCAGTTTAGATTTGGATCCTTGGAATTACCAGTGGAGTTGAACTTTTAAACTTTTTTTTCATTTTGTTTATTGGATGTCTGGATTCCTTCCTCTGGGGATTGATTGCCTAGTCATTGCCTTTGCATGTTTTTATTGAGTGCCTTTTTCTTATTATTTGTAAGTTTTTTTTAAATAAAGTATAGCTGATATACAATGTTATATAAGTTACAGATGTACAACATAGTGATTCACAATTTTTATAGGTTATAGCCCATTTATGTTATTATAAAACATTGGCTATACTCCCTGTGATGTGCAGTATATCCTTGAAGCTTATTTTATACATAACAGTGTGTACCTCTTAATCCCCTCCCCCTGTATTGCCCCTTCCCCTTCCCTCTCCGCACTGGGAACCACTAGCTGGTTCTCTCTGTCTGTGAGTCTCCATTTTTTGGTTATATTCACTAGTTCGTTGTATTTTTTAGTTTTCACATAAAAGTGATATCATATAGCATTTGTCTTTCTTGCTCTGACTTATTTCACTGAGTGTAACACCCTCTAAGTCCATCCATGTTGTTGCAAATGGCAAAATTTCATTTTTTTCTACTTCTTTTTTGTTTTATTCACTAGTTTATTGTGTTTTTTAGATTCCATATATAAGTGATATCATACAGTATTTGTCTTTGTCTGACGTAGTTCACTTAGCATAATGTCCTCCAAGTCCATTTATATTGTTGCAAATGGCAAGATTTCATTTTTTATGGCTGAGTAGTATTCCAGCGTGTGTGTGTGTGTGTGTGTGTGTGTGTGTGTGTGTGTGTGTGTGTGTATCGTATCTTCTTTACCCACTCATTCTGTTGGTGGACACTTAGGTGGCTTCCATATCTTGGCAATTGTAAATAATGTTGCTATAAACACTGAGGTATATGTATCTTTTCAAATTAATGTTTTTGTTTTTTTCAGATATTGTACCCAGGAGTGGAACTGCTGGGCCATATGGTAGTTCTATTTTTAGTTTTTTGAGAAATGTAAGTTTTTAAAAAGTATACATTTGGAAATGATTAATCCTTAGTTTGTTCTATGTAGGACAGACCTTTTCCCAGTCTGTGATTTCTCTGTTTAGAGTATTTTCTGAAGAATTGAAGTTTTACATTTGATGGAGCCAAACATCAATATTCTCCTTTACTGTTTATACTTTTTATGTCTTATTTAAGAGATTCTTACCTACCCTAAAGTCATAAATATATTCTCTTATACTTTTTACTAATAATTTTAAGCTAATTTTTTTCTTTCCACATTTGACTCTTAGATCAATTTGGTATTGGCTTTTGAGGTGTGCATCTGACGTAACATTTCGACGTGGAAATTCTACGCCCCAGTACTGTTCATCAGGTAGTTCATCAGTTCTCCACTGGTTGGCAATGCCATTTTTATCATATGCCAATTTTTCACATATATCTGTTTCTGGGCTCTCTATTCTGATTCATTGATCTTTTTTTTATCAATTCTTGTACCAACCCCAAACTGTTTTTAAAATAGATTTTATTGAAATGTAATTAACATATGATTTACTGCATGCATTTAGTTTTTAATTTCAAAAGTTTTACTTATACTCTCACGAAGCCATCATTGCACTCAAGACAATGACCATATCATCCCTGCAAAAGTTACACTGTGATCCTTGACAAGCCCCTTTCTTTGCTTTCGGCTCCTCATCAGCCACTGCTGATCTGCAATCCATCATTATAGATTAGTCTGCTTTTCTAGAACTTTATGTCAGTGAATCCACAACATGTACTTTTTCGTATAATTTATTTCACTTCTCATAGTAACTTTGAGATTCCTCCATGTTGTTGTGTGTATGAAACGTTCACTCTTTTTTTTTTTATTACTGAGCACTATTGCATTGCACAGATATGCCAATTTGTTGATCCATTCACTGATGGCCATTTGAATTGTTTCCAGGTTTTAACTATTACAAATAAAGCTGGTATTAATATTCATGTGCAAGTTTGAATGGATATATGTTTTCATTTCTCTTGGGTAAACAAACACCTAGGAGCGGACTGTCTGGATCTTAATGGTAGATGTGTGTTAACTCTTAAAGAAATGTCCCACCAGCAGTTGCTTCGCATGTCACTGGCACTTGGTATGGTCAATCATTTTAACTTAGCATCTCATTTTGGTTTCAACTGGTGTTTACCTACTGACTGAAGATGTTGACCATAATCATGATATAGTGTGATAAGAGGGATGATAGAAGTAAGTGCAGAGTGCTATGGAAACATAAGAGAGGAAGGGATTAATTTATTGGGTGGGGGAAAATAAAGAGGAAGCTGGGGACAGTGTCACAGAGGAGCAGACATGTGCACTTGACTTTGAAGGATGACTCTGCCTTCATGACACCTAAAAACTGACTTCTGGATTGACCTCTGCTTTCTTTGGAATCCCCAAACTGCCATGTAGTGATTTGAAAACATTAAAAAATTGTAAATGATAAAGAAAACAGGAGAAGAGATGAACCTGATATATCCTGGAAGCCAAAAATACCTCCGGATGAGTGGGAACTGACGTGGCAGAGCAGACACAGCTGAAACCTATGTAGCAGAGAAGCAAGGCCAGGCTGCTGCCGCTCTGTGCAGCAGGACCCCAGAGAGGCTCGGAATATGGAGACACAGAACCCTGTGAGGATGCAGGTGGAGCTGGGCTGGGAGGACTGGTTGAAAGTCCCTGTGAGTATTTAGATGCCCTCCCCATGAGGTGCCATCGCGCAAGACTGTAGGGTTGCTCTGTGAAGATGTTGGATCACATGTGCTCTGGACTCAGGCATGCCAGGCACAGTTAGGGCTGTGGGCTACATGCTGGATAGTGAGATGTCCTAGAAAGCCTTCTCCATTCATGTTCAGGATGCTTGGCAACCAAGCTCATACTCCCTAAGCAGGAAACTGAGCATCCCTGAAGAAAAGACCTTCAGATACTGACAACTGTGCATTTTGGGTGAAAACTAACCCCAGCCTCCCTGAAGTGCGGTCCCCATCCATGAGTCCTGCCCAAGCACAGATATGCCAACCACTTCATTTGAGATTTACTCTTAAATTGGAAGAGTGGGCAATGATTACAAGAGTTAGGGGAAAGTTTCCAATATTAAAGGGAGATCAGTAACAAACAAATGACAAAGACATAAACCAGAAAAAAGAAACTTGGGGGAAACAGAGACACTATATACGAAGAGCATAAAACTCCCTCTATCCCAAAACCCTAATAATTGATAACTTTGAAAACACTGAAGAAGACTTCGGCAGAAGATCTTGCAGAAGACGTTCCTTTTCAAATAAAAGGCCAAGCCTCACTAGGAAGGGTATCTTTGTTCTTCCCCATTCTTTTTTCCTGGAATGTGGGCACAATGGTTGGAGGTACAGCAGTCATCTTTTGACCATGTGGATGAATGTCACAAGCAAGGATAGTGGAACTGCAAGGAGGAAGGAGCCTGGTTTCTGAAGAACATGTTGAAATTTATGCCTGCCTTGGAATGTCTATGCTTGGGCTCCCTTTTGTGTGAATTAAATTCCTTACTTGTTTAAGTCACTGTAGAACGATTTTCTGTTTCTTCAAAATGAATACAATCCTAATCCATTTAACAAGCACATTGTTTAGAAATAGGGAGAAGATGCAGTTAACAAAGTAGAAAGTAGTTAAGACTTGGGGAAGGGGAGGATGGGGTAGGGGACTGCTGTTTTTCTTTATTGTGAGCTTTATAGAACTATTTTTCTTTAAAAATTGTATGCATGTATAACTTTGAGAAAAATAACAGTTAATAAAGAAAAGTTGATGGAGGCAGGGCATTCTGGGCTAACGGCATGAACGTAAGTGTGAGTAGGAGGCCACAGGAGGTTGCTGACGTGGTGGCAGAAGAGTAAGAGATGAGACAAGAAAGAGGGGGGCTGGAGGCTGACTGTTAAAAGTTTGGTGCATCAAGCAAAAGAATTTGGGTTAAAAAAATCTCCTAAATATTAATGAGTTAAATATTAGCCCAGTGGCCTACAAAAGCTAACGTATCTGAGTCATTTCTCTGCAAGGGAACTATCCATTCTCTTGGAAGAGAGGAGATGCAACCAACCCATTTAACCAATAAATTCAAAGGGGATGACATTTTGACTATGTTTATGATTTTTTTTGGATATGATCTATTTCTCTTGTTTCAGAAAAGAGATAAGTAGGGAGTTTGATGATAATTAACCATGGATAAAAGATTGTGAAATTTTACTATTAAGTTTAAGTGCTGAAGAAGAAATGCATTAGACTCATTATGGGCTCAGCACTGTTAGCTCTGTGACCCTGGGTAAGTGACTTAACTTCTCTGTGCTTCAGTTTCTTCATCTGTAAAGTGTTACAATGATACCTAATTCAGAGGGTTGTCAGGGGATTTGATGAGTTAATACATGTAACTGCTTAGAACAGTACCTAGAACGTGTAGTAAGTGCTGTTTCAGAGTTTGCTATTATTATGGGGCATTACTTGGATGTCAAGTGGTAAGAGTACCTGAAAAAAACTATTTAGGATCCAAATAATACAGCAAATAACAATATTTTAATATGTAGAAGAGGAATAAAAAATATATTACCTATCGGCAACTAGGGAAAAACAGCCAAGGAGAAACCAAGGAGAGTTTAATAAAGAACAGTTGGGTGAATTATCAAATATGCCATTATAGAAAACTGGCTTTGGGCAGAAGATCCACAGAAATAAAGTGGGGAGTGGAATAGGCTAGGGAACTTGTGTCAATAATATGATCTAAATATTATAAAAAGCAAAAGCCACATTTGGACATGGGAACAAACCCGGGCTGAATAGCAGAACACATTTCATTATTCCATTTCCTTTGGCTCTTTTGGGCTGCAGCTAAAAACGCCTATTTAGACTTTCTTTTTTTGTTACAGTTCCAAAAATCACATGTTGCAGAAAGTTGGGGAGTACAGCAATCTTGACCTGGAGTTTGGAAAAAAGAGAGGACTGCAGAAAGCTTATGATAAGCACCCAGACCTGCTTGATGCTGACTTAACGACCGATGAGTTGTGTTTGGAAGAGAGGGGCTTCGATTACTCTAATTAGTCCGGGGCAGTGGAAAAAGAAACCACAGTGTAAAACTGCCAGCGGGGTGAATGGATGTTGGACACCAGGAGCAGCCTAACCACAAGAACGAATTGGTCAGTGGGATGGCGGCCAGTGGAGACGCTGATGCTGAGAATAGCATGGGTTCAGACAGCCACCCCTCAGGCCAGCTCCAGCGTAGACATGAGCTCAAAGTCGCCCTGAGGAGGCACTGTGGTTGAGTAGGTCCAGGGAGTGCCTGTCCGTGCTCAGTGTTTCTCCGGGTGCAGACTTCATTTACTGTCCCCAAAACAGAGACCACAGAGGAGCATGATGACCTTGCTGGTGGTGAAAGCCACTCACAGGAATCTCTCCTCCTGGTGTTAATTCCACTCCCCATGGTTTTCCCAAGTGTGCGATGGAACCCTTTCCCTTTTCATCCATATTCATTCCATTTCGTGAGAAAACCAGGACGGGGTCACTGCCACTACTATGAACACACGTGATCTATGCGGACTGGGAGGAAACAGGAAAAGCTGGTGGAGGGCTGGAAACAAAATTAACTTGGCCTGTGAAAGGGGCTTGTCACGCTGGCCAGTGCCTGCCCTGAGGCCAGATCAAACATCACCTGCTTGGAGATGTCTTTCCTGAGCTCTCTGACTGAAGTGGACTCCCAGTCAGACAGTCTGCACGGTGTTTCCTTGCTGAGTCGTGAACTGCCTCCGTCACTGGGTGTCAGGAAGATCCAGTGAGCCAGACGACGGTCCTGACTCTTTAAAAGTTGCATCACTCAACACCTAGAGGGGTGCCCGGCTTTTAATAACTGTTTTTTTTTTCCCGAATGAACAAGAGGCGGCCGGCTTAGGCAGGATGGTTTTGAATGGCTAACTACTTGCCTCTTTTTGGTTAGAAAACATGTCCCTGAATCTCTGTGAAGTGAGGATGCAGGTGGAAAGGTCAAGGGTCTTTGTGTGTTGGATGATTATTTAGGATTTTTTAGTTTTGGCAGGGTTTGTCAAGATGTCTGGGGAAGCCTGGATTTTTGCTCTGGAGGATGGAAGAGGTATGTGATAGGATGAAAAACTGATTACAACAAAAGGTTAAATCAGAGACATGAGCTTTCTCTCCCAGAACCTGCAGCTCAGAGTGATCAGATGTACTGGTTCGCCTGGGACAGTCCTGGCTCACACCTGCTGTCCTGGTGCAGTTCTGACAGTGCTTCTTTAAACCCTCAGCAGTTTCCTGATTTGGGTGATAATTTACATGGTCATCCTATGTGTAAGGTTCTGTCCACTCCCTTTCATCACCCAGTCATACTGGGGCCACAGGGTGCACTGAGATGAGGGTGAAATATGCATAGAAAGGGGTAGGAAGTTATCGTAATTTTGGAGTTCATAAAGTATGTAGGAAAATCTCAAATATTTCCTGATGCTCATAATATGATTCTCCTAAGGTTCTGCCAGCCAAATGGTCTTTGTGTTTCTTAATTTTCATTATCTGAGGGACTTTGGGGCCGTAGCTAAAGCATCTTGGTGGCATTATAGTCAGGCTACAGTATGCTGCATGATTTTAAGACAGCATGGCCGTGTCGTCCCAGAATTGTTATAAAAACCTGGTCAGTTTTATTCCCAGCACTGCTCTCTCTAGGGCTCAGGAAATCTCGCTCTTGGGTAGCTCTTTGGGGGACAACCAGAGAGAGAAACTCTTCTCATAATTATGCCTCCTTTAACCTAGAAGAGCTTTTCTTGGATCAAATTTCTAAACACTGATTCCTTTCTTCTCCTCCTGCCTCCCTTTTTTTTAAAATGGTGGCACTGGGGAATTGAACCCAGGACCTCGTGCCTGCTAAGCATGTACTTGACAACTGAGCCATTATCCCCCAACCCCGATTCCTTTCTTTTTGAAGATGAGTCTTTTTCCAGGAGGCTTTTGGTATGTAAAGCACAGAGACCCATGAAGCTTGCTCAAGCCATGCCCAGATGCGTTAGAGTCCTGGAGTACATAGACGGGGCCCATATAGTCTGGTTACACAGGCAACTGTCTGACATATTTGACTATTTTTAAGTGACCAATAATTAATGCCAGCACTTGAAGTGCTGGGGAAGGTCACTGAGTGGTTCTAACAGGAGAGCATGTCACCCTGTTACTCCAGAGTGGTTAGATGATTAATTTCCCAAACCAGAGTGGGTGATGCAGCCAAAGGGAGAGGGCTACGTGCTTGCTAGATCTGAACGCCCTTGATTACTTTTTCTGGGATATGCTAAAAGCGCAGATTTTAGTCAGTGAAAATTGGAGGTACAGATCACCTGAGGCAAGGCATCAATGATGCAGGTACAGGGGCTGGAGGAAATGCTGCCCTAATGCACTGTGTCCGTGGAAACTTACCTCTGCATTGCATTGAGAGAAGGACATTGACTATAACATGTGATGTCATTTCACACATCATGTGTTGTAATGTAATGTCAGTAAATCACTGCCTATGTTAATTTGCCTTTATGTCCAAACCTTGTGGCCACCCTGTAGCCCTAAGATGTGAGGTGCCCTGACTTTTCCATTTTCCATAGTCTTTATCATTCAAAATGTCTTCATAGTAGCTTACTGGGTTGGCATACTGTAATTTAAGCATTCTTCAACTTTTGTATATTCATATTTCATTTATTTTCTGTTGTAAACACTGTAAAAGCTGGAAGTATGCATGTATATTTTTCATAGTTTAGATTAGTTAATTAATGTGGATATTTATAAAAAGGAGAAAGATGAAGGATTGTTTGATGAGCAGCAGGAGGCAGAAGCTCCAAGGAGCAGAGACTTGATGTCTGTGGCGTTTCCTTGTCTATACAGCGCTCCTCGTGGTCTTCTGTCATCTGTCTATAAGATGTCCCCAAAGTTCTTTGAAATGTATAGCAGTAAACTCCCCACGGCAGGCTGGTGAAGGACTTGACAACCTGATGATAAATTACTTTGAGGACCATAAATGAAAAACATTACATTCCAAATCTGGTCAGTGAGGAGGAAGTAGAATGCATAATATTGCTCCATCTATGCACACTGTTGCTTTTTTGTGCAATAGAGTATGAAATATTTGCACTTCCATGTCATACATTTTCCTTCAGCTTATACATTTCTTGTTTTCTTTCCTTTGTCATCCTCCCAAAACATGTTAATGGCCTGTGGGAGAGAATATTTCTCCGGGTAAATAGGTAGAAAAAACTTGTGCAAAAAATTTCACTGCATGTCTTTCGAGTATATTCCCTTGTTTTACTGAATGACTCTAAGGAAGAGTCCACCGTGGGTGTTTTTCTTTTGTTTAGTAGAAATTAAAATAGAGGACATTTGATGGAGTCTTATTTTCCAAAAAAAGCTCTCTTTTTGATGAAAAAAGGATTTTTTCCCTTTAGATGCTTGAGAGGATGTGTTGAAGTTTAGGAAAAACTTATTTGACAGTTACTTAATATTTCTTTGGGATGACTAATTTCAAGCTATGTGTGCATTAACGTTGCTTAAAGATCTCCTTTATAACTGACTTCCCATTCCCATGTGGGACATGTTACATCGTAGAATGGTGAGATTTTGCAGTTTCTGGTTGCTGGGATTGTTCGCATTTGTAGAAGTGTTGGAAAATGCTGAGAATGGTCTGGCAGAGTTTTGAAATAGAGTGGCCAGGCACGCGAAGCCAGGTCAGAGCGAACATTGAGTGAGTGCCCACCGTGTGTACTTTACAACTGTCCGGTTCTCACGACAACCCCGGGAGGGACGTAGCCTTATTTCTCCCTGTTTTACTCAGCATCAAGGGAAGAATTTGGACAAAGGAACTTGTTTTCTAGTTAAATGCTCGATCCACTGTGCTGTCCTTGGGGCTCGCGAAGCTATTCTTCGCTTCCAGGAGTTGACTGCTCTGCTGAAGATTTCTCTGGGGTCAGAAGTGGTTGGTCAGCACCACCCTTACAGAGTTGCATTCTAAGAAAAGAAGAAAATCATTGTCAAGGAGAACGGCTATTCATCCTGGTTGTACCAATTTGCAAAGTCCAATAAAAAATAAATCCCAAAGCAAAAATGTGTTTCAAATCTGAATGTTAGCAGCTGTGCTCTGATTTTTCTGCTGAGTATAATTCTACAATTATAAGCCTTTTCTCTGTGTTTAGAAAAAACCTTCACCTCAGTGTTCTGGCCATACCTCCCAGTTATCTATTCCAAATTTAGATCCCATTGCTTATTTATTTCTCTATATTTATTTCTAAACATAGCTAAAGTTTCAAAACAGCAAATAACTAAATTCTTAATCCTTCTCCAACATCTGTTTATGCTTTTGGAATTTACATATATTTTAGTCATGTTTTTTAAAGAAGTCCCTACACCCCTGTCCAAAAAGAAATCCCACAAATCAATTTTTTCTTTCTTTTTTTCTTTTCTTCTTCCTTCCTCCCTCCTTCCTTCCTTTCCTTTTTTGTTTTTTGTTTTTTTTTTAGAATACTTCAAGGGAAAATAATCCCTTAATATTTGTGCAAGAAGACTGTGGGACAGCTGGATATTTTTATATTCCTTTCCAGTCTCTTGAGTCCTAAGTCACTGAATTTATTTGCTTGTTTTTTCTTTTTTTAAAGATCAGCACCTATGAGCAAATTTGCTGTCAACGCTAAATTCGTCTCCATCATTTAAAATGCCAACCAACCACTGAGCCAACAAACTCATCCCCCACCCCTAAATGAACAACCAACCCCAACCCCCCTGAACGTAACCAAAAACTTCTCCAAATAATTCAGGCCGTGTTTTTGGATCAAGGCCAGACAAGCCTAATTTGTCTTGCTCTAAATACCAAATGAAAATTCAGATATGAGCAATTCTTCTCAAACTCTTCTTTAACTATCTGTTGTTTTCCAGCTCTTTATTATATAAAACTCTTCTTATTAGAAAGTTCACCTTGGAAACAGCGTGGGGAAGGGGCGAATGTTTGGGAGGTCACTGCTATCTTGCCTCCTGCTGTTTGGAAAGTATCCGTAGTGGGAAGGCGGGACATTAGGCTGGAGACGCTTGAGGGTCCTGGTGTGAATCTGTGAGGAACTGACAGTGTTCCTCTAACTCTATCCCCGGAGCTGGACGAGCCCCACGAAAGCCTGTCTGGTGGGGGGAGATCCTTGGGGGCAGAGATGCCAGGACTTTATACAGGACGGGCCTCGGATGGCCATCAAGCTAGAAAGGCTTAGGGCTGGAGACTTGCCTTACAGCTGCATGTGCTTCGTACTTTGTATACAAGATAGAGATGATATTTATTTTACTCATCAAAGAATGTGGAAGAAGTTTGTTGCTGATGCTTGTGGGGTAGGGTTGGGGAAGGAGGACCAAACCTTTCAGCCCCTTCTTGGAAGCCCTACTGATGAGAAGCCTCCTGGGACAGAACTTGAACTTGAACTGTGACCACACTGGAGTTGGGGTTTGTTGGTGAACTGATAATGGGAGAGGCTGAGGCAAGTGTGTTTGCCCGAGTTGGCAGAAAGGCCAGGCAGGGTTGGGGAAGCCCACCACTGGAAGGGAGAGGTACTTCCAGGTTTCACTGTGGATGCTGGGATTTGTCTCCCTGGTTAAATGTTCTGGTCCTGGAAGCTGTTTTACTAACAGTCTCTGTAAGACATGGAGAACTGTGGAATTTTCGAGTAGTCCCACCTACCCTGTAACTTGAGTGGGTGGTGAAGCATCCTGCTTCATTTTGCCTCAGAACAGTGTGGGCACTGGGAGAGCCCGAGTGTAGCTGAGCAGGGCCCCGCAGCACAAGGTGGAGATGGAGGGTGCTGGCCGAAATACCAAGACTGAGGAGGAAGGGGAGTACATGGGTGGGGGATGCAGAAGCAGGGCTGGAGGGCTGAGGGGTCTCAGATGGGCAAGTGTGGGCCAGAACCAGTGTAGTAACTCTTCCAATGGATGTGACCTCATTTTGTACCCACAATGCTTTGGGGAATCTACAGTTTTACCCATATTCTGACTGTGCCCGCTGTGACCCTCTGTGTCTAGATGCGCTTTTTGGTCCAGATGATGAGCATCCCCTCCTGTTATCCTGCTGCATGTGAGAGCTTGCAGGTAGTTGATGAGATGGATTTTGGACCAGCTTCCCATAATGCTCACCAAGATCTGTTCCCTTCCTAGCTTAGCAGAGATGCCTGCCTTCCCTCCTCCTCACCATCTCATACCACTCTGCCAGGCACCTGTCCCAGCCTTTCTGGGCTTTAGCGGGGCCATTCCACTGGAAGCACCTCTCTGAACATTACACAAATGTGCTATTCCCATCACCTGCCACGGGTGGGTCTTTTGAAACAGACGAAGCCAGCCGATGACAAAATCATCACCGATTGACCGGCTTACCTGTAAAGAGTCCTAAACATGTTTATGTTACAGCAAAACCTCCTGCTCGCAGCCACTGTGGCTTAAACTGTGGCGTAAACTGGGCAGACTTGACGCGTAACTGTGTGTGTCCTCGAATATGATTGGGTAAACCAAAGTCACTGCCAAAATGTGTTAGAGTTTCAACTCTGATCCATTCAGCAAATACCTTTGACACATGCTACGTGTCCGACACGAACCTAAGTGCTGTGTTTGATTACGCTCTTTGGACAGTCGTGATTTTTCAGAAAGGTACAGAAATTCTTTATTCTGAAGTGCTTACCCTTGTTTATACTTTCTTAGTGGAATGTCTTTTTTCACTTCATTATAAACATTCACTTTTGCTGATATGTGGGAAAATCATATATTTTCTCACTTGTGATCACTTCATCTAACTTTTTAACCTGAAGTTTTACTCCTCATGGTATAGGATCGTGTTGTCTGCAAATAATGATTTTTCCTCATTATTTACAATATTTATTTCTCTTACTAACATTCATAAGCATTTTGTAACTCAGTGATGACTTTTAATTTCAAATAATAAAATGAGCCAAAATTCACTCATTTCTGTCAGAAGTAATTTGATGCATTTGGGCGGGTAGACATATAATACGTAATAGTGTAGTGTGTTCTTTGTGGATGGCTTCAGTGGTTCAATATAATCCAATTTTATTTTTTGCCAGAGAAGCATGTATTCCAGCATGTGAACTACTTTTGGAAGTTATGCTTATATGGGCAACTCTACCAAAAGAGAGGTTTAATAAAAATTTCACTGAAAATTTGATGAGGTGATATATGTATGAATTTTTGTAGTCTTTGCCTTTTAATCCTCAAATAAACTTTGCAGAAAGTTTTATCCTCATACTGGAGATTTGTTAATCTTGGGGTCGGGTCCTTGGGGATTATGTAACAAGGCTGAACTCTGGGGAAAGGGTGAGATTAGGACTGGGTCATGGAAGACAAAACAGGAACCTCTGCTCTAGGTCCTCCTAGAAGGTAGGGAACTGTGGTCCAGAGACATGACGTCCATCAGAGATGGAATCCTTGCCTTAGAAATCGACAACAGAACAGAAGGCGACTGACTATTAGTTAATGCTGATCATGAGCTCCCCATGGTTGTG
This sequence comes from Vicugna pacos, assembly GCF_048564905.1. Lineage (NCBI taxonomy): Eukaryota > Metazoa > Chordata > Mammalia > Artiodactyla > Camelidae > Vicugna > Vicugna pacos. The sequence continues at coordinate 71,818,667 of NC_132994.1, read as the reverse complement.
AACAGGAGGTCTTACTGTCACACAAGCGTTTTAGGGACTCCTTAAAGGTGTGCCGTTATCTGTTTATTGCCTCTCAGCACTAAATCCACCCTTCACTGCTTGCTCTGTGATCGTGGAGCTGGGCCTTATAAGCATCTCTTCTTTGCAGCTGGCACGCTGTTAAGCTGTCAGTGGAGTGCTAGACTGACAGTAAAGGAGGATGGGCATCACTTCCTTGTTCTGGTGTGATTCTTGTCGTTGTTGTTGTTGTTTTTAAATCCTACTGTGGCAGCATTTTGGCACAAGGCAGGGACATCCCTTGGTGCTCACCTTCACTGAGTGGCATTCCTGCTCGTGGGTGGATTCTCAGTGAGTCTAACAGGCCCCCTGTGGGTGGCTTCTCAGCCCTGAGGCTCCTACATCCTGGTGGGGTGTTTCCTGCTTGCCAGTCCCAGTGGCCATTCCTAGCCTATAGCTTGGTCCACCAGCGCCCCAGTAGGAGGCTTCCAGCTTGCCAATCCCAGCCCATGTTCCTCTGTCTTTTAACTTTGCCCAGCCACTGTGGATCAGCCCTGGCTCAGGTAAGCCCAGAGAATTTCCCCACCATCCGGTGGGCTACAACCACACTTTTTTCCAATGAGATCTGAATCCCAGCCCTGGGGAGGGGCTGCTCTCCTTTTCAGGTTTGTTCTTTCATTGGGCATTGGGAGAATTCCTTCATCCTTTGGGTATTCTTTAGAGTTCCCTTTATCCCTTTATAGTTAATCTTCTGTTATAGCTAATGATGATTCTGTTTTTATTTTATTTTATTTTATTTTATTTATTTTATTGAAGTACAGTCAATTATACTGTGTCAATTTCTGGTGTATAGCACAATGTCCCAGTCATGTATATACATACATATATTTGTTTTCATTTTTTTGATAATAATTCTTTCCATTAAAGTTTTCCTGTTAAAATTATTGTGTGTTTTCTGTCTTCCTGTTAGACCCTGACACAAGATGATAGTAGAAGAATTGATAGAAATGTTGAGTTTGTTCCCCTGTATGTTGTTTGAAGCCTAGAGTAGAGGGACTGATAGATGCCAGCCCTCGGAAGTTGTGAGTTACACCCAGTGAGTCTGGATTCTAAGCACCTGGTACCCAGGCTCACTGAATAGTTCCACACTTAACAAAATTGCTGGGGAGAATGGATAAGAATTGATGACATAAAACTAGCACTGCTTGTGGGTGAGGGGAACCCAGAGAAGAACAGCTTGAATTTCCTGCCTATCCAGAAGAATGGGAACTCAGAACTGAAATTAACTTGATTGAAAGAAAAGAAAGAAATCTGACATTTCCAATTAATCTGCTTTATGGTAGTTACATTTTTATGTCAAATCATTGAAAAAAATAACTATAAGGGCTGATATGAATTTAGTAATGTTTCTATAAATTTGTATTTTGTTATTTATAAAGTATGTATAAACATTTGAAAAAGTGGTACATATATTGCTTTGTTGATTTATTATGAAGTTTACAGACATGAGGATTTTCTGCCTGAAGGTAGTAACTCCACAACTCCACTGGGATCAGAGGCTCACAGGTCTGGGGCTGTTATATATTTTAAGAATGGAAGTAATACTGATCGTCATGTGTTTGTTAGTACATAGTAGTGAGACCATATCATCTTTCAAAAACTTTTAACAAAAGATGCAGAAATCTGGCTTTCATTTGCAAAGCCTCCATCTCCACCCTGTATTTTACTTTGTCCACATTTTAAAAGGATAAAGAATCATTCTTTGTTTATTTGTTTTGTTTTATGTTTTTGTTTTTGCACTGAAACATTATCCCTGAGAGAAGATGTTACTCCGGACAGAATGCACTGGTCCTGCCCGGGCAGATAAAAAATTCCACTGAGTGAGCAGCTGGCTGCTTGCCAGTGGAAGGGGTGATGCAGAGAAAATGCCCCAGAGCTTGTTTCTTTACCCAACTGTCTCTCAGCCTCATCCTCACACTTAACTCCCTGAATGTCCCTCTGGAACTAGGGGAAGTCTCTGATGTGCTCTCAGTCAAGATTTTCTCCTTCTCTGCCTTTCATGTTTTAAAATTAGGATGCTAATCTTTATGAAGATGAGAACTAATATTTAACCTTTTCTGTCATCCGATCAATAGACACGCCTATCTGGTTTCATAGTGCTATTCTAGCACCTTTAAATTAATCCAGTTCAAATATCAATTGGAAGAAAAGAAATGAAGAAAGCAAACGCAACATTAGCCATAGGAGCATTTTATTTAACAAAAATCAGGAAGTAAAGCATATTTCCCTATGTTTGATGTGATGAAATAAAGCGACCATTCTTTGGTTTCTTGAATATCATTTCTCCTGCTCTGCCCTTTGACCGTTAACAGTACTCACCTGTGTCCCCTTTGTGACTTAATGCCTGCTGCCCGAGAGCAGGGCCAATGAGAAGTGGCCCCTCTTGCCCTTTTGCCAATTTTCAACTTTTTTCTTCAGTCACCTCCAGCCCCTGAGACCCAGCCCTTCACCTTGAGAGTCTAGTGTTTGGCTGAACTGGAGAAGGGACTTAATTATGGTATTGGAAAGAATTTCTTGACAAAATTCATTTTCTAGATCCAGGAAATAGGGATTCAGGCTTTCCTATATGTGGCTTATGTGGAAATTAGGCATCTTGGCCACTCTTTTGGTCCAGTATGGATATCTGGAAAGTACATGTCCACTGCCACCCTCATCCTAGAGTCTAAAGTCTTCTGACTTCCCCAGTGGGAGATGTGGTGATGAAATGCTCATTGAATGAAAGACAAAAAGAAGGAAAACAAGTCATTTCATAAAATGGGAGAATAAAGGAAAAAATGGAACTTTTATATTTTGATATCTTTTCTCCCTTGGACATTCACCCAAACTTAGTTTATTTAGTGCCACAGTTTTGATAATCCTATGTAATGATTTAAGGTCACGCTACAGGACTACTCTCTAGTTAAACACAGGCATCTAGACTGCACTCCTGGTAGTAGGTGCTGGGATGTTGGCGTCCTCTCCTGGATGAAGAAACTATGATCACAGAGGGTGGGTTTAACAGGAGTCAAGGATTTAAGCTCTCCTCACTCATCTTTTATAATAATGAGAGCATGAACAACCTTAAACACAAGTTAACATTGGCGATTATCAGGTTTGGGAAAGGCACCTTCTTGGGGCCTACCTTTGCTTATAGCCTCTGCCTTCCAGCCACTGTCACTGACCAGCCTGGCAGTGGTCACCCTCAGGGCCTCTGTCCTTCAGTTTATCCTGTGCTCTTGTGTACTAGCTCCTCCTCTCAACCCACCTCATGTGCACGTTATTGCTGCTTCTTGGTGAACAGGGAATGTCTGATAAGGTTGATCTGAAAATATTTACAGAATTAGCTGAGATTAGGTCCAATTGAAAATGTTCAAAAGAAATCTGTATGTTTGGCAAAAAGAAACACAAAGAGAGAAAAATTGATTTTGTTTCCAAAGAAAAAACATAGGATTTTCTGCTTTTAGGAACTGGCTCCAATCACAAGTTCTTGATCGTGTTCCTGAGCAGACCAGGGCATTCTCCTGGCTCAGCCAACACCTGTCCAGGGACCTCCTGGCTTTCAGTGTCACAACCTGTGAGAAGCAGCTGTGGAGCTTAGGGCTGATGACAAACAATGGTGAGGCTGGCAGAGCATGAGCCTGCCCAGCAACCCGGGGTCCTCCCTCCACCTTGGTTTCCCTTCCAGGTCTCCACACTTCCCATAGGAACTTAAGGCTTTGGAAATTGTATAATCAGGATATTTCAAGACAGTCCTGGTTTTTAAATATTCAGTGTAAATGTTTCCCAAAGCATGGTTAAATTTGTTTGTTCATGAGTTCTTGTTTTAAATTTGAAGAACGTTGTTATAGAGCTAATGGTGGGCTCCAGTTGCCCTGAGATATCCCATTTCCTTACGACCCTGAGGTCGGCTTTTGCTTAGGCTGATTATATTAGGCACTATGGTTGAGAATGGCTCATTGGTTCAACCTGAAGGAGGATTCGCCTTTATAACAGACAGTCTATTTCTCAACTGAAAGATAACCAACTTTTTAAAATTTGTTTTCAATTGTGGGCTACGTACATGAGCAGAAATCCCAATGCGTGAAAATGTTTAAACATTTCCTTTGTCAGAAGGATGATTAGAGGGGGGTTGAGTATTAGATGTGACTTAAACATGAGTCAGATGGGTAGAGTCCTTTGTCACATCCTCTTTCTGGATCTCAGTAGTCCCAAGTTTCATGATTGAAGGTTGGTGATTAAAATGGGAAAAGGACAAAATTAAACAACTAATTGAAGATTCAGTATGAAGTTGCCAATGTGAGCCCGGTAGCGATCTCTCAATAGAAGCGGCCTGATGTGTCTGCCTGGATTCCTAAAACTAAGTTCAGGAAGCAAATAGCTCTCGATAGTGGGGGTAGTGTATTAGGACAGGTGTGCTACTTATTAAAAAAAAACATAGTTTTTGGAGAAGAGGTTGACCAAATGGTATCTATCTTGAAGCAGTGGTTTTCAAACTTTTTATACATTGGATTTTCCCTTTAATGAAATGTTACTCTAAATAGGCTAATATTAAAACCAATGAAACAGAGCTGCCTTAGTCGAAGCCTGGATTGGGAGCCGAATCCTCATTCTTGGCTTTGCCTCCTTGAAGCAGCCCATGAGAACTTTTGTGGAACTGCCACCCTACCTCTTAAAAAAATGGTAGGGAAGTCATCGAAAGAAGTGATTCGGAGTCTACCTGGTGCGTGCTGATTTGACTCCTACTGGGCGATCAAGTATCCCTTGAATCTAGTGTTGGTCCCTGGAGTCCTCTTGCCTAGAATACATTCAAAGAGTACTAGATTTGGCCATAAAGTCACATTGCGTCATTTTTAACTCAGGAAAGACTCTCACTCAACATTGTAGGTGTTAAAAGCAAATCATCTCTCAAGCCAACACATGGAGAAAAACAAAGTTTTCCCCTAATTGGCTTTCCTGTTTCAAAAGGAGAACGAAACCTGGAAGATGGTAGAAAGGCAGGCTGGTGCCTCTGAGATGCCATGTGCGGGACAAATGAAATGGCTGCATCTCACGTCCTGATTTATTCACTGGTGTATGAGCTGGAGGGGTGGATAATTACATATTTTCCTCTTTTCGTAAAATGTCTGGGTTGGGCCAGATGACACTTGGAAGCTGACCTCAGAAGGCTCTGTTTGGAAGGCTGGTTTGTATCATATGATGAAAACTGTGGGGAGGATCAGCAGGCCAAATGTTCACTGTGCCAAGCTGGGTCTCCATAGCTTCCAGTTCATTCCAATGTAATTGAAAACATGTGCTACAATATGCATTTATCGTAAGGTTCAAAATTTCCTTGTGATGTATTTTCCATACCGTTTTGATTTAAAAGCAGAGAATGACAATGCTGTGGCCAAAAACTGTGTGTCTATGTATAAGTGTTTTAAAACAAATCTTTTAAGAGTTATAATCTTGAAGAATGAAGAAAAGAACAGAAGACAGATCATAGTTCTGAGAATTGAGGCAGGTAAGGAGTCCAGAGGAAAAGGCTAAAAGCAGTACTTCACAATGTAAAGTTATGAGATTCGTCATTACAGTTTATAATTTAGTATAAATGTTCTGTACCTTTGCTCACTCAAAAATGATTCTTACATCTGGACATTATGTCTGTGACATCCACAAAGAGAAGAAAAAAGTGCCTGCCTGTATTTATCATGTACAAGTTTCCACCTGTGGCAGAGGTAGCAATAGCAAATGCCTATGGGGACCAAACAGGTAACTCACATAAATGTAGCCGGCAGGTGGAGTCTATGGACATAAGTGCTTATTTAAAGGAAGATGTCATTGAGAAAGGCCAAGCCACTGTTGCCATAGCTTCTGATTTTTCCAGATAGGCTGTAAGTTGATATTTTAACGTAAAAACCTCCTGACTTTGAACGTTTTGGAAATTAAAGATGTAAATACAGTGTGTGGTCCAGTAAATAAATACCTCTGAACACCAGACCTGGCCTAGGGCTACCAGTTTGCAGTCTCTGGTCTGCAGGGGGTGATGTTGGTCTGAAGGTTAGTTGGCAGCAGAGTCTTACTAAGGTTTTGCAAAAGGCTGGAACAAGTCCTCTTGTTTGGGCGGAGTGGGCGGGAGGGTAGAGTTAGTTCCATTTCTGTTTCCCTTAGTTCACTTGGTGACAGTGAGAGTGAGAGCCCACTTCAAGGTGAAGTCAAAGGATGTAGCCATCAGGATGTGGGTAGAAGGAGGTGAGGTGGAAAGTGCACTTCAGTGAGAGAAGGAAGGTCTGGAGCCACGGCCACCAGGGCACTTGCATCCCTACTGCCAATGAGCATCTGAGGAGGAGCCTGAGAGGAAAGCCGGCTAACGGCAACATCAGAAGAGTTCTTCTGAATGGCACATTTGGCTCCCTCAAGATTGAAAGATAACAGTCCGTCGTTATTAATTCCCTGTCGCCAGGGCACCTTGGTCCCTTTCTCTTCTTCCTCAGCCTCCTCACCTCACTAAACTCTACTCCTCTTCTCGTGTTGGATCCCAACCAGTTACTCATTTAGACTTGGCTCCTCTCTCGTGATCATCAGCCAGCTTCAAATAAGAGGGGCCCCACCCTATTCCCGATCTCACCCTTGGGTTCCGCCCTGTTGGGCACTCCACCATTGCTGCTTGGAAGAGTGAGACCAAACAGGGAACTGAGAGGGGTTCATCCTGCTGAAGATAAGGACCCAGAAGCAAAGAGGATAGAGGGTGGGGTGGGGTTCACAGCCAAATGTTCTAACTCTGTCAGGGGAAGTTCTGTCTACTTACGGGATGATACCAGACCCACCGGGCCAACAGACACAAAGCTTCAGAAGGCTGGAAAGAGCTCGAGGAGTCTCCTGCCTTCACATTGTTCCATGTAGCTGAGGCCAGGGGTGGGCAATGCCTGAGACCAGGAAAGAACCATCTGAAAGGATTAGAGGAAACAATACCCAGTGTCCACAGAGGGTCAAGACTAATGCTTGTTCCCACCAGCCAGACTGAAAAAACTCATAACTCTTGAAGAATTGGGTAGAGTACTTTGAAGGATCTAATTCTAATGGTGGAGAATAGTTAATTCTAGACTAAACACTGTTTTGGTTCTGTCTGGCAAGGCTTAAATGCAAGACCCAAAAGGATCAAACAGATTCTAAGAAACTCAACTGTATCCAAGAACAAACTTCAAGAATATTTATAAGCATACAAAAATATCCACTACCTAACAAATTAGAATTCAAAATATGTGACACCTAATAAAAAATTACCAGGTATCCAAAGAAAAGGGGAAACATAACTCATAATGAAAAGTTAATCAATTAAAAATAACCCAGAACTAACTACAATCAGATTAGAATTAACAGACAAAGACATTAAAAGGTTATTATTACTGTTTTCTGTATGTTTGAAGGTTAGAGACTTGGAAGTTACAAAAAAGACCTCAGTAGCACTTTTGGAGATAAAAACTACAGTGGCTCAGATGAAAAATATACTGAATGGGATTGACAACAAGCTAGACATTACAGAAGAACAATTTAGTGAAAAGATTGAAGTCCTAGAAATAGAGATCATGCAAAATTAAACAGTGGATCCTTCCCTTACAGCCTTCAGAAAGAACCAAACTTGCCTGAGACCTTGATTTTGGATTGCTAGCTTCTGGAATTGTAAGACAGCAAATTTCTTCTGTTTAAGCCACCTATTTTGTAGTTCTTTGTCACAGCAGCCCTAGCCAAACTAATGTATACTTCAAGTAAAACAAATTGTTGGATTGGATAAAAAGTGAGACGCAACTTTATGCTGTCTCAGGAAACACACTTTAATTATGAATTTACAAGCAGATTGAAACTAAAACTATGGGAAAAGATATACTATGCTAACACTAATCAAAAGAAAGCTGGGGTGACTACATTAATATCAAAAAAAGTAGATTTCAGAACAAAATAAATTAACAGAAATAAAGAAGTTCAGTTCATACTGATGAAGGTATCAGTTCATCAAGAGGACACTATAACCATAAACATTTATGCACCTAATAACAGAGCTTCAATCTATATAGTGCAAAAACTGGTAGAACTATAAAGAGAAGTGGCCAAGCTACCATCATGTCAGAGATTTCAGTGTCCCTTTCTCAATAATGAGTAGAAAAGTAGACAACTAAATTGGCAAGACTATAGAAGAGGACCTGAACAACACTCTTAATCCACTTGACCTAATTGGCATTCCACGTAACCACAACAGTGTACACGTTCTTTTCTTTTTTCACATTATTAATTTTATTCAGAAATTAAAAATGGATCAGGAAGCCCACAAAGGCATCTTATTGCTCTAAGCTGTTAGAAGGTGCCAGCTGAATGGACTCATCCAAGGTTTTCTTCAAATAAGCAGAATTAAGCTTTTACTTTTTGTCAGTCTGGATGGTTTCTTTGCTCTGAACAATTCATAAAACCTCACTGTGATTCATTTTGATTCTCAAAATTTAGGCTGAGCACATTTCAGTGGTGAGGCAGACTGGACTGACATTTTGCTAAACATTATATGAGACTGATTTATAACACATGCAGAAAACAGGGGTGGCAGCTAATTTGGTTGAGATTGGATGCTTATGGCAGGAAGGGCAAGAGTTTTTCTCCTTTTTTTTTTTTTACTTTAAAAAATTTTTTGTTCTCTGTAGGATGGGTTTGAGCTTATATTACTATCTGTTTGATACAAACAGGTATAGTGTGTATATGGGTTAACAGACTTACCAAAAAGGGTAACCACAAGCCCAAAACTTACAAGTCAGTCACAAAAACAGTGTACATGTTCTTTTCAAGTGCACGTAGAGGAATTCCCAAATATACCATATATGATGCCATAAAGGGAGTCTCAATACATTGAAAAGAATTCTAGTTATACAATACGTGTTATCTGATCATAGTGAAATTAAATTAGACGTCAGTAACAGAAAGGTCTCTGGAAAATTCCCAGACATTTGGCAATTAAACAAAACTTACTAAAAACTCATGGATCAAAGAAGGATTCAAAAGAGAAATTAGAAAGTGCTTTGAACTGAATTAAAAAGAAAATGCAACATATACAAATCTGTGACATGCTACTAGTTTAGTACTTAGTGGGAAATTTAGGGCACAAAATGCCAAAATTAGCAAACAAGAAAGGTCTCAAATCAATGATTTCGGCTTCCTACTAAGGGAACAATCAAAAGAGAAAACTAAATTCAAAGTAAACAGAAAAAGGAACTAATACAGAAATTAATTAAATATAAACTTGAAAAATAATAGAGAATACTAGTAAGCCGAAAACTGCTTCTTTGAGAAAATCGATAAAATTGCTAAACCTTAGCCATACTAATCAGGAAGGAATGAGAGCAGACACAAATTAGCAGTACAAAAAATGACAGATGTAATACCCATAGAGCCTACAGATATTAAAGGTTAATAAAAGACTATTCTAAACAATTTTATTCCAATAAATTCAACAACTTAGATGAAATGGATACATTCCTTAAAAGATACCTACTACTAAATCTCACTCAAAAAGAGATAGATGACCTAAATAGTCCTATGTCTATTAAAGAAATTGAATTTCTTCCCACGAAGAAAACTGCATGCCCAGTTGCTTTACTGATGAATTATACCAAACATTTATAGAAAACATTGTATCAGTTCTACTTAAACTCTTCCAGACAATTGAAGAAAAGGAAATAGTTCATAAATTATTCCATGAAGCTAACATTAGCTTTTAGTAAATAGTAAACAAGAGTAAAACCAGACAAAGACATTATAAGGAAAGACTATTGTCATGAGAATAGTTTTCAAAATTCTTAACCAAATTACAGCAAATTGTATCCAAAAATATATAAACAGAATTATATATTATGGCTAGGAATATAATAAATTTTTTCCAGGAATGCAAAGTTGTTTTAAACTTTGGAAACCAATCTATGTGATTCATCATGTTAACAATTTAAAGAAAACACACACAAAACGCAAGCCAAAACCAAACCATATTTTTATCTCAGTAGACTGAAAGCATTTGAAAAATTCAATGCCCATTCACAATAAAATCTCTCAGTTAATTAGAAACAGAAGGAGAATTCTTCAGTGTGATAAAGGTGTCTGTAAAGAAAACCTCGTCTGTTTTCATTTGCCTTGTGGTCAAGTACCATACCAAGTAATGGATATAGTGGAAGTAGCACAAGCTTCTGGGTCAGAAACCCTAGTTCAAATCAAAGCCTTCCTACTGCTGTGATCACGCACACATTCAACAACCTCTCTGAGCCTGCATGTTCTCATTTGTTACACAGAGATAATAAACGAACGAATTATGCCATGCGACTGCCCAGCACTGCTTGTACACATTAAAATTAGGACCCTCTGGGGGGATGGGCATAGCTCAGTGGTAGAGCTCATGGTTAGTTTGCACGAAGTCCTGGGTTCAATCCCAGTACCACCATTAAAAAAAAATCAGTACCTTTTCCCTTCCCTTTTTCTTCACCTGGTTCTGGTGAGAGTGAGATTGGTCCAGGGCAGCAGTTTCCAGTATCTTTCTCAGCCACAAACATTTACTACAGACCTAAGACGGTGTAAGGCATCAGAAGGCTTGCTATTGTGGTGGACTGTAAAAGGTTTCATTACTTCCTTTTTGGAAGGATCTGGTGGAGTGGAATGGGGAAGAGGCTAGGAGGCAATCAGAGGAAGATAAGGCATCTCTAAATCGGCAAATGGGCTCTTTCTGGAAAACTCAAGCTGGACTTTGGCAGTAGATTATTGCTCTGGGCTTGCAGGGCAATGGGTGTCCAAGCTCAGGTTTCCAGCTAAGATTACATTTGAGTGTGGACCACGGGGGATGTTAATCCATTGAAACAAGTTCTTTGTAATTCAACAGCGAGGACAATTTCCAAGTTCTGAAGTGTTGCAAACAGAAAGTGCCTCGTGTACTCAGGGCTCAGCTGCACAAGGTCACAGTTACACTGAGACCAGTTAGTCATTTACATGCGGTTAGCTTCATCCCTTGCCAGCGGGGCTATTACACCACACTTAGTATTTGGGAACTATTTGGAGTGAGTTTTGCCAGTGGCTGATATTTAATGCATGGTCTTTAATGATCCTGCAGGCCATGTAAGGCTTCCAAGGAGGTTTGTTAGGCACATTAAAGAAGAGATTATTTGATGACCAGGACCAGCAGTGCCCCGCCAGCCAATGAGCACTTTCGTCAAGTGCTAGATTTGACACGATCCACATCAGAACATTAAAACTCTGAGAACCTGGCAGTGGAGTCAGAAGCCTGTCAATGAAATGTCAGCATAGCAGCTATGAAGACCTGAACAGGCATGTCCATCAACGTAAGACACGCGCACACCACGGCCACGAAGTCAGGCCTGAGATGCCACCGGGGAGAAGGCGAGGACAGAGGTGGGTAAGAAAGGATTTGGAAAGGGACGGTTATAGTGTGAAACAGACTTAAGTTTTACACCAGAAAGGACCGAGGTATGCTGTTTGACAGCATCAGGTGTGCGTGCACCATCAGGGGAGATCAGGACTGGAAAGCCAGATGAGATCTGATAGAAGGAAGAAAGTGAGTAACATTTGAAACATTCAAAACATTTATGTCAATTTTAACCGTAGTACCACAGCCCAGAACCTCAAAGTCGTGTCAGACATTTTTACCCTTAGAGCTCTTTCTGCCTGCAGCCGGCTGGGGTGGGGGGGGTGCAGGGCGGTTTCTCACTGCTCTGCTCCACGGCTCCCACCCTTTGCCTTCTCACTGTCTCTTACTCTGCCTCCTCCCAACTCCCCATCCTTGCATCATCAGCTCCCCTCTCCCCTCCTCTCCTGGTCCCTTCCATTGCCTCCTGCTCAGCCTCTGCTGGTGGCTTGGGCTCCTCCATGCAGATGTTTCACCAGGTTCTCACCTTTGACTTGAAGCAACTTAGGGAAGGATATCTCCCTCCCTAAAGAAATTCTGGCTCCAGTTCCAAAAATACAAATTTCCTTTTATTACACTAAAACTCCATCTTCTGAGGAGTGCGGATTAGACAGGTGTCATAATGAAGGATTCAGCCTCTGTTTGCTGGTGTGGTCTCCAAGTTTCACCACTTGGATGACTTGAACCCACTTATACTCGATAAATCTTTGGAGCCACACAAACAGCTATATTCACTATGGTCCCAATGTCCCCACCTGTGAAGTGGGGACGCTAACAGTTATAAGAGTTCATTTATTTAGTATGTATTTTGACTTGAATTGAAGACTCTGCAAAAGCTAAAGCTGTCACTAAGTCACGTGTCTAGATGCCATTGCTCACCACTTTTCCCCTTAGGATTTTAGGGGTGCATTTTCATATCAGCAGTTTTTCTTTTTTTTTGTATATACATATTCTTATTGTAGTATGGGCAGTTTACAATGTTCTGTCAATTTCTGGTGTACAGCACAATGCTTCATTCATACATGAACATACACATACTTGTTTTCATATTTTTTTCACCATGTTACTACAAGGTATCGAATATAGTTCCCTGTGCTATACAGCATGAACTTGCCGTTCATCTCTTCTATATATAGCAGTTAGTATCAGCAAATCTCAATATTTTCTTGGAAAAATTGTTGGTTTACACATGTGGGATACCCAGTCACGCTATCCATCCTTTTGAATGGAAACACACTCACATCCACAGGAGGGGACTTTTGGATGTGGGTCTCAGGGCTGGGAGGACGTGCGGAGGAGCAGCAAAGAAGTGGACCGAGGGGAAGAATCTGGGACCAGAGAAGAGAATGACCAGCACAACACCTGGCAACACCCAGGATGGATGGGAGTAGCTGCTGTTATTTGTCAAATGTCCTGATACTGTAATTCATGCACATAGCATGGACTTCTTGTTCTGACAGATGCGTGAGGGAGTGTGTGTATGTGTGTGTGTGTGTGTGTGTGTGTGTAGGGTGGAGCAGCCTTTCTGAAATGGGAACTTCTCATCAGAGGTGGCCTGCTAGCCACAGGTTCCTCTTAAACCAGGGGGACATCTCTCACTCTTCTTTTAAAAATTGAAAGATAGTTAATTTACAAATTAAAGTGATTCAGTTATACATATGTATATATATTCTTTTTCATATTCTATTCTATTATAGTTTATTACAAGATATTGAATATAGTTCCATACACTATACAATAGGACCTTGTTGTTTATTCTGTATACAGTATACAGTAGTGTGTATCTGCTAATCCCAAACTCCCATTTTATTCTCCCTCCCCTTCCCCTTTGGTAATCATAAATTTGTTTTCTATGTCTGTGAGTCTCTTCCTGTTTTGTAAGGAAGTTCATTTTTGTCATTTTTTTTAGATTTCACATATAAGTGATACCATATGATATTTGTCTTTTTTTGACTTATTTCATTTAGTAGGATGATCTCTAGGTCCACCCATGCTGCTGCAAATGGCATGATTTTATTCTTTATTATGGCTGAGTAATATTTTATTGTATGTATATATACCACATCTTCTTTATCCAATCAGTTGTCGATGGACATATAGGTTATTTCCATGTCTTGGCTACTGTAAATGGTGCTGTGATGAACATTGGGGTGCATGTATATTATCAAGTTAAAGTTTTCTCCTGATATATGCCCAGGAGTGGGATCACTGGATCATATGGTAACTCTATTTTTATTTTTTTAAGGAACCTCCACACTGTTCTGCACAGTGGCTGCACTGATTTGTATTCCCACCAGCAGTGTAAGAGGGTCCCTTTTCTCCACAACCTCTCCAGCATTTATTATTTGTAGTCTTTTTGATGATGGCTATTCTGACCTGTGTGAAGTGACACCTATTGTAGTTTTGATTTGCATTTCTCTGATAATTAGTGATGCTGAGCAGCTTTTCATGTGCTATTGGCCACCTGTATGCCTTCTTTAGAGAAGAAGATGGGTAAAAGGCTTAAAAATTGGGAGAAGACCTCTTCATTTGCAGGGAAGGTGGGAGAAGCTAATTCCATAACAATGTATCTTTCACGAGGGAGAAGATCACGGCTCACGTTCAGGGCGTATGATATTTGGCACAAGGGGGAAAGACCCACAGTGTCTGGAGGCAGAGCCTGACTGTCTTGTTTCCTGGTGTAACTGAAGGCAGCTTGGATGTAAATCAGTGGTAACTTTTGCAGAGGCTGAACCTGAGTCAACAGAACCTAGCTCAGCCAGTCCTCACCACGGGGCAGCTACCTTTGTCTTGTGCTCACGTGGTCCTGGAGGTGAGGGGGTGGTCTGAGGGGAGGGACCTGAGCCGGGGGGAGAACACTTTGCCAGCGTGTTTTCCAGGAACAGCTTCATAGCTAGAAACAGATGCTCCGGGTGGCTTGCTAGCCAGCAGCATAATGTAGAAAACATTAAAATATAGATCCTTCAAAGCATTCTTAGCTCTACTCCTTGGTTTCTTGGTAGCTTCTCTCATGCCTTAAAAACGGAGAGGAAACCAGCTTTTCCTGGTTCGCGTTCTGTGGGCTTAAGTCGGCTTTGGCCCCGGTTGCTTCCGTGTGTTGGGACTGGCTCTTGTTTAGTCTCCCTCTTGTAGAGCAGCCACTCCAAGCTGCCGAGAGGAGCTTAGCATTTGGCAGCGCCTGTGGAGAAACCCTGTCTATAGCAATGTCCGCAGGAGCTGGAAGGGATGACTTATTTCCCACTCACCTCGTGACTCCCGTGCTTTCGGGAGGGGTGGGTGGCAGAGACGGGGACTGGCGCTCATTAACTCCATCTCCAGAAATAACTGGGGCTGCGGATCTCCTGGGATTTATTGGGGGATCTTGTAGGGTCTGAGACTTGGACTCTCACTCAGGTGGATTCACAGGTTAGGAAAAAAAAAACCTGTGCTGGAAGGGAATCTGGCCATGTGTCCTCCCTGCCCCCTTTCTAATTTTTAAGCCTAATGCCTTTGGCTTAGAGACCATAAATTATGGAACTGCAGTGATTTCAGACCTCAGAGATCATCTGCTTGAACCCCAGTCTTTTATGGAGGAGAAATTAAGGAAGCGAGACGTTAACTGAATTTCCTGAGGTTGGTTATGGAAGTGGGGCTGGAACTCAGCATCCTCGTCCTTTCTACACCGTTGCTCAAAGTTCCCTGATTGCCGTTCCTCTCTCTCTCTCTCTCTTTTTTTTTTTTTTGCACCAGCACAAGGGATTCTCGGTGGAGACCCCTACACCGGACCCAGCCCCCACTGCCCTGGCGGAGCCTTTCTATAATCTGGGCGTATTTCCTCCAAATGAGTATAAGATACAACGTGTGTCTAGAGATTACTGATTCTGAGAAGGCTTAACCTGAAAACTAAGTGCTTTAGAGAAAATACTATTTAAATCAGAGAGGCATATGCTTTCCAGGTAATAAAATCACTTGTCTTATTGGGCAGGTTGGATGGAGGTACCCTTCACTCTGGCTGGTGCTTCATAACCGTGTCTCCATCTCTTTGTCCTTCGCACCTGCACTCTGGCCCCCGTGAGTGCAGATTTCTATCCACGTGAGGAAGATTTCTATCATTTATAGACACTTCTCTCTAGAAGTGTTTCTCTCTAGTACTTGATCTGTATTGGAAAAGAATTCCCCAAGGAGCACGGCTAGCTCCAGCCTGCTCTTAATCGAACCTTTGCTGGCCCAGCTCTACGGAGGAAGGCTTCCTCCACCACCCTGTCCACAAAGGGGAGCTGGGGGCTAACTGAGTGGCCCCCGGCTTGTGGGGCTCCTCTCTCTCGTGGGTCCAGCTGTTTTACTGGACACTGTTTCACCAGTCTTCCCAGCTGCTTTCCGCCTTTTCTATTGGTGAGGTAAACGTTTCTCTTTCTTCCCTGAGCAATACTTTATGATCGATTCCTGTGTTTTGCTTTAGCCACTTTGAAAAAGTGGGGTGGACTCCCAACCAAAGTTCAGTTTGGATGTTGAGACTGATGACGCCACACTCACGCCAGGAGGGGTTATGAAATGTGTCACCTACACAATGAGGCTTGTGGAGAGAGTGGGACATGCTTCCCAAGCTGGTTCAAAAATGTCTTGAGAGAAAAAGGAAGAGAGATAGGCTTGTGATTTTTAACAGTTAAAAGCTGGGGTCCGGGTGAGGGTCCTGGCAGGAGAAAAAGCTTACATGTTTCAACTCTCCCTCCGGGCCAAAAGAGGGCGCACTTGGGCCTCCTTATGAGATACGGGTTTGAGGGGAAGCGGGAGGGATGAGGCTTAAAAGCTGTCAGCAGCCAAACATAAGAAAATGGAGCCAGACTCTTTATTATGGGATTATTTTGGATTTAAGAACAATTGTTCAAAATTAGGAAAAATTTTGTCATGTCACACAGGATTGACTTCTCCTTGATTGATAGCCAAATTCGGGGAGTTGCAAGTGGTTGATGAACAAAGCCAGCAAAACACTGTCTACCTCCCTTCCTAATCTCTGTTGTACACTAAGCCATCAGCAAGTGACCCCACAATGTTCTCTGTCTGGCTCTGAAGGTGCAGGTAATGACTCTCTGGAAACATAGGGAATGAGGAAAATAGTCTTTATCACTTATTTCAAAATTATTTCCTCATTCAGAGTCTCAACTGTCCTACTCATGATGAAATTCCGATGAAAGTGAAGATCCACATGCTGCTAATTTCTAAATTTGCATATCGAGTCCTGACTTCTTCCCTGAGATCCAGACGCAGATCCACGTGCTTCCTTGACAGTTCCATGTGTGAGTCTAGAAGGCGTGTCAAGTTCAGTGTGTTCCAGGTACAGCTATTGATTTGCACTCCAAACTCTGATCCTTCTCTTAACTTTGTCATGACATAAATGGCCCCACCGTCTTCTAGCCACGTAATCCAAAATTCCCGAAGTCCCTCTTGATTGCTCTCTTGCCCTTACCCTCCACAAGTCTTGTGGGTCGACTTACAAAACATAACCCAAATCTTACCTCTTTTTCCCCCTCTTCATTCCCTAAGCATCGTAGCTGCCCTTCTCCTACAGAGGAGCACACTGCAGGAGCCCAGAACAGTCCCCTAACTCTTTATCTGTGTCCCTGCCATGGGTTGAACTGTGTCCCCAGAAAAGATGTATTTAAGTCTTAACGCCTAGAAATTTTAAATGTGACCTTATTTAGAAATAGGGTCTTTACAGATGCGATCAAGTAAAGATGAAGTCTTTAGGGTGAGCCCTAATCCAGTCTGTCTGGTGTCCTTATAAGAAGAGGAGACATGGAAACACACACAGGGAAGACAGTCATGTGAGGATGGAGGCAGAGAGTGGAGTGATGCTGCCACCAGTCCAGGAGTGCCTGGGGCTCCTAGGAGCTGGAAGAGTCAAGAAAGTCTCTTCCCCAGGGACTTGGGAGGGACCATGACCTGTCAACACCTAGGATTTGGACTTCTGGCCTCTAGAACTGTGAGACAATATGTATTTTGTATTTTAGGCTACCCAGTTTGGGGGACTTTGTTATGGCATCTGTAAGAAGCTAATACAGGCCTTATAATCATTTTTTTGCACAATGCCAGAGGGACCTTTTGGAACTTAATTCAGATTGTGCCCTTTCTCTGCATAAAAACCTCTACTGATTTTCTCTGAATTTAGGGCGAAATCCAAACACTTTGCCAGGACCAGCGAGACCTCACACGCCTGGCCCTGATGATCTCTGGTCTCACCACCTAACCCTCTCTGCTCTGTTCCTCTTGTTTGTGTCTGGAACATAACTTGCTGAGTCTTTCCACTTGCTGGGGCTGTGGCCCTGAAGGAATCAGCTGGAGTCACTAAGATCACACTGAGCCTTGCCCTCTTTTATTTCCTCCAGAGCCTTACTCCAACGTGGCATTTCTATTCTAGTCCGTTGTTGGTCCTGGTCCCTCTATGGTGGAGCTCATGAGATCTGAGCCCGTCAGGGCTGCTGTGTCTGTGCTGCGCAGCTGGAGTAGGAGCTTCGTATCTGTTTGATGAGTGAATGTATGATATGTTCAATGTGTAAAAAGTGTTTTACTTTTATCGTGGACACCAGTAAGTGAAAATAAACTTTCTACTTACTGAATGTATTGACATTTTCTTACGTATATTTGCAGAAGTGCAATTCACACTTTCCCCCAATTAATCTCCTTTGTTTCTTAATCCAGAAAGAGCAGTCAAGCCTCAGACAAGGAGAAGTCCAAAGACACCTCAACACACCTAGCGACGGAGAAATCACCTGTCTGCATGAAACCAGAGTGTCTCGGTCTGAATGAGACTCATTTCACCTTTTTCAAGGGGCAACCCATGTGACTACAGGGTTAAATACTGATTGATCAAGCAAACATTACAAAGTGTTAACCGGTGGTGCATCTAGGTGAAGGGTGTATGGGTATTTGTTGTATCATTCTGTCATCTTGCTCTAGGTTTGAAAATGTTTTAAATTAAAAGTTGGATAAAAGTTAGCCAAAGAAAGAAAATACTGTATGATTTCAAATTGCCTTTAGAAAAACTTTGCGTTGTAAAACTGAAGGATGAACCACCTGATTGTATCAGAAATTTGACTAGGATATTTGGTTAATTCAGAAATATAATGCATTTATTGGCCAATATATCTATTTTATGTATAAACTTTTTTTAATTAAAAAAACTTTTTTAATGGAGGTACAGAGAATTGAACCCAGGACCTTGTGCATACTAAGCACATATTCTACCACGGAGCTATTACCCTGCCCCTATTTTATGTATTTTTAAAGTCAGTCAGGGGTCTGTGCAAAATGAGAGTGCCACGATATGTGTTATCTACTGTGGAAAACCTGAGATCTAGTTCTCATGGGTGAATGGCATTCCATGTTGTCCCCCCAGAGACCTCACCCCTCAGTGCCTTTCACAGAGGGACCGGCCTCTGTGGAACTTCAAATGTGTTTCCAAGTGCTCTTCCTGGAACTGTGTCTGGTAACCCCAGACTTGTGAAACAGGACTTTGCTGTTTGTGTTTAAGCTCTGTCCAACTTTCAGGAAGTTACTGGGCCTCTGGTTCTCCTCTTTGGACAACTGGAACAAAGAATGAAATTCTAGAATTCTCTTATGGAATGCAACGGAAGCAATTTTAAGAGGGAAGTTTAAAATAGTAGATGCCTCCATCAAGAAACAAGAAAAATCTCCAATAAACAACCTAACTTTATACCTTTAGGAAGTAGAAGAAGAACAAAGTCCCAAGTTAGTAGAAGGAAGGAAATAACAAAGGTTAGATAGGAAATAAATGAAATGGAGACTAAAAAGACAATAGAAAAGGTCAACAAAACTAAAAGCTGATTTTTTGAAGAGATAAACAATATTGACAAAACTTTAGTTAGACTCACCCAGAATTTTCTTAGGTGTGGTGAGCGAAAATTAACACAGTTTCTCTCAGAAGATATGACCTAAAAATTAAGCGACACACCAATAATGGAAAGCTATGACAGAAGTAGCTCAGAAAGATCGATACTCATTTTTCTTGAGAACTTATTGTTCTAAATATGATATTTGGCCTTTTGTCCTGGGAGACTAAATAAAAGGAGGGGTGCGAAAATGGGAAAAGTCTTAGAAGTACATAAATTATGACAAGGAGAGCTGAGGTTTGAAATTATTATTTTGGTCTTTGCACACTGAATCACTTGATGAATGAAAAGGATTTGATTTTGTCCATCTTTTAACTGGTAGAGAGCTTTTCTGAACAGTGACAGGATGGGGTCAGCAGGGCAGACATTGACTGTTTTATTGCTCTCTGGAGGGGAGGGGAATAAGCAAGGCTCATCTGTGTTACGTTACTGAAAGTACAACTTGACCCTTTACAATTGCCTAACTGTCCTGCAATTTCTTCTTCTGCGCTTTTAGTCGCCTGCACCCAGCCTCCTGGAACCTGGGTCCTGCCGGGCTTCCCCCTCCCCACCCCCACCTGGGACCCTCGCTGCCCTCTGCCTCGGGGCACTGGTAGAAGAGGAGGCCCATGTTCCATTTCCACTGTCACCCTCTACTCCTGGCAGGGCTTGGTCGTGGGTCCAAGAGAGTCAGAGTCAAGTGCAGGCCCCATGGCATCTGGGACGAGGCAAGGCAGTTGTGTCCTGCCCTGGGCTGGCTGAGCCCAGCTGTTGCAGGGGCCTCTCACCCACTTCCAGTCTAGGTGCCCACTATGTCCCGCACAAAGGAATCACCCATTCCTTGCATGTTGGGGCGATGGGGCCAAGGGAAGGGGAGGTTCACTTCTGCACCCCACTGGGGCCCTGCATTTTCATTTTGTATTGGGCTCCACAAATTATGTAGCTGGCCCTGTGTGCCACAACCTGGGGCAGCGGCGAAGTAGCAGACGAGGGGAGGCAGGGCAGCGGATTCATTCTTCCCATTCATTTCATCCCTGGTTGATTCTGGTCTCAGGATATGAAGCTTTCCTTTAAGAAACTTTATTGACACTGCTGGGATTTCCTGGCTTTATTTGCATAATTTTTCTGTTCTGGAATGTCTTCTCCTGGCCTCTCTGATTTTCCTTATTCTTGAAGGCCCAAGTCAAGTTGCATCTCTCTCATAAGACTTCCGGTCCACTCCAGGCAACATTGCTGATTCTCTGCACTGAACTCAGCCTGTCTCTTTCCTAGTACAATTTACCAATTAAACATAGATTTCTTATCATGCATCCAGTGTTCATTGTTTGGCCTTGTTACCGACATTTTCATGTGCTTCTGTTTTGTTTGCATTACTCTGTTCTTGGTTCAGTCTTCTGGTAGATGCAGGAGACGCTTTTTGGGAGGGCGAGGTAATTAGGTTTATTTATGTACTTAAAAACTCCTTTTTTTTGGTTTTTTTTAATGGAGATACTGGGGATTGCACCCAGGACCTTGTGCAGGCTGAGCACCTGCTCTATGGCTGAGCTTTACCCTCCCCCCTCATATCTGTTGATTGAATGACACATTGGGTGTGTCATAGCATTTTTGGAAAATAAGGGAAGGATCAAGGCTGTCCTTCCTTCAGCTGTTACTGATTAGTCAAAATCAAACTCCTGATTTACATGATTTTTTAAATTGAGGTATAGATGATTTGCAAAGTCGTGTTAACTTCTGGTGTATCTGATAAGCGATTTTTGAATGATAAGTTAGAGAAGAAAGAATGATGAGTCAGAAACTGACAAGTGAAAAAAGGAATATTTCAGCCAGAAGACAGTGGTTTCTGCAGCAGTGAGTTCATTTCATTTGAACCTTGTTTCCATCACGAGGTTCCTGTAACTCTGAATGTTTAGATGCAGTTCTCACTCTGACATGAGACGTATGTCGCTTTTCAGATCCACAAATTATGTTTTGTAGCCCAACCAGGAGAGTAAGTAAAGTTCTGGGAGCTCAGGCAACACTGCCTCAGTCCTGCTCAGCTTTTCAGAGTCCCCGAGCCTGGGGCTAATATATTCAGGCCACATTTTGCCTTCCTCTTTGCTGCATTTTCCCCCTGACTTTGGTGATTTCCTGGGTCTCTTGAATTTCCACAGCTCCCACTGCAGGATCCACCACAGCCAGGCCCCGGGACTCAATGGGTTTCATTTCACCAAAAGATGCCCCTTTTCTGTTTCCTTTCTGCTACCAAAGTGAACACAAGGGCTGTTAGCTCAGTTTTCAGAGGGTTTCTCAGATCCCGTTTTAGAATCATGAGTGAAGTCAGCGCCTCTATTGCACAGGGAAGCTTGTGTGTTTCCTCGCTTGGGTGTAAGAGACAGCCAGGGAGGTGCTTCCCTCCCGGAGCCGCTGAGGAGTTTGAAAACAGGCTTCGGGTTGTATGAAAAGGTCTCTGTTCTTTCTTAAAGTTTTCACAGAGTCCCAGGCCAGAAAACAAAACAAGATTGCTTTATTAGTCACCCAACAATGAGAGAAGAAAGCCACCCACTTCTCCAAGGCTTCCTTTCAAAGTAACCTCCACGACCTTGACAGCTTCATGGAATTAATTAGAAACAACAGTAAGGAGGCTGTGGGTGATCTTGTCTTTAGGCGACATTTCAGAACTTCTCTGATGAGCCTCAGACCCACCTTACTGCCATCCTTGATGCAGACTTTGTCCCTCCCAAGAGGGGCTCAGACCACCCTGCCCCCTTGTTGTGCCATCAACCTGGGCCTTCCCGGGCCCCGCAAACCCACCCGACAGGCTGCCGCTCTACTCAGGCACATGTGGGGGCTGAGCTCAGTCCCTAAGCCCTGCAGCCCCCTCAGCTCTGGCCCTGACTGAAGCCCCCTGCTGAGTTAAGGATGGTGGACCACCCAGAAGCTCACTTCCCAGCATAGGCCTTGTCCTGTGAGGAGAGGGAAGAGATGGGAAACTTTGCTCCCAGATGTCTGCCCTGGCCAGGCACTATGCCAGGAGGAATCCTATTCATGTGTAATCTATTTCATCATGTAAGTGACCCTGTGAGGCAGAGACAATTGTGTCAATGACATAGAAGGAGAAACAGATTCAGAAAGATTAAAAAATGTATTGAAGAGTGCATTGCATTCCAGCAGTTTCCAAATCAAAACTATAATGAGGTGTCACCTCACATTTGTCAGAATGGCCATCACTAAAAAAACCCACAAATAATAAATGCTAGAGAGGGTGTGGACAAAAAGGAGCCCTCCTACGTTGTTGGTGGGAATATAAATTGGTGCAGCTATTATGGAAAACAGTATGGAGGTCTCTCAAAAAGCTAAAGATGGTTACCATATGATCCAGCAATCCCACTTCTGGGCATATATCCAGAGAGAACTCTAACTTGAAAAGACACGTGCACCCCAATGTTTATAGCAGCACTATATACAATAATCAAGACATGGAAGCAACCTACATGTCCATTGATGGATGAGTGAATAAAGAAGAATATCTACAATGGAATACTACTCAGCCATGAAAAGAATGAAATAATATCATTTGCAGCAATATGGATGGACCTAGAGATTATCATACCAAGTGAAGTAAGTCAGAGAAAGACAAGTATCATATGATATCACTTATATGTGGAATCTTAAAAAAATGATACAAATGAACTTACGTACAAACCAAAATAGATTCACAGACATAGGAAACAAACTATGGTTTCCAAAGGGGGAAGGGGCGGGGAGTGTTTGGGATTAACATATATTCACTACTATATATAGAACAGATAAACAACAAAGACCTATTCTTACAGCACGGGGAACTCTATTCAGTATCTTTTAATAACCTGTAATGGAACGGAACCTGAGAAAGAATATATACATGTACGTATCATTGAGTCACTTTGCTGTACACCTGAAACTAACACAACATTGTGACTCAACTATGCTTCAGTTAAAAAAAAAAAAGACAAAGGAAGTAGGGCGGTCTGCTCTAGTGAAGGTGCACAATTAAATTTGTTGAGTAACCACTAACCACATGAGAGCTATCCAATTGGCCAGTTTCCAGATTAAATTGTGGCAGGTAAGTTACTTGGAAAAAAACGGAGTTGATTTCCACTTGACCACATTAAATCTCTGTTAATTAATGACTGAAAATAGTTCTGTATGTTCATATAGGATTTGAAGTTTATTTCTAGAATTATTCAAATATGGAAATAAATTAGCTTCTGAACACAAATTCTCAGCATTTGGAATATGGGCATCTTAGTTGGCCTACCCAAACTCCATTGAAAACACAAATATTATTTAATTTCCCATCTTAATTCTTGGCTGTTTTTTCCTTGGGAAAGAGCTTCCAAAATATATGGTATTTTGGGTATATATTTTATTTGTTGGCCTAGTTTCTCTTTTGCTGGGAAATAATCACAATCATAGCTAATATTTATATAGACCTTACGATGTGCCAGGCACTGCCTTTAGTGCTTTACGTATTTGAACTCATTTAATCACCACAACAATCCTGGGAGGTGGGTACTGTTATTATCTCCATCTTAACATGTAAGGAAATTGAGGCCCAGATTGAGGCCCAGAGAGGTTAAGAACTTGCCCAAGGACACACAGCTGGTAGATGGTGGAGCCAAGGCTTTCAGCCAGGCAGTCTGGGTCTAGAATATGCTCAGTCTGCGGGTTATGAGACAGATGGTAGGATTGTCAGGTTGTATTAGAGGATGCCAAAGTGAAATGTAAGTGCACCTTTATTTAAAAATAATAGTTTACTGTGGGGAGGGTATAGCTCAGTGGTAGAGCGCATGCTTAGCATGCACAAGGTCCTGGGTTCAATCCCCAGCACCTCCATTAATAAACAAACAAACAAACAAACAAACCTAATTACTCTCCCCCCCCCAAATTAAAAAAAAAATCCAGAGGGGAGCAAAACAAAACTAAATTGAGAAAACTAAGTTTTGTCATCTATAGAAAGAGGGTGCTAATAATTGACTTCAAAGTGGAGTTGGGAAGGTCACAGTTCATAGTCTGTGCAAAAGCGCTTTGTAAACTGCAGACAACTCTTTGCACATGCACTTCACCTTTATTTCATGTATTCAACATGCACTTACTAATTGCCTCTTCTGTGCCTGGCAGTGAGGGTATAGTGCCTTCTTGGAACTTACCTTCTGTAAGGGTGCCAGACATTAATTACGCCAACTCAGTAAGACCCAAATCAGTGTATGCGGCAAAGAAACATGGGCTAGATGATGAGCGCAACTGACGGGGGTGTGACCCGCTCAGAGATGTTAGGAGGGTTCAGCTGGAAAGTGAGGTTCCAGCAGAGATCAGAGGCAGGATGGAGGGAGAAGTGGGCCAAGTGAGGGGAAGGGCGTGTAGAGTGTATGAGGGACAGATAAAGGGCAGTGTGGCTGGAACCCAGTGACTGTGGAGAGAGCCACGAGGCCGTGGTAGGCCACATTTGTAGTTTTGCTTCCTAAGATCGATGGGAAACTGTTGCAGTGTTTTAATCAGTTGGGGCAGAATGGGCTGAAAGAAGACAGAATAAATGCAGGGGGCTGTTCAGAAGGGCAGTGCAGGGTCTGGGAGAGGGGTGAGAAGATGGCGGCTTGAACAAGTTCATAGAGGCAGAGATGAGGAGAAAGAGAGTGGTTTTGAGGGAGAGTTTGAAGATGAAATCTAAATGCATACTGTTGAGCTGAGGAACATGGATTTGGTTACCTTACCGACTCCACTGGAAAGGGTGATCTGAGGGGGTGCCTCCCTGGCGGGCCGTCTTTGGATGTGGATCTACTGGTTTCTCTACAAGAAAAGGCCCTGAAAGGCTCTCTTTTTGCACCAAAATACCATTAATAACAAAGAGAGAATGCTGTGCCTTCTCTCTTAGTAGCCCTCCTTCATCATGGATCTTTTTCTAACAAATCTTTATATATTCTGGATATAAAAATACGAATATCCTTTGACCTGGCAATTGTACTTCTAGGAATCGAGTCTATAGAATTAAAAACACCAGGAAGCAATGACATGTGTAAGGATGTTTATAGTGACAAAAAAAAGTTAACAAAGGGAATATTTACTTCAAGGAAATGGTCAAAAATTTGTGGCATATATTAAATTATTATGCAAGCATTAAAGAGGATGAATAGAGCAAAACCAGTTGATTTGATAGAGCCGAGTGAGTAAATCAAGAACCAGAACTGTGTGTAATATGTTCACAGTGTGTGTGTGTGTGTGTGTATAGTATAGTGTATATATATATATTATTGTGTGTATATATATAGTATAGTGTGTATATATATATATTATTGTGTATATATACATAGTATAGTGTATATATATATTATTGTGTGTGTGTGTATATATATATATAGTATAGTGTATATATATATATTATTGTGTATATATATAGTATAGTGTATATATATATTATTGTGTATATATATAGTGTGCATATATATAGTATAGTGTCTATATATATATTATTGTGTGTGTGTATATATATAGTATAGTGTGTACATATATATAGTATAGTGGATATATATATATTATTGTGTGTATGTATATATATGGTATAGTGTATATATATAGTATAGTGTATATATATATATATAATTGTGTGTGTGTATATATATAGTATAGTGTACATATATATATATGGTATAGTATATGTTTATGTGTCTAAGTATATGTAACTCAAAAGTGTAAGCTCAAATAGCACAGGAATTTGGTTTCTTGTTCCCCACATAATCTACAATCCTTAGAAGAGTAGTATAAAGTTGTAGAAAACATTAGAAAGGCAGATACTAGATTGAGGAATTTCCTGTGTGTGTGGTTATATGGGTAAAAAAACACCCAAACAGCTTATATATTGCCACATTTATATATTTACATAAAATTCTATGTATATATGTTCAAAGAAGATATGTCTGTTTAAAAAGTAAAACAGAAGAGTTCATGCCAATTTTGCATTCTACTTCATGTGTGTTTATACTTAAAGTCTACATTCATTTTAATTTACAAATATTTTAAAGTAAAATGTTTTAAATAACTTGTATGAAATTCTTTCAAAAGATTTATCCTCAATTCAAACCATGACTGTGGTATTAAAGAATGATTGGGTTTCAGATGCGTTAATAGTATTGTGGTTATGTTAAAGCAAAAAATCCCAACAAACTCTTGATCTTTGCGAAATGCATACTGAAGTATTTAGGGATGAACTGACACAGTGTCTGCGGTTTGCTTCCATGTGGCTGGGGTGGGTTCAAGTGGGAAGGGGCCTGCTTGTCCAAAGCACAGAGGGCCTCATCCTGTTATCCGAACTTCTTCTGAGTGGACTGTCGGTCAGCGACTGCAGTGGGTTATGACTTAATCCTTCTGCAACTGGATGGTGAGCAGTGCTCTTGGTTCTTTTTGGCTCATACCATGGTCAACTCTCTTTAGCTAACTCTGAAACTTATATTTCATAGCAATGATCTGTTCTGAAACGTTGCTTAAATCTTTGCTATTTGCACCATAGTTGTTAATTTAAGATGATTATTTGCAGTACTGTTATTACTTCAGAATATAAATAAAATCTGTTCATTAAGTCAACTTTGAGAGTCACTCTTTATTAAGGCAAAAATAGATCAATTTACTGAATTTCACCTTTTGTCAGATGATTTTCTTTTTCCACTTGAAGATAAATAATAATTCCCCACTCCGTTTGCAAGTTCTCACCACTGCTCTGGCTGTATCTGCCGTTCGTCTATGTGGTACTGCAGGTGTCACAATCACTTTCTGTTCTCTGTACACATTTCTAAAGATACAGGCATTTTCCAACCATCTTTTGTGTTGCTTTACCAAGAAGATCCCTCCAGCCAGCAACCCAACAGACGCATCTACTAACTCACTCAGTCAATCATTAGTGACACTACAGTGTAGCAGGGAGATGAATCTCATTAATCGCCATTGCCTGATAAGATGGGTTAAGGGCTAAATTCTGCGGAGAGAGTGTGAATGTTAAAACTGGTCTTCTAATAAGTTCCTTTACCCCTACCCTTTTGTCCTCAAGACCAAACAGTTTCCCACAGGCATTCTTTCTAACTTGATGCTTCTGAAGGTCAGAGAGGGTATGTGGCTTGAAGCTAATACACAGAAGATTTCCATTTCTGTACTATTGTGATTTATAAGAAATAGATACTTGGTCATTTAGATGACCAAAATATTTTTCTTGTCTATATTTGGTCTTCATCCGTGGTTCTTGGCTCATAGCCCCCTAAACCCTTGGAATTTCTTTAGTGATAAGAGTAATGGGAACATCTTTTGTTATAATATTTGGTCTCTTGTCCTCAGTTCCTAAAAATGCTTCAGAGACATAAAGGTGAAATGGGTATCTTGTTATACCAAATTCCTTTCCATCACAACTGAGTTTATGTTGATGGGGTGACTTGGAAAGTACTAAGGATGGGGGCTGGTTGCCAGGGGAACCAACCTTGAATAGAAGGTGGGGCTGATTTCCAGGGAAGGGAGTGGGACTAGAGGTTGAATCAATCACCAATGACCAATGAGTTCATCAATCCTGCCTATGTAATGAAGGCTCCATAAAACCCCCCAAAGAAGGGAGTTTAGTCAGCTTCCCGACTGGGGAAACAGAGTGCTTCCAGGTACGACTGTGCTGGGCTCTAAGCTCTACAATGACAGAAGCACCTATGTTCAGGACCTTGCCCCACGTGTCTCTTCATTTGGCCGTTGATTCGTATCCTTTAGTATCTTTTGTAATAAATGGGTAATCTAGTGAATGAATGGGCTTCCCGAGTTTCCTGAGCTGCTTTAGCCAAGTGACTGAAACCAAAAAGGGGGTCATGGGAACCTCTGACTTACTGCCAGTTGGTCAGAAGTAGAGGTAACAATCTGGACTTGAATTGGCATGTGTGGAGAGGGTTGCTGGAACTGGTAGGTAGTTAGGTAAGTGGGGGCACTGGGCAGACAGGTGGAGGAGAGGGAGGATGGTCCAGAAGATGGTGTCATGCCCGCCTCCAGCATAAAGGGACTTTACTTCCTCTAAATTAGCACCAGCAAGAAACCAGTTAGAACCCAACAGCTGACTGTGGGACAGCAGAAAGGACTTAAACTGACATGACCAGTGTTCATTGTGTTATAATTAACGTTGCAATTTAGGCCCCCTCTTCATGGGTTTTTCTGCATACACCATGGGTAAGGACATCGCAAAGAGGCCAGACGTGACTAAGCATTTCAGGGACAAGATCTATCAATCAGTCAAGAGACCGCCACTAAGCGAGGGTATAAGAGAAAGGGGAGACAAAACCCGCTGCTTTTCCTCCCGTGGGTCAGCCCGTCTCCTGTTCTTGGGGGGTGTACTTTTCCTTTTGCTAAATAAATCTTTTAAAATCTTTTGCTACACAATGCACTGTCTCCTGACTGTAAACTTGTCTTTTGAGTGTGACAAGAGCCAGGGTCTTCACTTTTGTGGGTCACAGAACCTCCAACATGTAGCCAGTCGAGCAGAAGCAGAGGTAGCAACCTGGGCTCATGCTTGGTGTCTGAGGTGGAGGGCAGTCTTGCAGGACTGAGCCCGTTACCTGTGGCATCTGAGGCTGTCTCCAGGTGGATGGTGTCAGAACTGGTGTCACGGAGCATTGCTCGGTGGGGTAGGGAAAACTCCACCCCATATGTTGGAGTTGTGGGTGCAGAGTCCTTAAATTCCCTTATGCCATTTCATTTCTCTATCCTTAAAACTGACTTCTTTTTCCCAGCTATGAGAAACCCCACTGAGCTTAGGTAGGAGCCAGGGGACTTCTACTGAAATGAATGTGGGACTCTTTCCTGCTGTCTCCTGCCAACAACACATCCATTTCCAAGGCAACTTGACCTCAGAATAGGGTGAATGTGCTTGCTGGGAGAGGTTCAGCCCCTTGTTTTTATTGGGAGTGTCATTAGGGTAGGACAAATGGGTAACAGAGTTCAATTATAAATTCTTAAAGCATTTGAAAATCTCTCTTTTCAAGCTTCAATCTAGTTGCCTCCCAGGGCAGCTGTAAGTTTCATTGCTCAGATCCTGAAACTACATTGCCTATTGGTCTATTGGTTTTCAAAGCCCCTATTTTTTGCTCATATAAGTCACTTAGAATAACCTTTGAGGGTCTCCTAGTGAAGTGTTTCTATTAGGATGTTGTTTTGCCCGTAGACAGCAGAAAAACCAAATAAAGTGGCCTAAACGGTAAGATTTATGACCTTACATAACAAGAGATCATGGATGAGATGGTTGTGTTTCCACCTAAATCTCATTCTTCCAAATTGTGCAATGGTGCCCTCCCACCTTGTCTACCCAAGGATTTCACTTATACTACTATCTTCCTTCCCTTTCTTCAAAATCATGTTTCCATTCTACTGAACAGTACGTACACAAAGAGTCACATACAAAAGCCCTGAAACATCTATCCTAAAAGAACACTTGCTCTTATTTTTTTATACCAAATCTCCTTCAAATGGTTGCCCCTACTCACTAACTCTCCTTGTGTTCCTTCAATTTTCTTTTCAATCTTCTCCAATTAAGTTTTTTAAAACTATTGAGATATAATTGACTTGTAACGTTATATTAGTTTCCAGTGTACAACATAATTTGATATTTGTGTATGTTGATAAATGATCACCACAAGTCTAGTTAAAGTTTGTCATCTCATAGTTACAAATATTTTCCTTGTGATGACAACTTTTAAGATTTACTCTAACAACTTTTCAATATACCATACAATATTATCAATTGTAGTTACCATGGTGTACCTCACATCCCCATGGCTTATTTAGTTTATAACTAGAAGTTTGTACTCTTTGATTCCCTTCACCCATTTCACCTACCCCTCACCCTCTGCCTCAGGCAACCACTAATCTGATCTACTTACGAGCTTGGATTTTTGTTTGTTTTATTTTGTTTTAGATTCCACACATAAATGAGGTCATCTGCTATTTGTCTTTCTCTGTCTGACTTATTTCACTTAGCCTAAGGCCCTCAAGGTCCATCTATATTTTTACAAGTGGGAAGATTTCCTTCTTTTTTTTCAATGGCTAATATTCCATTGTATATATACACCACATTAAAAAAAATCCATTCATCCATTGATGAATCCTTAGGTTACGTCCATGTCTTGGCTGTTGTAAATAATGCTACAGTGAACATGGGGGTCCATATATCTTTTTGAGTTAGGGTTTTTGTTTTCTTCATGTTTGTATCCAGGAGTGGAACTGCTGGATCACGTGGTAGTTCTACTTTTAAGTTTTTGAGGAATCTCCATACAATTTTCCATAGTGGCTGCACCAATTTACATTCCCACCAACAGTGCACAAGGGTTCCCTTCTTTCCACATCCTCACCAAGATTGGTTATTTCTTGTTTTTTGGTGATAGACATTAGTAACACCGCAGTAACAGGTGTGAGGTGATACCACACTGTGGGTTTGATCTGCAGTTCCCTGATGATTAGTGGTGTTGAGCACGGCTGGGCTTTCATACCCTTTATTCCACTGAAATGACTCTCATCGAGTTTCCTGATGTGCAGACAAATCTAGTGGATGGTTTTCCTTTCTTGACTCAGCAGCAGCATTTGATGTAGTTGATCACTCGCACCTTTGGCTGGAAACACTTTTTTCTTGGCTTCTCCTGTTCCCCTCCTATAGCACTGATACTCCTTCTCCGCCTCTTTTGGGATTCTTCTGGTTTTCTGGACTTCAAATATTGAAATGCCCTGGGGCCTGGGGCCAGTCCTCAGACTTTTCTCCTCTATTCTTGTTCTCCTTGGCGATCGCATCCCGTTGTTGCTGAAACAGAGCCTCTGTACCCCTCTTACAGAATTGAGACTTGAGGACAGGACTTTTGGATGAAGTAGAAAAGGCAGCTTTATTTCTTTGCCAGGGAAAGGAGGTCACAGTGGGCTAATGCCTTTGAGACTGTGAGCCTTTTGGGGAGAAAAGGCAGGGGATTTTATAGTAAGAGTTCAAGGGGTGGCGCTGGTTTCCATAGACACCACATACAGGGTAACAATTTGTTGCAAAGTTGTCCTTGTTTTTGTAGATGTGGCAGTCCCCTTTCTTCTGCTGGGTATGAAGTTCACCTCCGGCTTTGGAACTCTTCTAATATCCTTGTCCCTTGAACAGGGGTGCTTAGAAAGGGGGTCTGTGGAAGTGCTTTAGAGGAAAACTTGCGCAGTTTAAAGATAGGTTGGTGTACGCTTCTGGCGTCTTGGGCAGGCTGAGGCCGGGACCTTTTGCTGCATTGTCTGCACTGGTGGGGACAACAGAGCACAAAGAAACCATAAGGGACTAAAAGTAACTGCAGACATGCACAGTTGGGGTGAGTTATGAGCAACAAGATGCACAAAATACCCAGCTGCCATTTTTGAGATGTTGGGAGCAAAAGGAGGGGGAATGGGGAGATCACCCAAGATCCCCCCTGTTCTCCAGCCTAATCCTTGTCAACAAAAGCACAAGAAAACCCCCTTAAACTATTATGCAGTTAAGCAGTTACATATACTATATGGTCACTATGACTATAGGATCCTGCTTGGTTACACTGTCTCATGGCTTTAAATATCATTCATGTGCTAATGACCCCCCAAGTTAGACCTCCGACTTGGACCTCTCCACCAAACTCCAGACTCATAAATCTGCCTTGTAAATCCATCCACAAATCCAGCTTGACTATGGAACGTCTGATTGGCATCTTAAACTTAATTTATCAAAACAGGTTTTGATTTCTTCTCTGCCCCAAATGTGCTCTTCCTTTAGTTGTCCATGTCAGTCAATGGCGACTCCATTCTTTCATTTCTTCCACCCCCAAATCTTGGTCTTATTCTCCACTCTTTCCCTGACATCTCCCAAGCACTCACAAATCTTCAGATGACACCTGCAGTCTGACAACGTCTCACCACCCCAGTTCAAGCCATTATGTGTTCTCACCCGGGGTGTCACTATCACCTCCTAACTAGTCTCTAATTTGACTCTGCTCCCCGCAGTCTTGCCCCACTTCAGTAATGAGAGTGTTAACATGTATCACAGAGCTTGCACTTTATTTACCCAGAACCCTCCCTTGGCTTCTCCTCTTGCTCAGATTAAAAGCCAGCGTCCTTAGAGCAGCCTGGAAGACCCTACCTCATTCAGACCCTATCTCTCCTACTTCAGCCCTCACTGCTTTCCCTTCATTTACATCTTCCAGACAACATCAACCTCCCTGATATTCCTCAGACTCCCACTTCCCCAGAAGCCCCACCTTAGATCTTTGCATTTGGTTTTCCCTTTGCTTCAGATGCTTAATTACAGACATTCACACGGCTCACTCCTCACTTCCTTCTGTGTCTGCTCAAAGTTCGTGCCAACCCCTCCATCTGAAATAGCACCCTCCTTGCCCCATCACTCTCCATCCATGTGCTTTGTTTTTATTTCTTTACTGTCCTTGTATTTATAATTTTATAGGACTTCATTTATAATTAAAATTTTTTTCCTGTTGGTCATTTTCCTTTTCTTTTTTTAATTCAAGTCAAGCTGGTTTGCAATATTGTGTTAATTTCTGGTGTACAGCATAGTGATTCAGTTATATATATATTCCCTTTTCATTATAGGCTATTACAAGGTATTGAATATAGTTCCCTGTGCTATATAGTACATATTGAAATGGTAATATTTTTAATATATTGGGTTAATTAAAACAGATTATAAAAATTTTATTTTTTCTCTTATACTACTTTTTTTCAGTGTGCCTACTGGAAAACTTAAAATTACATATGTAGCTTGCACATGTGGCTCACATTAAATTCTCTTGGATGATGCTGGCTTAGACCAATGATACATCACTTGAATCATGGGGGGAAGGGGTGCTGGCTAGTATAAAATAAGTATAAAATTGGGATTCTGCAGTTAGAAGGCAATTAGCAGTGTTTGCTTCAAGGGAGCAGGTGTTTGGAATGTGGGTTTTGGAGCTGGACAAGCAATTGCATCCTAGTTCCACTATTTACCAGTAGGTGACATCTGTGAGCCTCAGTTTCCTCATCTGTAATTGGGGGTAACAATATTTACCACGTAAGGTCATTGTGAGAATTATTGAGATAATATTTATACAATTCTTCACACAGCACGTAGTGAGCGAAAATAAAAAGTACTTACTATCCTGATTTCTCAAGCCTGAGCCCCGCCGCTGGGCAGAATGTCCTCTGCTGGCACCCCAGGTGCTACTGGTATTTGTTCTGAAGTCCAGTTTTCTAAACTACAATATTGGAAGCACTTGGACATTGTGGAAACTCATTTTTGGTGTAATGAAGCATCAGTTGGGTAGATGTGAAGTATATTATTCCCAGGATTCAGAATTTATCAAAATCACAGACCCATGGGGATGACGTCATCTTATTTCATTTTATTTAATAGAGATGCTGGGGATTGCAGGACCTTGAGCGTGCTAAGCATGCGCTCTACCTCTGAGCTATACCCACCCCCAGGGTGATGTCATTTTAGCGGAAGTTTCCTTTGCACGACAAAGAATGTCGCAGCATGTAGCTGGCGGGATTCACACACCAGCTTATTTCACCAGGTACGAAATGCCAGTTTCTGAGCCTAACAATTGTCAATAATCACACTCTCACCTGCCCTCCAGGGGTTTCAGATCTTGTTCGGCTTTCTCAGGTTTAAGGACACCTGAGAAAGGACCAAAGCTCCCTGTCAAAGGACCTGATGCTGGAGGTGGAGCCTGCCTCCGGGAACCGTGCCAATTCAGATGGGAGCTGACAGCTTCACCTCCGTGGAAGGAAGCTTTCTGTGCAATGTTGATGAGACGTGTTCGAAGTGGGACTCTGCTAGGCTGTCTCCACTCATCACACCCACAATGGACTTAGGATTCTGCTGGTGTCACAAGACATCCTTTTTGGAGAAGCAATGCCTGCTCAGTACTTGCTTTTGCTTCACCTACTGGCCCAGCAGGGGCTGATGGGGAGATACTATACAGCCGATTGCCAGGTTGAATGGAGCAGCCCGTCGCTCTGAAATAATCATGGTAATCGATGGTAAAATAGGACCTGAATCATGGACTGTCAGCAAAATTCTCAGAAACATACCTACTGTATAAAGTAGCAATTCCCAACACTTAACAAAGAGGAAGATGCTGCCGCTTGTGTGATTTGTCATTCTTGCTCTCCACCTTTCGTTCCTTGAAATACACCTTTTAATCTACTTTGAAAGATATACATAAATGTTTTTAACAAGCAATTGCAACTTAATGCTACTTTTCAGTTTTAAAAGCAATATGTATTTTCAGAATTTTGCGACTTCTCTATACTTCCAATGGACTCCCTTCCCTTGAGGATAATGGGAAAAATCTTGATGTACAAAATAAGATCCAAGGTGTGGAGGGTATAGCTCAGCGGTAGAGCACATGCTTAGCACACACAAGGTCCTGGGTTCAATCCCCAGTGCCTCCATTAAAAGAATAAACTTAATTACCCCCTCCCCGCAAAATAAAATAAAAAAAACTTAAAAATAAGATCCAGCTCTGTTCCTTGTGTTCCTCCTGCTCTTAGATATGTTTCATAGTAACTCTGCCCTGTCATTTCAAGCCCTGGAATATTGTTGAATAAAGTGAGGAGCAGGATGAAGGTGAGCATCACAGTTCTTGGACTTTCCTTAGAAAGAACAGTTTTGTCTTCTTCCTTCGGTACTTACCCGTAAGTGGATATGTGATTATTCTTAAATTGTTGCCTGACAATTGTTATGTAATTTTCCGCTCATATATGTCACCCTTCAATCAAATGATATGCTCCTGAACGGCGGGGGTGGGGGGGTTAGTCTTTGGATTTCGGAGACGGGAATTCTACTCCACGCAGCCTAAGTAGGAGCCAGGCTTTACTGACTCCTGTAACTGGGGAAGACAGGCTGCACTCAGGAAACCAGACTCTGCTGTCAGAGTGTGCCCTCACTCTCCATCCCACATCTCATCTTCTGTCTTGTGTTTGCTTTAAGTCTCTCTTATGACGGGGTTTTCCTCTATGTGGTAGGTGGTGGGGGTGGGCAGCAGCAATGAATGGAAAGCAGGCGACCTGGAAGCAGACAGCTACAGACTTTTATCATCCCAGCTGTTGTCTGATGAACTTGGCTGGCCTTTGTCCCTGGTTCCTGGAAGAAAGCCTCAAAACTCTTGGAATTTCCCGAGTGATAGGAGTATTTTTGTGATTCATCGTGGGTTGCCTGGACCACACCTGAGTTTATACTAACAAGGTGACTCGTGGTTGGCACCTAGATGGTTTTAAGATGGTGGGTGGCAGTGCCAGCAAGGCCAACCATGTGATTAGAGGGTTGGGGCTGTGAGCCAGTGATACCAGCCCATTGTTCTGTGGGGGAAGGAGGGTGGGGACTGAGTTCAATCACATGGCCAGGATCCTATCCATCATACCTATAGAATGAAACCCCAATAAAAACTCTGGAAGTCATATGTCAGTGTGCTGGGAGAGTGACACAACCTGAGCTTTGCATTTGGAACCCTCCCAGATATTGCTGTGTGTCTCTTCATTTGGTTGGTATTGTTTTGCTATAATAAGGCTGCACAATGTTTTCTTGAGTTCTCTGAGTTGTCCTAGTGAATTATTGCACCTGAGAAGGTGGTGGGACCCCCCCATCTGAATTTGTAGCAGTGGGTCAGAAATATGGGTATCCTGGGGACCCCCAACTGGTAGCTGGTGTCTGCAGTGAGGGTGATCTGTAGAGGACTTTGCCCTTAATCTGTGAAATTTGACCTAATCCTGGGTAGTTAGTGTCAAAATTGCATTGCACCAACGTTGGTGCCATTTCCAACATCAAAATGGAAAATTCTACACTAAGACTTTGGTTGGACAGACTGGGTAATGCTGCCACCTTTAAGACTGGAACCACATGGCTTGGGGAGGAGCAGCTGTGCAAAGGGGCAGGCATGCTAGTGGAGGAAGCGGGGAACAGTGTTGGGTGCTAGCAGCAGTGGTTGTCTCCTGTGGCACAGATTCTGTATAATTTTGAGCTCTCTGCATGTTGCAGTGGCAGTTAGTGCCACCAAACCTCCATTTGCCCCCTTACATATGCCTTACAGTTAGGTTGGGTCCACATGACTATTCTGGCCAACAGACTTTGAGCAGGATTGATGTGAGTCAATTTCAGGCTAAGATAATTAACAGCCTGGAATCCCTTCCCACCTCTTCTTCTTTCCTTGCTGCTATAGCCTTGGCCTAGTGTTCCAGGTGGCACACTACAAGATGGAGGAAGGTACTTACCATATTGGTCTTTACTGTGTTAAATCAGTGAGACTTGGGGGTTGTTGGTAAGCTAATTAATGCCCGCTTCTACCTGAGATATTAGGTCTGAATCCCTGGGACCAGTAAATGAAAAAGGATTTTTTGCAGGTGTGATGATTAAATTAAGAATCTTGGGATGAGGACATTATTCTGGATTATTTGGGTGAGCCTTAAATGACATCACAAGTGTACTCATAAGACAGAGGCAGAGGAAGATTAGACACACATATGGAGAGGATCTGACATGGAGGCAGAGACTGGAACGATGTGGCCACAGCCAAGGAAATTTATTCTGTCATAGTTTTGGAGGCCTGAAGTCTGAAATCAGTACCACTGGGCCAAAATCAAGATATCTGCAGGAGAGAACTATATTCAATATCTTCTAATAATCTATAGTGGAAAAGAATCTGGAAAAGAGTGTATATATATATATGGAATCACTTTGCCATACACCAGAAACTAACACAACATTGTAAATCAACTACACTTCAATAAAAAAATTAAAAGAAAGAAAGATATCTGCAGGGCCACATTCCCTTTGAACTCTTGGAGGTATTTTTTCTTTGTCTCTTAGTTTCTGGTGGTTCCAAGCATCCCTTAACTTGCGACAACGTAACTGCAGTCTCCGCCTCCGTCTTCACATGAGCTTCTTTCCTCTGCCTTCTCCCCTATGTCTGTGTCTTTCTCTCTTCTCATAAGGACACATCATTGGAATTCGGGCTCATTCAGATCATCACTGATTGTCTCTTTACCTCGAGATTCTTAATTTAATCACATCTGCAAAGACCCTTTTCCCAAATAAGTTTACATTCACAGATTCTGGGTGGACATATCTTTTAAGCCATCACTCATTCCACTACAGATACCAACGTCTTGGGTAGCAAGTCTGGGACAGTTAGTGTCCCCAAAATACTGATTCAGTGCAAGATTTTTGAAAGTCAGTGACCAGTTGCCCTTTATCTAAATACATATTCTTTAAGAAAAGTGAAAGCTATCTTTCGGTTAATACAGGTATTGACAAATGATTGCTTTATGGAAAACATACAAGACCCAGGACTGCTTGTGTATTGTTTGAGAATGTTCTGCATTAGGTTGAACATATGTCCTAGCTAGTAACTGCTTTCCTGGCTTTGTGTTATTGGCCTAGAATGTTATCAGTATATCCAACATACCACTCCCATCTTTATCATTACGGTTAGATGGATTCCTGTTATGAGGATGAATGTTTATGACTATAAATCCCAGGCTCTAAATACATCAAAGGAGATGACAGACATGAAATGTTTGCTTTTGACGCTAAACTCAAACCAGAAATTGACTTGAAGTACCATTCCAAATATCTCAAAGTCTGAAATCCTTTGGTTCAGCTGAATAGGGTTAGGTTAGGTATTCTTCAAATTTTGATGACTTAAATTCTAAAGTAGTACATCATTTTCTCCAAAGTGGCAGAGAAATTAAAAAAAAAAAAATACCCAGAGGTTTGAATTATCTTGCAGCACCTCCATTTAAAATGAAAATATTTGGAATGAATTTTGAAATCAAGTTCAACCAAAAACTATAGAGAGTCCAGGGATTTACAACATTGAGGGAGAGAGGATCCTGCACCTTCTCGAGACCCTGCACCACTCCTGGCTCTGCAAATGGATTGCTGAGTAAGTGTGTGCTACTTCCTTAACCTCTCTGGGCCTCATCTTTTCATCAATAAAAGCAGAGTGTTGGAGTAGTTGATCTCTAAGATTCCTTCTAGCTCTAAAATTCTATGATTCCCTAGAAGAAGACCTACTTTATAACAGACCGCCTAGGTGAAGCGTTAACTCTCTAGGGCCGACCACATCATAGGACCTAGGAGCTCATGCAGCAGTAGGTCATTGCAACACGATCGGGACCAAGGGCAGACCATGAAGTAAAACAATTGAAACAGAAACTTGGAACTGATGTTGATTTATCTCTAAGATGTGTTCTTTCATTTTCTTCTGGCAAGTTTGCTCTCTAGTGGAATCAGCCGAAGAAGTATGAGCTGGCAGGGTGCTCACAGGCCCTTCTGCTCAGGGAAGGCTTTGGAGCCCTGGGCCCCTCCTGAGAGCACCTTACACTCATCCCTTTCCCCATCAGGTCTCCTGAAGGATGCCAGCCGGGGCTGTAGTCCCTACTGCATCTTGCTACTCAGATGGAGGCGTCTTCACCGGGGGCCAAGTCACCTTGACACCTTTCTGCTCCATCAGGAGTGTGGCACCCCTTCCCCTCCCAGTGGAAGAAGAATGTTTCCACAGAGAATGTCCAGGGCAAGGGGAGCATATCTAAGGGGAAGGCGTGCTTATGATGAACTGGATGAGGGGAGGCTTGGATGGTTTCCCAAGGGTGAGAGCATACAGCTGGTTGCTTTTTGCCAAAACAATATTCTATAGCTCAAGGGATGACATGGCCTTCTAGGCCAGGCGCCTAACATGCAGAGGCCCCCATGACTTCATGTGGACAGTGACAACTGGCTTTGTCATAATAAATAGTTCTCAGCAAAAGGCCTGGCAGACTCTGAGTTTTCTCTGCTTCATAGTTTGGAGGTATAGAAACAAAAAACAGGAAGCTTTCTTTCCTTTGAGGAATGTGCATTTCAACCTTGAGAATCTTGGGGGAATTTAAAGTTGTTTTTTCTTACCTTTTTTTCTTACGGTAATTGACACCGATTGGAGAGGAAGAACAAATTATCCTCATCTTGTGATCTCCCCATTCTGAAAATCTCACAAGAAGACTGATAGGTCTGTCCCTGGGAGAGCCGTGGTACCTCCATGACAGATCTGAAAGCAGTTTTCCAGGTGGAGTGGGGCCTGGGTCCAGTGTGGTTCGTACACACTGGCTGAGTTAAGGCAGGTGAAGATTAACCCCGAGTTGTTCTAGAGCATGGCTGGTCTGACTCCTATTGTGTCCACAGAGGGCACTTTCCTGTACATCAGACAACTGTATCCTGGAGAATTTGGGTATCACATTGCCCAGAGCAGGTGAACTTAGAAATGCCTGGTGGTACTCAGCAGTGCCCATTTTCTGTATCTGGGAAAAGCAGGGGTTGTGGGGTGGGGAGGGTCCTTCTCTACAGTATTTATTCCAGAGAAAGTATAAATAATCAAAACAAAGACACACTGATTGGGGCCCAGCAGGTCTGGAGGGTCTGCTGGGTAACTGCTCAGCAGGGCTCGTCCTGGGATGGCCCTCAGAACCCCCGACCGGGAGACTTCTTGAAGAAAGGAACAAGTTGGGCAATACACAAGTTTAAGGGAAGCTTCTCAGCCCTGTGTGTCTCTTCACTTGGCTGCTTTTGATTTGTGTCCTTTATAATAAAACAACAATCAAAAGACCCCACCACTAAGATAACAGAGGTGTCAGAAGAACTTCACACTGTACGATCATCCTAGCCATGCACATGATGCAAGTCAGCTTCCTGCTGGAGAGAAGTTCCATTGTGGAAATAAGGTGGGGTGAAGGATGGTTTTTAAGAGTTGGTGGTGTCAGCCTTCAAGTTTCCCGGAAGCAGAGGGCAGAAGAGGGGGATGGGAAGAAGTAAAAGCAGCTGAGACAGAGCTAAGACCCCTCCTTTGACCAGGGAGGGACCAGCTGGTTGTGCAACCCGATTTTATAAATTTTGTAGTAAATGCTAAGGCTCTGGAAACAAAACAAAGAGGGCAGAGGAGACAAATACAGCAGTCCTGGTTCTAGGAATGCTGGCTTTGCACCAGCTTTCATTCACTATACAACTGGACCACACACACACCAGGTTAGGTCTCCCAGAGGACAAAGATTTTTGTCTCGTAGGAAAACCTCTCAGAATACCCGACTGTCAAAGTTTCTTCTGTGCTCCAAGTGAGTCACCTCCCAGGTCTGGGCTGCGATCGCTCCTCTTCTCTTACTGAACCTTCTTCTTCAGGTAGCTGCCCGGTCTGCGCCATCCCTGAGCAGTGCCTTGGCCCCTAATCACTTGCCCCCTTGCAGCGGTGGGCCCTTGGGGACGGCTCTGGACAGAGCTGGGGTGGAGGTCACTCACTGCCCTTGGCCTGAGATAGTTTCAGCATCCGTGTCATCCTGGTGTTGGCGCCTGTTGATTCCTGTTTGCTTTCAGGTGGAGATTTTCCTGGTTCGTGGTATGATGAGTGATTTTCTACTGCATCTTGGAGACTAACTAACTGACTAGTTAGTACAGCACTGACCACTGCTGGTACATTTGGGGAAGAGGCAAGACCTCATAAGGTTATCCAAAGTGTAGAGCCATATGGAAGGAGTACATATTTAAATCAGAGTTTAAGATTTAGAGCAATAAACTGAAATCTGGACGGATGCTAGCCAGTGAAGACATGAGCTGGAAGAACTTTCTGGGCTGGGCTATCTGGATAGCATGTTCGTACTGCTCCTTGGATACATTTTTGTGCTCTTGATTTTTGGGAAATAACCAGTCAAAAGGTTATTTGTTATTTCTAGGAGGCCAATTTATAGCTAATTTCAATACCAGAGAGGCTGTATAGTATAGCGATTAGACTCAGACCCTCACCAGATGCCTGGGTTTTCATCTCAGCTCGGCCGTTTAACTTCTGTGGGTCTCAGATGCTTCATCTGCAAAAAACAAGAGCGTGTCCTTGGCTGAGTGCGAGGATTACAGCCCCACACATGCAGCGCTTACAATGCGGCCTCGCATGAGGCATTTCACACGATACTTAGAGGTTAACTTTTATTATTCATTTGAATGAAATGCATAGTATATACCTATTTATTAGCATTTATCAAATTCAGAAATAATTTACCCAGAGTATTTAAATCTAGAAAAGAAGAGATCTTTGGCATTTGAAAGCAGGAAATGCTGTGGTAAAAGCCGAGTCAGACATGCTTGCAGGGAAAGTCTTGTTAGACTGAGGTTTGAGTTCATGAGCGCAGACCCCCTTCTGAGGACTGTGGGCTCGCATTCTCTATTGATAGTGGGATGTAAATTGGCACAAGCCTTTCAGAGGGCATTTTGGTAATGTTTACCTTTTTTTTTCTTTTTTAAGAAAATGCTTCATCCTTTTGGCCCTGCAATTTTACTTCTAGGAGTGAATCCAAAAGGAATATCAAGGGTGCAAGCCATATTTCTTTACAAGGATGATCACTGAAGCGTTACATACAACAGTCAGACATAAGAACCAATGAAAATATCTAACAGTAGGGGCTGGTTTGGTAAAAATTAGGCTCTGGACATATACGAATCACTCCTCAACCATTAAAGGTAACGCTGAAGATTAATGATGAGAAAATGTCAACAATGCATTTTAAGAGGAAAGAAGTTTACAAAACTCCGTTTAGTACCATTTTTGTGGGCTCTCACCTTCCTGGGTTTCCTTCACAACACGCAGAAGGGAGGTGTTCCCACCTCAAGCATTCAGTCAGCACGCCCTCCCCGAGCCACCCCATCCAAAACCGCGGGAGGGCACAGATGCCCCGTGGCTCGCACACCACTGTTTCCAGTAAATGTTCACCATGATAATGTGATGGCAAATGAATGCTCAGATTATTTCGATAGGAAACAAAAGAGTTTTATTTTTCTGTTCATTCCTTGAAGCACTGGAAGAATGGAACGCAAGTATTTCTCTCTATGTCCTAGGGGATTTTAAAAATTAAATTCTCTTTGCATTTGAGTTTTGGGTAGCATCCGTTAAGAATCTAGATTTAGTTGACTGTTAATATCTACCGTGGGAAGAACAAGAGAGAGGAAAAGAGTTGAGGGAAAGAGTTGAGGAAAGAAGTAGTTTATTTTGGAGAAACAGGAGTAGACATTTCCCAAAAATAAAAGTTGGGAGAGAGCTCTAAGTTCCTGAGAGAACCCTAGGAAGGTGGCAGGACCCCAAAAAGGCACGATCTCAGGGTGTGACAGGTTATCCAGGTTATTCTTGTTTAAAAATTAGTGTCCCAAATAGGACACTCAAGAGCTGAGAGCATGTAGAGGAAAAGCCGATGTCTTAGTGAAAATGTGTGTGGAAAAGAGGAGCCTCTGACTTCCCACTCCTCCTTGGAATTGCATAGATCTGCATCTGATTTTAGGGTTTGAAACTGTCAGAGGTACTCTTCCTGAAGTCACTGCTGAGGGAAGTCAACAGTTGCAGCTACAGTTTCAAATACTCTTCAAGAAGCACAGTTTATAAATGTTCTCTATTTCCTACACTATTTCTGGCTTCACATAATTATTTATAATAAACTTCTCTAACTAGCCTGGATGTGCATTCAAATATAAGTAATTTATACATCAGATAGGTGAACGTAGGATCTTATAGTTGGTCAATGTAACAAAGGGAAACACGATAGAAAATGTTACATATATATATGCTCTTCCCCTTGTGATGGAGACCAGGATACAGACAAGGTGTATCTCACTTGGGGTCTTCCTTCGGTTGATGAGTCAACTCACTAAGACTTTGTATTTGCTTTGTTGTAAATACTCAACTTTCTTTTCAATAAAGACTCACATTTTACGTCTGTCTGCTTTCACATTTCCCTTAATTTTAAGCTAACGCTTCCCATGGGATGATGGAAAGGAGAAGAAAGCAGAGAAGCAGCACACCTTTCCAGGCCTTCGTGGCGCCGGCTGCCGCTCAGCCTCCTCACATGGGGGTGGAGAGCCCGTCTGGTCCCATAAGAAGGCCCTGTTCTATCCACATCAGTCTGGCTCCAGGCCTGCCTACCCCACGGGGTGAGGAACTGAGAAGAACCGTGCCTTTTCCTGAGAGTCAACTTTCCAGAAGTGCTTTCCCAGGAGACCTAGGGTTTAGATCTCACTTTTGATCTTAAAGAAATTCCGTTGTTTCACCATTCAAAGTGAGACTTCCATTGGTTTTGATTCAGAGACTCTTCAGAAGAATTAAGAAGTACTCTGTTTCAAGTTTGCTAGATGTTTCTCAAACCATCAAAGAAAGCTTATCATTGTCAGAAGGCTTTTGTACATTTATTAAGATAATTGTATGATTTTCTCCTTTAGCTGTTAATGTGATGAGTTACACTAACTAATATGCTAATGTCAAATCAACTGAATTTCTGGAATAGACCCAATTAGACCGTGGCATTATTTATGCATATCTGTTTTCCTTTTGCTCATGTCTTGTTTAGGTTATTTGTATCCATTTTCGTGACTGAGCGTGACCTGTAATTTTCCTTTCTCATACAGTATTTGTCAGGTTTTGATGGCAATAGCTTTCATAATCATAATAATCATCATCATACTAGCAATACATTATTGGATGCTTCTTTTTCTAACTCCTTGTGACAACTCACTTAATCACAAAAAAAATCAGTGATGTAC
Organism: Vicugna pacos; assembly: GCF_048564905.1. Taxonomy (NCBI): domain Eukaryota; kingdom Metazoa; phylum Chordata; class Mammalia; order Artiodactyla; family Camelidae; genus Vicugna; species Vicugna pacos. The sequence continues at coordinate 71,774,758 of NC_132994.1, read as the reverse complement.
ATTGGTCTCAATCACTTATGTTTACACTGAAGTTAAGCAATTTGCTTTACAATTTGCTTGTGAATGACCAGAGCTAGGATTCAAACTCAGTTTATTTAACTCCAGACAACATTTTATTCCTAATCATAAGCTGTATTGTTTATCTTCTCTCTTTCTTTCATCTACCTGTGTTATACTGATTTCACAAAATAAGTTGGGAGGCATTCCTTTATTTTACGTATTCTAAAATAGTTTGTGCAAACATTCTTGAAAGAGCTATTGATTCAATTTCATTAATGTTTATTAGACTATTAAGGTATTTCACTTTTTTAAAAACTCAGTTTTGGTAAGTTATGCTTTCCTAGGAATTTGACTGTTTCATTCATGTTATAAATTTTATTTGAACAACTTTGTTCATAATATTCTGTTATGTTTTTTAACATTGCCAACACTTGAAGCTATGTCCTAATTGTGTTTGTGATTTCTCTTTTACTCTTTATCAGTCTTAATCAGTTTGTCATATTATTAGTCTTTCCAAAGGACTAACTTTATTCTTCTCTCTTATATATATTTTTTTAGTTTCATAACTTTTTTTCTTACCTTTTTTTCCTTGTTTCTTCTGGATTTGGAATTATTTTGCAGTTCTTTTTCTAGCTTCTTGAGATGTATGCTTATATTGTTAATTTTTGGCCTTTCTTTTTCACTAATCTAAATGTTTAAGGCAATGTATTTCCATCTAAGTTCTGCTTTAGCTGCATCCTGAAAGTTTTGATATGTATTATTCCCATTACTATTTAGTTAAAGTATTTTCAATTTTCACTTTGATTTTTTTGACCACGAAATTATTTAGAAGTGTCACTTAATTTCAAATATATGACACTTTCAGTGATCTTCTTATGATTGTCTTTTACTGATAGCACTGTTAAAAAAAGGGAATGTGTTCTGCATGATGTCAGTTCTTTTAAATGTATGGAAACTTATACAGTGACACATGACATGGTCAGTTTTTATAAATACTTTGAGTAGCTATTGGGTGCAGTATTCTATCTGCTGATCAGGTCAAACTTTTTAGTTGTTTTATTTTCAAATCTTCTGTGTATTTGCCGATTTCTTGAATGCTTGGGCTCATAATTTCTGAGAGCATTATATGAAAATTATGGCAACAGTGGTAGATTTATCTAGTTTTACATGTTACATCCATTTTGCTTTATGTATTTTGGCCTTGTGATTAGGTGCATAATAGTTTAGAATTATTTTAACTTACTATCAAATTAAATCTTTTTTCATTAAGTAGTGACCCTATATCTATAGCAATGCTTTTTGCTTTAAAGTCCATTTTTTTCCCCAAAACTACTCTAACAACAATAGTTTTCTTTTGACTAGTATTCATCTGCATATTTATTTTTACCCTTTTCCTTTTAATGTTTCTTTATCCATTTGTTTTTGATGTATTTCTTAAAAAAGTCTGTTACTTATTATCTTCAACTGGAGAAATTAATCTGTTTACATTTATTGTAATTACTGAAATTTTTGTGTTTGTATCTACTATATTATATTATTTTGTTATTTCTACTTGTTTTACCATTTCCATGTTCTTTTCTCTCTCTTTTTTACCTTCTTTTGGATTGATTGGTTAGTTTTTTACATTTCACTTTTTTCTATAGTAGTTTAAAAGTTATGCATTCTATTTCTGTTCTTTTCATGGCTACTGTAGAAATTAAATATGTATAATTTATCAAAATGTAAAGTTAGTCAATATTAAGCCCTCCTTCCAACTAACATGAAATCTTTAAAATACTTCAGTTTCAATCACTCCTTCTAACATTGTGTTATTGTTATTGTGTATTTTATTTCTGTTTTTTAAATTACTTCCTTAGAGCATTATTATTATTATCTTCTTTTTATTTTATAAATCAATATTTTTCCAGATTTACCCACATATTTTCCTTTTTCTTTGTTTTTAATTTCTTTCTGAACCTCATTCTTTCCATCTGGATAATATCCTTTTTTCCTGAAATAAATGCTTAAGGATTTCCTTTAGTGAAGGTCTGCAGCCAGCAAACTCTCTCAGTTTTTATTTTTCTTAAAAGATCCTTATTTTAGCCTGAACCTTGAAAGACATATGTGATGGATACAGTCTTCTTTTCTTATGGAATTATTTGTCTTCCTGTTAGTTACAGTGATCTGTAACCGATGAGTGTTTAGAATCCACTTATCAGTGTGGCTGTCCTCACCTGGGAAAAAGCTGCACCTTTACCTAGATGGTGGGTTTAGAGAAAAGTGGAACAACCCTTCCTCTTCCACTGGGGGAAAAAAAAAAGGGTTCTCTTGCCCAAGTGCCACAGAGGTGGAAATGCCCACTTGCTGATTAAAATCCATGGCTCGAAATATCTTCTATTAAAATGCAACTTCTCATCACTAGGAGTTATTCATTATCAGCTTCACACAGTGAGTTAATTCATAGAGTGCTTTCCATGACAGGGCTAGGTAATGTCAGTTTGGAGGGGAGTCACATAGGGATAAACAGGAAAATTAATTTTTGGTAGAAGGAAGGTGGGAGGACAGCTTCTGAGCAAGGAGCATTGCCCCAGGATGTCTGCCCAGGAGACAGGGTAGGACAATCTAGGTAAGAAGCTGCTGGCAGAAGGGCACTGGGTCCTGGTGGCGGTGGGCGGTAGAGTGCTGACCAGGTGTTTCCATGTTTTTGTCAGTTTTCGACTCTGAACTCCTCAGTCCATGCCTCTGGTGTCTTCCTCAGCCACAGCCTTGAGAAAATAAGGTATCAGATGAGAACATCTCCACTAAGCGGATCCCTGCACTCCCACCTCCCTCAACTCTGCTTCACAAACTAACCCCTCTGACCTCTTACCACTCTCTCTTTGGCCTCTGCTTTTAATCATGCTTGAGTCTCTTACATGAAACATCAAAACCAAAACCCTTTACTGTCACAAATGTAATACAGTAGTCACTGTAGAAAACTTGGAAATTACAGGAAAGTCCAAAGAAGGAAAATAAAACCCACAAATAAACTCACCACTAGAAGATGGTCGCCTTTAACATTTTTGTATGTTATTTTTTGAATTTTTTTGTATGCGTTTTCTTTCTCACTCTCTTGATCCTCTCTTTTCCCTCCATACAAAAATAGGGATGAAAATGCAGATCAATTTTCTAATTTACTTTGTCTTCCCATTAACATAACTTTCTGGATACTATGTTCCTCTGTCTTGTTGCTGTTTCCTTCTGTCTTCCTTTCTTTCGTGAATAGTGAGAATCTACACTCTCTGTCTAATCTCCACCCTCTCCTTCAGTCTCAAACTCTTGAAGGCTGATTCTACGCCCCTAGATCCCCACTCCCCACGTCCCACCAGACGTTGGTGAATGCGGTCAAAGACCTTGGTACTGGAAAATCTGACAGACCTTTTTCTTTCCTCATTTTATTGATCTTGCAGTGACGGTTGCCACTATTGGTTACTGCCTCCTGGAAACACTTTCCTGCCTTCAGTTTCATAAAAAGTTCACTCTTTTTCTCTTTCCTTCTTAGACTACATCTCTGGCTTTTTGGGGTAGCCATACTTATTATGTGCTGGTGGTCTTCATGGATCTGTTCTTGGCTCTTTCTCATTCTCCAGCCGTTGGACAATCACATCTCTATCAATGATTCTATCTTAAGCTCAGACTTTTCTCATGAGCTCCAAAGGCACAGATCTGTGGACGTCTCACTGGCACCTCAAACTCAACATGACTGAAGAAGAACTTACACTGTGGGGGAGGGTTTTATGAGCCAGCCTTCATCATTCTGCCCATGATCTTTGCCTAGAACTTAGTCACGGAAAGAGCACTTTGCAGAAAGGAGCTCTCTGCAGGAGTCCCCTCTAGTCTTGTCACTTGCCTAACCTGTTGGGTTTTTTTCTCCCGTAGATCAAAGAAGTAGAAATGGAGAATGAGTAATTTACAGATGGCCAGATCTCTTTCCTAGCTTCCGGTTCAGTAATCTCACAAACAAACTGTGTGAACAAGATTGCATCTAAACAAAAGATCATAAGAAGATTAGAAGCCTGCACGTGGTGGGGACAGTGACAACTCTGACCCTCATCTCAATGATTAACTGAGAACACTTCCTCTTTTCCTTTTAAAGCTTTCATGGCTGAGCAAAATCTTCGGAGATGGATGTGGGGGGATATGAGCCCACCATCTCCCCAAATTGCTGGCATTCTGATTAAAAGCATTGACCTCACAAGGATTGGATCACGTTGGCACTGGCCACCTACCTCTGCTTGGATTAAATCATGAGCCACTGCAGCTGCTGACCTCCAACACTCCCCAAAAGGAGTTTAGGGTGGAGATCAGGAATGAGGCGCTCTGTGCTCTGGGAAAAACTGGCAGAACCGGCCTTCCAGTAGTTAGATATTTTCAGGACAAGATTTTATAAGCCCAAATTCTTGCATCTCCTCATATCTAGAAAAACACTAAAATCATTAACAGTGATGTCTGCTCCTTGTGACTAGCAGCAAGACTCTGACTAACTGTGTGCTTCACTGCACATACCCCCTTCACTGAAATCACACATGATACTAACTACCCTCCTGCTCCCAACCTCTTCCAAGCAGTTTCTGAGAGCTATCTGGGATGCCGTCTCCCAGGCTATAGTCCTCAGTTTGCCCCAAGTAAAGCATAACCCGCAACTCTCACGTTGTGTTTTATTTCAGTTGACAATGCCCAGGAGGGAAGGGGACACAGCTGGGAGAACAATGAGCCAGTCTCTATCACAGCTACCTGTGTGGAACATTCCATGGCAAAACTCACCAAAGCAGTGATTTCTGCAGAGTCTACTGAGAAACAATCAGAATGGTGAAGTGGGAGTGCCCAGGAACTAGCCTTTCAGGGAAGTTTGGAACTGACATCACTCTGGAGGTTGTGCAAAGAGAAGCCAGAAAACAAGGACAGATATTAAAAGCAGCACATGAAAGATGATTTGCTTATCCACGAAGCCGTCCAAGATGAGCTCAGTGGAGGAGCATGAGGTCAGCAGGGACGCCCCCAAAGCAACCAGATGGAGCTTTTCTCTCAGTGCTGAGACTTGCAGTGCTGTTTCAGGAGGACACCGGGACAGCTGAGCGAATGCTTTGGGCACGCTTTCTTTTATCGCTATCCTCTTTTTCCATTTCAGTTGCAAGTTTGAAAATGTTTTATGCTTTGAGATTTCTGGTCATTTTCAAAGATAGCTCAAGTATTTCAGTTCTGTTTTTACTCTTGCTTCCTCTCCTTAACTCTCCCAATCTTTATAGTCTTCTATCTTTTATTGCCAAGTATCTTCTAGAAAGCACAGCTTCAGAAGATGAAGGAGGCTCTGAGCAAACACAGCCTGGGTGCCTGTCCCTGCTGCGTTCTCTTGGCTTGAGCCATTACCTATTCGCCGTCAGTGGGGTGTAAGGCATCGGTCCCACAGGACCAAGTAATGGGCTTGACAGATAGAAGGAACTTTTTTTTTTCCCTAAAAGGTGCCTATCATGCTTTATTTAAACCATGCTTCCTTAAATATACCCTGCAGGTCTCTTTGGATATCAAATTCTGTATGCAGCTACAGTAGCTCTTTCTTTTCTTCTGTTGTCTGAATCTTTCCATCAAGGATTTAGGTGGAGATAAGACCTTCAGGAACACCAAGAAGTCCAATGTTCTGTCATTCAAAACATTGTGGTTCATGAACCACAGCATCACCTGGGAGATGAGCAGGCACGCTTCATCCCTGCAGAAACAGAACCTGTATTATAATAGGATTCCTGGGCGATTCCTGAGCATGGTAATGTTTGGGGAGCACCCATCTCTCTTCCTGTATCTTCCCAAGCAGAGTTGCTCATAGATTGGCACTAACTGGAGAGTTTAATGGAGAATCCATGTGGTCTGACTGGAGCCTTTAAGATGCACCTGCCCGATTTCCAAGTCATGAGATTGTTTTGTTATTTATGTGGTGCCATAAAACACAATAGGATTTTTTTAAAAAATTGAAGATAGTCAGTTACAATGTGTTAATCAGAAGGAACATTCTTATAACATCTGTGAATACTTCCTTTACCTGCAAAGCAAGGATGAAGGTGAAAATGAGCCATTTTTACCAACCATCTCTTTCCTTTTAAAGATGCTTAGTGAAAGATATCTTTGAGTGACCTGGCCAGTAGATTTCTACATATGCTAAATAATAGTCTTTAAAAGTCTACATCCATTTATTTATAATCAAGTCTTCTTTCTCTTCCTTTTCATTCTCTGAAACTGCTACCATCTCTTAACTGCTCTGCCTGCTTTTTGGTTTCTTGAGAGGTACCACTCGTGAAGTGATTAGGAGCACTGACCCTCAAGCCAGACAACGAGCAAATCCCAGCTCTTCCACTTACCAACTATGTCATGGTAAGTTCTTTAGTATCCCTTCCCCACCAGGTTCCTTGTCTGTAAAATGAAGAAAATGATAAGATCTGTCTAAATGGTGAGTATAAATATGAGTTAATTCTTGTAAAACACTTAGGGTAGTCAGTGCCTAGCATGTGTTTAGTTATTCTTATTCTTATTATTATTCAGAAAGCCAGGGCCAAAATGTTGAGACTATCAGTTTTCCTGCTGACAATCTTCAGTGCCTCTGCATTGCCAAAATAACAAAGTGTGAATGTCACTCAGGGTCCTTTGTGATCAGGCCAGGACACCCCCTTGCAGCACATTCTCTTCCTCACCACAGTCAACCATGAGCTTAATTCTTCAGACACACCTGTCACTTTCCTGCCTCTCCATGTGGGCACATGGCATTCTCTCGGCCTGGAATTTTCTCTCTCTAGAGAGAAGTTTAACTTCCTGAGCAGATGATGACTTATTAAATAGCTGTTTCCCTGGGGCTCCTTTCCAGCTTCCCGTGAACCTATAACTGCCCGGGGAGAGAGCAGATGTGCACTGAGGAGGTGGGGCTCAGAGTGAGAAGGGCAGGAGGGCGTTGGGCATTCAGATGTGCTCACGGCTTATCTGTACCCTTCCATGGAATGAAACCCCCTCATGTTTAAAGAGTAGACAAGATGTTCTCTGCCCCCTTTCTCAGAGTTCCTAAGAGGTTTAAATGATGTCAACAGTGTGAACATTTTGTGAGAAGAAGAATAAGCTTTGCAAATATACAAATGATCATCGTGATGATGATAGACAGGACTGAATGGGAAGAGTGTGTCCAAGACTTTGATTTGTTACCAGACACAATCAGTACCAACTTGAATGTCTGGTACGCACTGTGCGTGGTCTCATGTAATTTTTACAGCCTTTGAGTCAGGGCTCAGAGAGGTGGAGGAACTCGCCCAAGTTCCCATGGTTGGTTGGCAACAGATACACAGACTAAGGCTACGAATTGAATCCAGACCCATCTGGCTCTGCAAACTGGGTTCTTCATGTTGACCTCTGCCTCCAGACCCCACGAGTGACGTCAGTGGCGTGAGTGCGTAGATTTGGAGCAGTATCTCTGGAGCAGAGGCTTTTAATCATGGGCAGTGTCTGACTCATCTGAGGAGGCAACTTCAGAACACAAGTACCCAAATGCAGCCCCAGAGATTGGATCCATTAGGTCTTGGGAAGGGCCAAGATCTCTGCATTTTAAAAAATTCCCCCAGAAGATTCATCCATTCATCCCTGGTAAAACAAACAAACAGACAGACAAAAAAACTCCTACCTGTAACTATTAACTAGTTGAGCACAATGTGCCAATCTTTGTGTTAAGTCCTGGGCACAGACATGAATAAATCTGACTCTCATCCTTCAGGATCTTGTATTTTAGAAGAAAATTGATTATGTAGAACTCGCAACACAGAGCGATAAGTGCTAATGACACTTACGTGCAGTGCTGTGGGATTGTGGAGAACCGGATGCCAGGCTTTGCCCGAGAGCCCAGCAAGACTTCTCAGAAGAGGCTAACCCTTGAGCAGAGGCTTGAAAGATGAGCAACAGGTTATCAGTTGGAATAAGATGGCATGTATCAAACACACAGCAGTTCAGTTCAATGGAAAGACCACTCTGGTGGGTTTAAGAAGGTTGGGTTGGAGAAGAAAAACCAGACCCACAGCAATTCAACTTTCTGGTCCCAAGTAACCTTCACCTCCAGCCCAGGTCAACTATCCCATTCACACTTGGACCCATTAACATTAAGGTCTACAAGACGTTGCAACTTGGGCTTTTCCTTCCTGACACTTCTTATTTCCTGCATCCTTCCTCCCTTTCTCACTCCCATTGGAGCTGCTCCTCATTCTCATCATCCTCAGCATCTCTTCCTGGGCCTCAGACAATCCCAAACCTCACAGCTCACAATCCCTTCCCTGACGTCCCTGTCTCACCACACAGCCTGGAACCCTTAGTTAAGGCAACCACGTGTTGGCTCATCTGGTCCCTCTGCTCAAATACAGAGAAGAGTTTATTTTTAATACATAAGTGAGTCACCTTAACAGCACTATTTTGGGAAACTCCAAGGTTTTATGTAAGAAGCACGGTCTAAGGAAGATAAACATGCAAATTAAATGAACAGGCAACATTTTGTCAATTCGGACACATTTCAAAATATAGAGCTTGGGAGTTGGGTTGTTTAAGAGATGTGCTTTGGTGGAACACGAGGTCTGAATTATTCAGGGTGAGCTTGTCAAATGCTGCACTTTATGGAGACACTGTTTACATGCTCACATGTACATTTTTTTCAGAACGACGCAATTTGGTCCTTTTCCTGCTTATCTGATTATGAATTAGGAAGTTAAGACTTAAAAGTTACTGCACAATTGACAAAATAATATATTAATTATTTTAAAGTTTCCTTGAATAGCAAGTAGACAGAATTTCTCCCACTCTGTTCTACAGTCTTGGAGGCCCAGGGCCAAACTAAGGTAGGTGCTTCAGTGCTAAAATCCTAAAACAGATTCTGATGGCATTTCAGCCAAATTTGAATTATTTTCCTAGTAATTTTTTTCATTTGCTAATGATGCCAGACTGATTTTAATGCAGACACTATTGAAGTTCTATTCAATGGCCCTAGCGGCCCATGAGCTGTGAGGTTGTTCACTGCCCCCTTGGCTTTGCTCTTTCACTGCCTTTGCCCCGGGTTCTCTTTCCCCTGGTCCTTCCGCCTTGTCCTGGATGAGCATCCAGGGGACGGTCCTGAAGTAGGGCTTCTTGGTTCCAACCCTAACAGCCCCTGCTCTTTTTTATTTATCTCTTTTGACCTAAAAGCATATTTTTCAACATACTTATTCTCAAACTTTTCCCTAATCTTCATTCTTGGCAAATTAGCTTGCTTCCCACTTTCCAGAGGAAACTGATGTGGGCATCTGCATCCCCTTCCTCCTCTTCATCTCAACCTTTCTCTGAATCCTTTGCCTCCAGGGTCAACATTCCCATTTGGTCCCACCTCCCTCACGTCTCCAGGGATCCATCTGTCATATCCTCTAGTCACTTTCTCTCCATTGACTCTTTCATTATTATTATATTATTTTATTAAGGTATAATTGACATACAACATCATAATTCAATATTTGTATATACTGTGAAATGATCACCATGATAAATCTAGGTAACATCTGTCACCATGCAGAGTTACAAGCTTTTTTTTCATGTGATGAGAACTTTTATGACCTACTCACTAAACAACTTCCAAACATTGCAACCCAGTCTTATTAACTACAGTTGCCATGCTGTACGCTACATTCCCATCCATGGACCCTTACGATGCCCTTCTCCCACCTCCTCCAGCCTTCACACGTGCTCCCCTCTTTTCCAAATCATACCATCTGCTTTCCTAAAAGTGGCGCAGTCACACTGGCCCCTTATCTCTCTCTTTCCTGCCTCATCAAGCTACTAGTCTGGGTAATTCCCCGTTCTCACCACCCTGTCTTCTTTCTGGGACCCATCAAAGCTCTTTATCTATGTGTATCTCATTAAAGTTAGAATATTCTTTCATTGCTATTTATGTACACCTTTTCTTCTGTCTTTCATGACCTCAGTCTGCTGTGTATCTTCTTGAAAATTTTCCATCATTAGTTGACAGAGTGCTTAAGCTCAGATGCTATGTCCGATTCATCTTGGTGTCTTGAACTCTCTAGTACAGAGAAGTACAGTCTTTGCTCAAATGTTGCCTTCTTATAAGGTTTGCCTGATCCCACCTGAAATTCCAGTTTGCATCCCATTTCAGGCATTCCTGATATCTTTTGCTCCAAATTACCTGCAATAGACTTAACTGCAAATAAAAATGCTTTCTAAAACATGGTTTCCCAACAATTTATAAATGTGTAGCTGAGAGATTTGGGATTATCACAGTCCAATCAAGGTGAATCAGGGAACTATGGGAGCACTGAAGTTGTAATTAATAAAGAATCCAGTCAATTGCACTGCGTGTTCTAGACGGGATGATTGGAGTGGGGTCTGTAAGAGGGAAGAGTTGGTGAGAGGTCCTTCACTGTTGAGGGGTGGGGAGGAGGGAGCATGCTGGGTGCTCTCCTGCGGTATTTGGTTTGTTGGACTAGCCCAGACCCGCACGGAAGATGGTGGCTGCTTCAGGTCGACTCAGACCTTAATGTCAGGCCACCAGACACTAAGAGACTGACCAACAGTTCAAACAGGGCCTCCTGGGGCAAATAATAAAGGTTACCCTCTACCTAAGGTCAACGCATCAACATAACCCAGAGCTGATCACCTGAGGGGACCCAAGTCTCTCCGGCTACACTTTCAAGAGACAGATTAGAAACCAGGGGGTTGAAATTGCAATTTACAGTGGGAAATAATACTGCCATTCCACCCTGTCGACAAACATGCAGGAGAAACCGCTGGTAAGCAGACTGCCGAGTGTGCACAGACTCAGGAAGGGGTGCCTTCCTCTGCTGTCAGCGGCCATCTGGGCTCCTCCTCCAGGGCCCGCTGGCCCTGCTGCGTCTGCACGTCAGAGATAACGTCACAGCTAAGTTCACACATACGCACCTATTCACAGACAGCTTTGCGCCACAGCACTGCTGGCAGGACGCAACGGAACAATCCCAGCAAGAGCAGAAGCGATTTGCTTCCTTTTGGTCCATTTGTGCCGAGCAGGTTTGCCTTCCGTTCCTGCTTTATTTAGCTTAATATCAAAAATTAGCACACAAAATATGTGGATACAAAAACTCGATAAAAGGGATGAATAATAAAAGAGGATGTTGTTGGGTGGATGGTACAGAAATGCCTGCTTTACACGGCAAGGCCCGAGAGCCAGCTCTCCCAGCATTGAGAAACGCCTGCTGAAATCCACCAGTGCGGGCTGGTGGGAGGTCTCCAGTCATCTCAATAAATAGTAACGTAAATAAGGCTTTCTTGCAGCGGATGTTCTCATCCCAGTGCAAGATGTCTTGAAGCACATGGTTCCCAGGGCAGAAGATCAGAGAGCACGCTATAAATTACCCGGCAATAAGAATGCTAATTTCCTTGGGCTGTTCTTAATTGGCAGCAGATGTCCCCCCCCCCCCCCCGCACTGGGTCTATCTAGGATTTCACAATTTGGTGTCACCACGGAGAGGTCGGCACCCCCAGGGACGCAGTTAGGGCTCCAGGCAGACATTCTGGAGGGGTGGAGGGATCCGTGTGGGCCTTGCTTTCAGACATGTCTAACACTCACCCCAGTAAGACCCCCTCCCGGGCCCTGTCGTGACTTGATGACAGCCAGCAGACTATTAAAATCTGAATGTCTCAGTGAATCACAGGTAACTCTCTGAATTTCTATCACCCAACCGGCTTCCTAAAAGATAATGCAAATAAAAATAGGAATTAACACCGGAAACTGACACAACATTGTAAACTGACTATTTCAATTAAAACAAAATATGTAAAGCCAAACAAACAAAAAACAAATAAAAATAGGAACTAAAAGCTTATCAATTTGTCTGCTCAGAATAAAACCACTTTAATCAACTTTTTTTTAAGTAAAAGTAATGAAACATTTATTCTGTAGATCACGTAAGTTGAGAAATGTACGACCACTGTACTGAATTGATAACAGGGACATTTTTTTCTTTTTTTGTCTCTGGCCTTGGGCTGTACTGCTGTTCACTTTTGTCTTCCTGAAATACTCACCGAAACAGAACAAAATTTCCTTACTGGGGAGTTGTGAAGAGTAAACAAGAAAATGCATATGCAAATGCCCAGCTCAGGCCCTAACGTAGGATGCTCGATATACATATGTTGCGTCGAAGTGCTTTTGAAGGTAGAAACTGTGGCACTGCCCCTATACATTTTTCACCCAAGAATTCAGCAGAATTATTTTGGGATTCCTTAAATTTCACTGACTCTGGATTAATGGATACTGAAATTGTGTCTCATGACAAGAAGCATCAGAGTAGCTGGTGTCTATTGAAATAAAATGCACAACCTAAAAGCTGAGAATTGTGTTTTATTCAGCAGACATTTTTGACGACTTAAGCACGGGACGTAACCTCTCAGATTGCTCTGAGGGGCTGCTCCGAAGTGGCAAGGGAGAAGCCAGGATACATGGGAGTTTTTGCAACAAAGGCCAGGTAGTTGGAACATAAAAGATTACTGTTAATTAAAGAAAAGCAGGTATCCCAAGTTAAGGAATTTAGTGCTTTTCTACGTATGGGAAGGTGCAAAGGTCTGGGCTCACTGAAATCATTCCTCTGATGTGCACCTAGCTGTCTAGGGCCAGCCTCCTGACCTTTCCCATCCTGAGTCCCCTCAGGGGGGACTGTGGGGGTGGCTGCAGAGGCCAGGCTGCCTGCTTGTCTGCATCCTGAGTTCCCTCCGCTCACTGTCAGGGAGGTGACAGTAGTGGCTGATGACTTGATGGCCACAGCATCCTTTGTTTACTGATATGGCTGGCAGTATTTTTCGTTCACACTGGTGAGAATTCTAGGAAGAAAACCCATTTATCAAGTTCATTTCCCGAGCAGAAACCACATTTCTTCAGCTGGGCCATGAAACATTCCTCGTGGGAGTGGTCTTCCTGTAACTGGGGCCAGGTGACGTGGTCCCGCCATGGCTTCCACACCTGGGATGACCTCCAGGGCCCAGGGCGCGCCTCTCGAGGACAGATGAGCTGCCGGCAGGGAGGCTGTGATTCACGAGAGAAGGTGAGGGAGAGTGTTAGTGGTGACAGATGAGGCTCTATTGAGTATCCGAAGGGCTGGAAAAAGAAAAAAAAAAAAGCAAAAGAAAGGGTGCTTTAGGCCAAGTTTCAGGAAATGCTGTGTGAATGCAGCACAAGTCAGAGGGCCTGCTCTGTGGAGATCAGGCTTCAGCCGCACTCAGGAGTGTGCTGTTTTTTGCTTAACAAAGAAAACACCAAGCAAATGTTCACAATGGCTTTGTGGCTGTTAAGAAAAGGGGGATGCTGAGAAAGAAAGCTGCCTTCAGGCGGTGGGAGGGTAGGGAAGCACACCGGAGGTGGCCGAGGCACACGAACTCTGGTCTGTGTTCTGCACCGACCGGGGCGCAAACTTGGGGAATAATTTCTTTCCAGGCCTCTGTTTTCTCCTGTGTAGATCCTCCCAGGATTATTCTAGTCCTCGGCTCCTGTGAGGCCCGCTGGTGAGTGAGAACAGCTCGCATTGCTGGCTTACTATGCACCGGACGCTGTGCTAAGAGAGTTACGTACATTTTCTCATTTATTCTTTGCAAACAGCCTTATGAGGTAAGTAAAACCATCTTCCTTCTTTTAGGAAGCACGTGGAGTCTTGAAGAGCTTAAGTAACTTGCCGGGCTGCACAGGGGTGGAAGGTTCTGGAAGCAGCGTTCTCTCTGAACCTGCTTCTCTGGAGAGGACTGAGTGAGTGGTTAGGGGCCCCGTGCTCCTGTTTCTGCAGCCTCCAGAGAGGAGCTGGCCACCAGCCTGGCCCCTGGTCCTTCCTAGTCCAGTGGTGGTGGCTGTCATTTCACAGAGGTCCCCAAACATGACATGTATGTTTTCTCCTCTCATGTCCCAATGCCAGGCCTTGGGAACTCAGGTGAGGAGAAGAAAGGAGGGGTTCTTTGGGCCAGTGAGGGATTCTTGAGGGCCCACTGGGCCCAACTCAAGCAAACCCCTCTGGGAGTATCAGGAGCCCCGGCTCTGCAGAAAAGTGACAGAGTCTTAGGATTTTACAGATAAAGGGAGGCTTGCCTTCAGCTACTCCAACAGGAGACTGTCTGAAACCAGTAGCCGGCTGCCTGAAGCCAGACTCAGGGACGGCAGGAGATTCAAGTCTCTCCTGAGCTCCGGGGTGGCTGACGGAGGGGCTCTGAGTGCCACATGTGGACCTCCTCCTGGACCAGGACCCCACGGCTGCTTTCCGTCTTCCAGGCTGCGTAGAACCAGGTGCTGACGCCGTCCTGAGGTGGGGTCTTGTTGTCGGAAGCTGAGTCAGGGCCTCTCAGGGAGGCATCTGGGAGATGCAGCCTGGGTTCGCGTCGAGGACTGAGACCACAGGTAACTAGAAGTCCAGGCGCCTCTTCTTCCCTGGCCTGAAAGTGTGGCTGCGAAAGCCTTCTCGGTGTCCCCAGGTTCCATCTCACGGCCTCCACTGAATGCTGGGGAGATTTAGTCACTTGGAACGATGTCCAGGAGAGGAATGAGAACTACTCCAGTGGTAGGTGATTCTGTCAGCGGATGGTCCAGGCCTTTTCCTTTCCTATTCCTGCAGGTCCTCTCTCTGCGCTTTTGCATTTTGGATATCGCAAGTACACGATTTGACAGTGGCGGGAAAGAGAAAACGAGAGGCCCAGTCAGCCGATCCTGGTCGACGATGGGTAGGAGACTGGTGTCAAGTGTTGGGGGTTCTGTCAGTGCAGCGGGATCTGAGGGCCACCAGGGGCCCATCAACCCAGCAGTGCACTATCTGTAGCGAGAGCTCCATGCTCAGAGCAGCCTGGCACAGAAAAGGGCAGAGGGAACGGAGCCCAGCATGGTGTTGAAGGGGTGAGGTCAGCCCGGAGGGGACGCTGCAGGGGGTGGGTTCTGGGCAGTCAGGGGAGAGCTGGGGTCCTCAGAACCTGGGCAGCTGAAACCAACCTTGTGAACAGAGGTGGGGGCATCAAATACCACCTTTGCTCCCTGAATTAGCCTTGTCAATGGTTACAGCAAGTACACGTGAATTTTACTTTATTTTTCATGAAAGCAGTATGGTGTGATGACGGAAAACTCATGAGACAGAGCGCACAAGAGAACGAGCTTCTAGCCCTGATTCCATTAAGTATTTGTGTGACCTTGGGTCCACTGCTTAACCCCTTCGAGATTCATATTTTTGATTGCGGTAATATTGATTGATAACATTACACAAGTTTCATATGCACAACGTTATATTTCTATTTCTGCATACCCTACAGCGTGCTCACCACCAAAAGTTGTTTCTATCCATAACTATACAGTTGGTCCCCTTTATCCATTTTAACCTCCCTTCCCTGCCCCCACGCCACGCTCCTTCTCCCCTGGTGATCACTACTCTGTTTTCTGTACTGATGTGTTTTTTTTTTTTTTTTTGGCTTGGTTGGCTTGGTTTGTTCATTTATTTTATTTTTGTTTGTTAGTTTTTTTATGTTCCTCATATGAACGGGATCATAGTGTACTTGTCTTTCTCCACCTGACTTATTTTCCTTAGCACAATACCCTCAGTGTCCATCCACATTGTTGGCAAGATTTCATCTCTTTTATGGCTAATGAGTATTCCATTGTATGTATGTTCCACATCTTCTTTATCTGTTCATCTGTTGTTGGGCACTTAGATTGTTTCTATATCTTGGCAAGTAAACAATGCTGTGATGAACTCAGGGGTGCATCTATCTTTCTGGATTAGTGTTCTTGTATTCTTTGGATAAATATCCAGAAGTGGGATTGCTGGATCATATGGTCATTCTATTCTTAATTTTTTGAGGAATCTCCATACTGTTTTCCATAGTGGATGCATCAATTTACATTCCCATCAAAAATGTAGGAGGGTTCCCTTTTCCCCACATCCTTGCCAACATTTACTATTTCTTGTCTTCTTGAGAATAGCCATTCTCACAGGTGTGAAGCAATATCTCATTGGGGTTTTGATTTGCATTTCTCTAATAATTAGTGAAGTTGGCCCTCTTTCTATGTGCCTGTTGGCCATCTGTCTTCTTCGGAAAAACAAGAATCAACGACTGCCACCTGTAGAATGAGAAAGTTGAATTGGATGGGCCTTGGGATTTCTTTCAGTTCTAAATTAGGATCATTGTGACTGTTGAATTTCACACAATTTACGAAGCATCTGCTGTGTGGGAGGTATTTCTTCAGGGCCTGCAGCCGTGATGCTGCATATATATTCTGGGTGTGAAAAGCGAGCGTGCGCTCTGTTGGAGGAAGGGTACCATTATTACACAGCACCGTTTATCAGTGCAGACTTAGTGGTGCTGTTTCCGCATTTTGGCTGATTCATGTGATGCAAACCCCAGAGCGTCCCAGCACAGACAGTGAAGGGAATCAGGGGCAGGGGGTGACTTGCAAAGCTGACCTGGAATATCCACCTGCCCAGATATTTCTGTGTCCTCAATGCTTTGACAATCTGGTGGATAAGTATACAGGAGTTCGTTATATTATTCTTTCTACTTTTTGTATGTTTAAAATACTTTATGATGAAATTGATCTTTATTTACTTGTTTAAGCAGATGTGGGGAACAGGAGCCCTGGTGCAGTGAAACAGCCAACAGCATTTTGGAGCTGAGCAGGCAGGCAGGCTGAGCCCAATTAAGAGTTTTTGGAATCTCAGGACTAATAGTGGCCCCGCCCCACCCCACCCTGCCCGCTTCCAATAGGGACCTCCCTAACCTCCCTTCTCTGCCTCTCTCCTCCTGTGTGGCGTGGGCAGGCTGTAGCCCAAGACGGTGCGGGAGCCCCATCTGAGTCCGGGCCTTGGGCTGGGACCTGAGTTTTCCCTGGTACAGTGGAGATACGCTCATTTGTGGATTTCCTGCAGTCCTAAAGCTTCCCAGAAGAGATGGAAATGGAGGTAATGATGCAAACGGGAGGAGAGAAAAGGCTGTGGGTCCCTCCTGCCTCCTGAGGAGCTGTAAGCAGTTGCTTTCCTAGAACATAAATATTTACAGCGGACACAATAGCGTGATGACAACAAGCATTCCAGGCCACATACGGAAATGGAGTTTATGTATTTTCTGTGTCTGTTGAAGGCCTTGGGGGTTATGGGGCGGGGACCAGGGAGATTACTTTCATACAACAGAGAGGTCCTTTGCCCCCAGTAACAGATCTTAGAGCATCTTGTCATGGAACTTGGCAACAGCGCTGAAAACTGAAGATGAAAAATTTAATAAAGAAGATAAACCAGTGACTTTAGCTGCTGAGAATAAATCCACAGTCGCTCCTGCCTGGAGACCTCTGTTTTTTTTTTTTTTTTTTACAGGTTTTTTTTTGTTTGTTTTTTTTGTTCTTGCTTTTTTGTTTTTTTGGTTGGAGGAGGTAATTAGGTTTACTTACTTATTTTATTCTTGGAGGAAGTACTGGGGATTGAACCCAGGACCTCCTGAATGCTAAGCACACACTCTGCCACTTGAGCTATACTTTCCCCCGAGAACTCACAGTTTTATAGAAATAACTTCTTGACAATTTCAGTCCATCTTCGGCACACATAATATGAATTGTAGAGGTGTTCACTCAGGCTAACCCTCCTTCTTTCCTTTAAACAAAGGAGGCACGTATTAGAAAGCAAATGTTCCTTTCCTTTCCCTTAAGTATTGGTATTAGAGGAAGCTGGCAATTCTAGAAACTGAAGTGTGAGTTTAAACGAATGCAGCTAAGACTCTGTTGGCGTATTAAATGTACAGTAGTGACTTTCTGTTGCCAAACTTTATTTTACATATTAAATTTACAAAATATTCCCCCAATTATTCATATTATTACTTAAATTCCTTTTGGCTGTATTGTTCCTGCCTAAATTCAGGACAGCTAACCTTTGGACTCTGAGTCATAAGTTCTATTTTTGATCTTACTAAAACTCTTAATTCTTTTAAAATGAAATTAGGGTTTAAATGCTTCCTTCCTAGCTTGGTCCTTTGGCATGCTACTCTCTTAAGGAACTTCAGGTTGAAAAAAAACCCAAAGCCCAGCTCTGTGTTTTCCAAATCAGACAAGCTGCTCCCCCCATTGCCTTAATTCCATGCATCCAGAGTAAAATTACTTAAATCGCATTTTTAGGTAACTGTCAAATATTAATAATTTTTAGTGTATTTGTCAGAGATATACTATTTTAGGCTGTAGTGGAAAGAGAGGCTGTGAAATCATATAAATCTGGAATTGAATGCCAACTTTAGTGCAAGCTATGATCTTGAGAAAGTGTCCTATGCACTCACAGCCTCTGCTTTTCTCATCTATAAAATGGGGATATCCACACAAGCCACTCTGATGAGCTGTGTGTGTACGCTGAGACCAGTACTGTGGCAAAATAAATGTACTGGGTGCAGTATCTGCTCGGTCAACGTGAGATCTTCCCATATCCTTTACACAGTCTACCTCACACAACCCCATCTTTTAGAGAGATGCTCTGGTGATGCTCAGTGGAGGGAGGGGTGGGAGAAGCAGGTGGCTCCTGGATGCACCATCGGAGACCTGCTGGAGAAAAGCGAAAGGGAAGCTTCCAGGGCTGAAGAGGAGCAAGTTCCAAATGTCCGGAGGGGAAGGCAAGTCTGTGATGTTTTCTGCAAAGAAGCAGATGGGAAGATGCCAGAACAGGGGCTATCGTTTCTGCAGCGGGGACCTGGGAGCCACCTGGCCCCATCCCTGCAGGTGCCAGGCTCTGGGTGGGAACTTTAGAAGGAGGATGAGGAACATGTAAATCCTGTGTCCATGAGTCCTGCTCTGGGAGAGAGGTGGAGGGTGAATGCTTAGAGGTTCTGAAGACTGCAGGGACAGGGCAGACACTGTTTAGGACAAAAGTTTGTCTAATTGGTAAAAGTCTTCCTATTTCAGGAGTACTGGGAAGAGGGTGGGGGCTGCAGTGTGTTTTCAGGCACCCTAACAAGTACAGAGCATTCTAAAAATATTTTGTCTGTGAATAATCGGATGGTGGTGTCAGTCATCCACAGGGTACCAGGTGATGCAGAAGGTGGCTGACTGGTGCCTGCGGGGCTTGATCAATGTGAGAGATCCTGCAGAATGGAGTTTTTGATTTTTTGTTCTTAAAGAAGAAATTTGGAGCTTTGCTGCAGCTAATAAATGGGCCCCAACGTGATTCTTTCCCAGGGAGAAGTTTAACAAAGGGAGAAGTTTTTATCTCTCATGGAAAGAAGTCCAGAAGTTGGTAGTCGGAGGCTGGTTGGTGGCCCCGTGGTGTCAGCAATCCTGCCACCTTCACTGTTGTTGTCTTACCTCGAGTGACTTTCATTTCCAAGGTGACTTCATGGTCTGATACCGCCAGGTCCAGCCACCAACTCTTCTTCAAGATGGCAGGAGGGAGGAGGGGGAAGGACTAGCCCCTTCCCATGAAAGACACTTCCCAGGAGCTACATGCAACTTTTCTGCTCACATGTCATTGACTGAAACAGCCACATGCCCACCTGTAGCAGCTAGAAAGCTTGGAGCGTAATGATCCCAACTAAAAATTCTCAGAAAGAAGAGGCTAATGGCCTCTGGGAGGTACCTCTCAATCTCAATCAGAATTTATGTACCTAATCGGGTTCCAGCTAGTGTTGACATTAGCTTAAGGTCTTAAAATCAATCAAAGAATTTTCTGGGAATGTTCTAAATAGCTTTTGGCTAGAGATCGGAGGTTCAAATGTGCCAAAGACACAACTACTAGCAAACTGGTGAAACGGAGGTCTGCTGAGTGCTATGGTAAGTTGTTAGCTGAAGTTGGAACCTGCACCTTTGTTACAGGTATCATTTTGTAAAGTTACTGTTCCCCAGAGTCTCCTGACTGCACTGTTTACGAACATGTTTATTAAATTTAGTCATTTTATACTATCGGCAAAGATGTGTGCTGTGCAGTGTGGAGAATAGAAAACGTCTCTGAGGGAGTTGACAGGAGGTAGAGTGATACAGATTATTTCATGCAACGTTGACAATTGGACAACAGGAACACAAGTAGGAATCTGATGATCAAATACTAGCTGATAATGTTAGACTGAGCTATCAGCCTAGTCTTTACCTTTAACTGGCATATGCTGTGCCCCGAAGTGTCTTAGCTCTGACTGTGCTCAAGGCCTTGAGTAGGGTGTTTGGTTATTGTTCACATTCCTTTGAAGAAGAAATGAATAATTCTGTTTTCCAGAAACAAAAACTTGACTGAGGACCAAGCCTAACCATTGCTTTTCATAGTAAGTGTCAGGGGTAGTTTTCAGCTGGAGTCTGACCATCTTCATGAAGTCGATCCGTTTGCAGGGGACACACGTGGACAGGGACAGGGACCTGGGTAGAGTGAGGGAGAATTCTGCTGGGGGGAGGGTCTGACATCCTGTTCACATGAGAGAGGGGAAGGGCTGTGCATCCAAACTCTGAGGGGCAAGGACCAGTCAAAAGCAGCTTAGGATAGAGCTGCCTGACAAAAAAGAGTAAAGGAGTGATTCAAGGGCCGCTGGAGGAATGAGACTGACCGGACAGCAAACAGCCAGAGACAGCCGGTGGCAGGTCCTGCGAAGGAATGAAGTGACCACCATCACGCCCCCATATCTGTACCCAGGGGCTGACCTGGTGTCTGTCAGTGTGCCCCACCGAATTAGATTTCCTTTATCCTATCCATGGGATTTCCTCAGGCCAATCAATATATGAAGTCATAACTTTTAAAAACTGGCAGCTGCAAGACTGTGCCCTTTTATGGAGCTAAAGTGGGTCCAAAGCCATTTTTGGTTAGAACCATGGTCTGTCCATTTCCTTGATAATGTCTGTGGTTCTGCCTTTAGGTTGAGCTGGGACACGTCTGGCTGCAGGTGTCATGACGATATTATCTTTTTCCACTAGTGCTTATTTCTGAGACTTTCATCACACTTTACTTTCTACAAAGCAATATCGGCCTTTCTTTTTTTGTCTAAAAATAGAAACAGCAATGAGGCTGGTAAGGCGCTGACAACCTTATTTTGTAAATAAAGAAAGGGAGGCACAGTGCTGTTTGCTCCACCAGCGCGCACACCTGGCACATCTGGATAGTCAGTCCTCCACGTGTCTTGCGGTTGAGTTTTCCCATAAAGAAGATTCATCCCTGCCTTGGCTAACCCGTGGAGAGTTCTGTTTTTAAAGGAATACAAATCTCTTAGTGCTTGCCAAGTAATATGGACACATTTAAAACAGGAAAGTCCTTCCATGAGAAATAGGAAATTCTGTTTTTTGAGAAGAGTGTTCAGTTCTTCTAGACATATTGGTTGGGAAACCTACATTTCCAATTGAGTCTTTGGCTCCTTGTCAACACAGTAATAAATGAAAATCCAAGGGCTACGATAAGGTTAGGGATGAGGATTCTCAGCAAGGGCTCCTTAAACTGCCTCATCCTTTTCTGGACGATGGTGGCCTGGGCAGGTTTTGCCCTTTTGCCAAAGAAGACTTCAGCCTGGAGCGAATGCTCTGAGACGAATGCGTGTTCGGGGCAGCGGAGGCTGTCCAGGGTGAGCTGTGTGTTCAAGCTGGCGGAACCCGAGCTAGGGATGCTCCTGCTGATTCGGATGCAGAGTCTGGCCCAGGAGCGGATGCTGAGGATGGCCTCATCCCTTAGGAACGATGAGCTCACCTACTGGGATAAGGCAGGCAAAGAACTGCAGCCCTGCAGGTATTGTGGATTTTGTCTTTTCTGACACTTGGCTGGACTGGCAATAAACACCGCACAGAAGTGACCCACCAGTCCCTCTTCGGAGCCTCCTCTTCTGTATCTCTTCGCGATAATCGTGACAAACGCGTGGGCCCCATTCCTCCATATCAGTGCCCGCCAAAACCTGCTTCCTCGGCTGCCCTATTTTCTCTGTGTCTGTTCTGAAAGGCTTTGCCTAACTTTCTTCTTTTTGTGTGAATCAGGAGAGGGTTTTGTTCTTTTAATTTTTGTCATTCGTTCTTTAAAAATATTTTTTACTGAAGTATAGTTGATTTACAATGTTGTGTTAATTTCTCATGTACAGCATAGTGATTCAGTTTTATATACATATAATGCCTTTTCATTATAGGCCATTACAAGGTATTGAATGTGGTTCCCTGTGCTACATAGTACGACCTTGTTGTTTATCTATTTTATTTATAGTAGTTGGTGTCGAGGGATGTATTCGAGGTTCGGGATTTGTCATTCATTCTTGCTCATCAGAGAAGTTCACAGCTACTTTTCAGTCTCCTCCACCTCAGCCTGGATTCTGCAGAGTGGTCCAGGCTGACCAAGGCAGAAGGAGGCAAAAAGCCAGGTAAACCTGGCCACAGGGCGTAGGACGAGTATGAGTCATTGGTCAGGCTAATAGGTAGACGGTTCTGATCTCTTTTCGAAATGACCCTGGTAACAGAACCACAGATGGTGGGACTGATTTTTCACTTATCGTAACAGTTGGGTGAAGCCAGTAGCCCAGAGGTCTTCCTTTAGCTTATTGGGTAATGATGGAGAAAACCACCCCAAGAGCCAATGCTGTGCTGTTAGAAGTGCCAGGCTCTCGTTCAGTTTCAGGTCATTTGGTTTGCACGTGTTCAGTGTCATTTTATCTCCATTGTGCACCATTCAATCTGCTCTTTAAAAAAAATGAACTTGAGTCTAACCTTTACCCTAACCTTTGTTTTTTAAGTGTGGCTTCTCTTTTTCCCAGCCTTCTGCACAGAAGTGGATGCAGCTCCCTGGAGGCAGAAGGTACCCAGTGTCAGGGCTCAGAGGGAGCTGGAGGAGAGGGCGGGGAGACAAGCCAGATTTCACCGTTTACACTGAAATCTGCTTCTCCAAGGCAAGCAGCCCCTGGGCCCCATTTTGAAGTGATTGAAATGGAGAGGAGGAGGTGGGGAGGAACCTTGAAAGGGCTGACACAGTGGAGTTATTAAAAGCATCTAAATTTCAGTTAGGAGACAAACAAGGTCTGGGGTCCTAAGGGACAACATGGCGACCATAGACAATAAAAGTATATTACATACTTGACAGTTGCTAAGAGTAGATCCCAAGTCTTCTCATCACACAAAAAGTTGGTAACTATGTGAGGTGATGGATGTGTTAACTAAATGATTGTAGGAATCATTTCACAATGTGTATGTATATGAAATCATCATGTTGTACACCTTAAATATATACAATTTTTATTTGTCAATTATGCGTCAGTAAAGCTTGAAGAAGAAATCAAAGCACTGAGTTCTAGAGTCGGATTGCCTGGGTTCAAATCTTGATTTTACCTCTTATTAGCCAAGTCACCACAGGCTGCTCTCTGAGGCAAAGCTTCCTCACCTACGAAGTGGGAGCCTTCCGTCTTGCGGGGAGGGCGAGGTCATCAGTGCCAGGCTCACAGCCCCAGCGCTTAGGGCGCGTAAGTTACTGGTGTTGTTACTGAAGGTTTGGGCAGCGACCGCTCACCCCCAGAGCCTCGAGGTTTCCATCGCTGTCTCTCAGCCTTTGTTGTGAGGACTCCCACTTCTGCTGGAGTCCTGGGAACTCTCTCCACACTTACTTCCGATTCCAGGCCGGCTGAGTTTGATGACTTTCTTCTCTCTTTCTGGCAGGCGAGGCCGTCTGCTGGCCGTTTTCACCTTGAGTCTTGGATTGATTTGTAGCCACCCCTGCAGTTCACCAAGTCCTCTCTGAAGGTTGTGCACTGCAGCTGTCATTACTGCCCTGTTATAAAAAAAAAAGAGAATTATTTTATGACGATGACTTGTCCTTGCCAGTCTGCATGCCACCCCGTGCTGTGTGAGTTCTGATCCCGAGCAGAACTGTTGGACTTCCTCTGGGGTTCTTTCACATGGGCACCTGTGAGTCAGCCCACCTGCCGGCCCCGGGCTCTGCTCTCCGGCTGAACTTCCCCCAGGGCTCTCGTCCACTTGGGGGCGAGGTCCTGATTGCCGACCTTAGTCACACCACTGCATAGACCACGCTCAGAAAGGACCTCCAGTGCCCTTCCGTCAACTCCCTTGACCCACGGGGGGCCAGTCACCTCGTGGTCACCATTGTCATGGATGAACGATGTATGGAGCGAGGTCATCGCTTCAGCTCACAATGTCTACAAGGTGTGCGAATTGTGGGAGCGTGTGTGGAGCCGTGGAGTGGGAATGGTCGGTGGGAGTGGGCGGAGGATGGGGAGATTCAAAGCTGCAGCAGAGCATCATCACCTCTCCACCTTTTGTCTCTCCTGGTCTTTCAAGATTGTGTTTCAGGATTTCTTTAGCAACTAAGTGGTACATGGCGATTTTTCACCGTGTTTCTGGGAAGAGTCTCTCTTCTCTCTCTTTCACAGAAACATCCAGCTCCATGCATTGGCTGCTCACCACCTCCAGGTGCAAGCTCAAATACAGAATCCAACCAACCCCTCACAGAGCAAGAGACCATGAACACAAGGGTCCAGGAACACAATCGCAAGGATCGTGGTAAAGTTTCATAAAGACGAGTATCTAAATCAATGTGGGACATTTGCCTTAACTCTTAACTCTGAGTCTGTAGTTCCTAAACTTGAAGCTACTTCAGTCACCTGGGCCCCTGCAATGGGTGCTCTTTCTCGATGGTGCTGGAACCTTGCCACCAGGGGGCAGCAGCCCTCAGCGTCCCCTTCCTGCACGCTCAATTTTAAGATATGTGTATGCCTGTTCTGAGCTCCAGATCATACTCATGAATTTTCCATACCATACTTATAAAATGAAAACTATATTTAAGAATCCAAACATTCAAGAGTAGAGTAGATATTCTTATACAGTAAGATTTTAAAAGAAAAGATACTCTTATACAATAAGATTTTAAAAGAAATAAACTCCTAACCCTATTAGCTTCTATATTGCTTTCACTAAAAATACCATTAATTATCTAGAACAACTGAATCCCAAACTGACCAAACATTTGAACTCAGAGCAAAAACTCAGTTGCTCTTAGTCTGTAGATCTGGGACCTACAGCTGCCAGTGCCTCCCATCAGTTATGAGAGGTTTATCCACTCTGCTTAGACTATTCAAACTAACCTTAATCAGTATGTTCAACACAACTGCTCTCCTACGAGGTCCCACCCATTCTTTTGTGAATCTCATTTGTTCCCCCGTCATGCAAATGGCAAAAGGAAGAGACGGGGCTGGTCAATTAGCTTCCTCTGTGTGCCTGGCTCCTGGCTCGTGCTCTGAAATAGGAAAGATGTGATTTTCCTCTTCAATTTTAAACTGGAGGGAAGTGGCTCTCTCCCACAGGCACGCCCCTCGTAGCTACGGGTGGGGGCTTAATGGCTGGGAGTCCTTGCACCCTCTGAAACAGAACCCCAAATTTCAACTTGAACCTCTTCCCAGAGATTATTTTGGACAATATTTAGGGAATTTTCATTACAGAGTTAAGCTAGTTCACATATGCAAGCCAGATAGTTCTCTGACTTAAATTTTATTTTATTTTTTAATTAATTAATTGAGTTTTTGATTGAAATATAGTCAGTCTACAATGCTGTGTTAGTTTCTGGTGTACAGCACAATGGTTCAGTTATACATATATTCTTTTTCATTATCGGCTATTACAAGGTATTGAATATAGTTTCCTGTGCTGCACAGGAGGACCTTGTTTATTTTATACATAGTAGTTAGTATCTGCACATTCCAAACTCCCAATTTATCCCTCCCCACCCCAAGTCCCCAACCCTCTGGTAACCATACATTTGTTTTCTTTGTGAGTTTGTTTCTGTTTTGTAAATAAGTTCATTTGTGTCATTTGTTTTAGATTCCACATATAAGTGATATCATATGGTATTTTTCTTTTTCTTTCTGGATTACTTCACTTAGAATGACAATCTCCAGTTCCATCTCCATGTTGCTGCAAATGGCATTATTTTATTCTTTTTTTATGGTTGAGTAGTATTCTATAGTATGAATATATCACAACTTCTTTATACAGTCTTCTGTTTATAAACATTTAGGTTGTTTCTTTGTCTTGACTATTGTAAATAATACTGCTATGAGCATTGGGCACATGTATCTTTTCGAATTCGAGTTCCCTCTGGATATACGCCCTGGAGTGGGACTGCTGAATCATAGGATAAGTCTATTTTTAGCTTTTTAAGTCATCTCCATACTGTTTTCCATAGTGGCTGCTCCAGACTACATTTCCACCAACAGTGTAGAAGGGTTCCTTTTTCTCCACACCCTCTCGAGCATTTATCATTTATGGACTTTTTAATGATGGTCATTCTGACTGGCGTGAGGTGATACCTCAAGGTAGTTTTGATTTGCATTTCTCTAATAATTAGCGATATTGATCATTTTTTTTCCCTGTGCCTATTGGCCATTTGTTGTCTTCACTGGAGAGATGTTTGTTTAGGTCTTCTGCTTATTTTTTAGATTGGGTTTTAAATTTTAAATAGAACATTCAATTTGTAATTTTTTGATTGCAAAAGTAAAATGTGTTCATTGTAGATAATTCCAAAAACATAGAAAAACAGAAATGTAAAAAATTTCTCATGTCATTGTACCACCCAGAAGTAACTGCTGAGAGCATTTTTTGGTATTGCTTTCAGATGGATTTATAAATTTACATACATGTTTGGATTGTACTAGAATGCACAAATATATCATGAGCTTTTCCCACTTTTAAAATCTTTTTTGGTGTTATCTCAGTAAACAGCTGTCATAGCATGGATTTACTGACATATATTTAATTTATTACCTATTATCTAATTAATATTATTTTCTAGTTTTATATAATTAACTGGACACATACAAGAAGAGCCTTGTAAACAATTAGCATTTGTGAAGCACTTGTTTTTTAGTAACTATGCTAAACATAGGACATACATTATTTTTGATTATTTCTTAACATGGTTTTTTTTGGAGGGGGTGGTAATTAGGTTTATTTATTTATTTAATTTTAAAGGAGGCACTAGGAATTGAACCCAGGACCTCATGCATGCTAAGAATGCGCTCTACCACTTGAGCTATACCCTCCCCCGCTTCTTAATGCAGTTTTTGACTTGATGTTATTAGCCCATTTAATGCATCACGAGACTCCACCAGGCTCAGAGATATCCATTCTCCCAGAACCGTTAAATAAAGGAGTGGAATTAGAACTCAGGCTTCGTCATAAAATCCCACATATGGAATTTTGGGGTCAAGGATGTGAATATTTATGAGTCCTTCTGAGACATATAATCCGATTACTCCCCAGGTATGAATTTACACCAGCAGTAAACCAAACGTCTTTATTTTCAACAGTTTCCAGGGAGGGAGATTCTACATCTCTTGACTATCTCTTGATTGTCCGTGTTAGGTTGTGATAACACTACGGGCAACAGACTAGTCTCTGTAGATCTGCTGAGCTCCCCTGGCTGCTGGCCTCAGTAATTCTTTTAAAAAGTGAAGGACAAGTCAGTTTCCTTTATACTTATTCTCTGAATACTGTAAATCAGTCGTCTAAGGCACTGGGTTCATTTACTGATACATTCACAGCATATTTTTTTCTAAAAAATTGTGGGATGGTCTCAATAGTCCTCAAAATTTTTTTGTTCTTATTCTTTATCTTTTCTAGGGAGGGTATATTTCCCATCTCCTTTCATTTTCTTCTTGTTCTTGAATCTTTTTAGCTCGGTTTTTAAAAAATGCAAAGACCTAAGTTAGATATGCTACCATAGAAAGTTTGAGGCCAAAAGTGTTGATAATGGAAAAATCATTTTCTGACTTTTGAAAGCAACTGTCTTTTCATAGTTGCATTTCTTCTTCCTGAGCTCTACCTGTTGAATCTGTAACCTCTGTGCATATGTGGTGCTATTTTTAAAAATCTCATTCCTGTTGAACTTTATCTTGTTTTGTTTTGTCTTGTTTTGTTTTTTAATTTTTTCCCCTTTGAATCATCTGTCTAACTCATCCAAGTGACTGGATTCTACACCTCTCTTCCAAGATGTGGGCTCCCCTGCCCACAGCAGCATCCACCAACTAGATGGGTGTGTCCTCCATTCTTCCTTCCAGGTCAATGACAAAGAAATGAAGCCACACTAATTGCAGCCATGACCCCTGGCAGACGTCGCTGGCTTTGATCTCTGGTGAGTGATCACGAGCCGTGCGTGGGTAACTCAGCTTTGGGTGCAGGGATATATAGATATCAGCCAACTGCATTCCCATGAAACCCGCCACCGGCAATTCAGATGCTCATATTCAGAAGAACAAAGACCAAAACTAGAAGAGCAGTTCCCTCCTGGGGGAACAAGAGCTCTCCCAGCCACCTCCTCACTCTGTGACTTTGGGCAGCCTGGATCCTAACTGTGCCTTAGCTGTACCCATCAACTGAAGCATGTGGATGGTTTTACTCTAAAGTTCTGCCTGGTTCTGAAACTCTTCAGTTCCCACTGAAAAACTGATCTATTTTTCCAAAGAAGACATGAAAAGGTGCTCAATGTCACTAATCATCAGGGAATGAAAATCAAAACTGCAGTGAGCTATCACCTCACACCTGTTAAGATGGTTATTATTAAAAAGACAAAAGATAACAATTGTTGGTGATGATGAGAAATTGGAACCCTAGTACACTGTTGGTGGGATTTTTAAACTGGTGCAGACACTGTGGAAAACAGTACAGAGTTCCTCAAAAAATTAAGAATAGAACCACCATATGATCCAACTATCCCACATCTGGATATTTATCCAAAAGAATTGATCTGGATCTCAAAGAGATACCTGTATTTCGTGTTCATGGCAGTGGTATTCATAATAGCCAAGTTATGGAAGCAACTCTAGTGTCCATTGACAGATGAAAGGCTAAATAAAATGTGGCATACGTACATACAAGGAAATATTATTCTGCCTTAAAAAAAAAAGAAATCTTGCTTTTGCAACAATGTGGGCAGCCTGGAGGACATTGTACTAAGTGAAATAAGCCAGACACAGAAAGACAAATACTGTATGATCTCACTTACATGTGGAATCTAAAAAAGCTGAACTCATAGAGGCAGAGAGTAGAGTGGTGGTTACCAGGGACTAGGGGAGGACTGGGAGATGCTGGTCAAGTGTACAAAGTTCTAGTTTTGCAGGATGAATGGATTCTGGAGGTCTAACGTACAGCATGGTGACTTTAGATTACAGTGGTGTCCTGGATACTTGAAACTTGCTAAGAGGGTAGATCCTAAGTGTTCCCCTCCCCAACACACACTCACACACAGATACACACCCCGTAACCATGTGAGTGGATGCATGTGCCCATTACCTTGATGGTAGTGACTATTTCCCAATGTATAGTGTATCTCATCATCACGTTGCCCACTGTAAGTACATATGAAAGAAGGAAGAAAAAGTAAACTGAATTACGTCACAAAGGCAACTGTCTCCCCGGAAGCCTGTGTCTTCAGGTCACCCTCCTTCCCATGTTTGCACCCTCTCCCACTGTCCCCTCGCAGGTGTGAACCCTGGCCCCCTTGACTCTGCACCATCCCTGGCTGCTCATCTCTCTCTCTCTTTCTCACCTCATGTTCTCCACATGGTGATTTACACTCACTGCTGTGGTCTGAATGTTTGCATCCCCCCAATGTCATCTACTGAAGCCTAATGGTCTTAGGAGGTGGGGTCTGTGGGAGGTGATTGGGTCATGAGGGTGGAGCCCTCACCGATGGGATTAGTGCCTTTATTAAAAGAGACCCCAGTGAGCTCCCGCCCCCTTCCCCCATGCGAGGACACAGCAACAAGTCGGCAGTCTACAGTCTGGAAGCGGGTGCTCACCACACCCGAGCCTGCTGTCATTTTGACCTTGCATGTCCAGCCTCCAGAACTGTGAGAGGCAGATTTCTGTTGTTTATAAGCCACCCGATTTGTGGTATCTTGTAACAGCAGCCTGAATGGCCCAAGACCCTCACTATTTCTTCTTCTTACCTTTCAGATATTTAAAACCCAGAACCATTTTCCCTTTTACCTAAACCAGGAGGGTGGGATTGTTCCAGCTAAGGTGACCTGCAGCTTTCTACCTGCAAAGTCCAGTGAATGGCCTCTGGGCCTTGTCTCATTGCACTGGCTCCCATCACAACTGGTGGTTCTCCTTCAGTCCTCCCCCTCCCCTGTGACATGCTCCTCTCTCCACTCTTTAAAACTCGGTGCATCACAGTCGTTTGTCTCCTACCACCTCTCTTCTCTCGCCTCATCTTCTCCCTCGAAGACCTGATTTACTGTCATTATTTTAACTGGTACCTAAATACATGTTGATGGCATTTCCTAGCTATATCCCTGATCATCACAAAAGTTTTGGATGCATTTTGCCCATCTCTGAGCATCTCTCCCCGTGGGAGACAAGTACAAAAGTGTCTACATTGCATCCATCGTCTTCCCTTCATGGTGGGTCCTCCTCCGGTAATCCCTGCCTCATCTGGTGACAACGTCACGCTTCTCACCCAAGCTGGAAATGTGGGGGGTCCTGCCAGAGTCTTCTCTTTCCCCCACCTCCCGCACCCAGTCATTTTCTAAACTCTTCTACCGTGCCCTCCTGATGGTCACGATGTATTCCCCTGCCCTCAAGCCCTGGGCCCCCTCATCAGTCTCCTCACTGGTTTCCTGTCTTCCCGCCATCTCCCCTGGGGTCTGTTCCCCGCACCATCACTAGAGATCTGGAAAAAACATGGCCGGGTTGCTTTTGTCCTTAAAAACCCCTCCCTTGGCTTCTCATCCCCTCCAGCAGTTGATTTCAAAATATTTGGGGGTCACATGTCTGCAAAAGGTTAATGAAAAATAATAAACAGACAGACATTTTAAAGACAATCACAAGGTTTCTGAGAACTCCCTTTCTGGACCCCGAGTGAGGACCTTCAGCTGCAGACTCGAGTCCCTTCCCTTGGCAGAGAAAGGCCAGCATGAGCCGCCCTGAGCTGTCCGCCCAGCCCCTCTCCCTCCCTCCAGCCACGCAGGCCGGACTCCAGCCCTGCCGGCCCGGGCAGCCCCCAGCCCCCCGCCGGATGTGCTGCCACCACTGCTTGTGCGTGGAAAGCCTATGCCCCGCTCTCTGCCTGCGAGTGCCTGCACACTCTTCAAGACTCAGCTCCTTCTGGAAGCCTTCCCTGAACCCCCACCTCCCCCGCCATCCTCACTCCCTTGGCTGCACTCATTGCGCCTCCTCTGAGTCTTCAGAATCAATAAGATGGCCCAGCTGTGGAACACTTAGGCGTCATTCAAAGTAATGACAAGCTTGTGCTTACATTACTGCTTACAAAGGAGGAAGCATTCTTTCTGCCTTTAATGAAGGAGCCGCAGTGATTGGATCATCCTCCTTTGGGGTTGTCCGTAGTGGGGCCAAATAAAAGAAGACGTTAGATCTTCAGATCCTTGCATCTCTCTTCAGTTGGACTGCACTCGCTTTACCGTGTTATACGTGAACGGTCACCCGAGTAGAAACTCGCATACATCTGTGAATGCTGGGAGAGGACCTCTCAAAAAGGGCGATGCCACAGGTTCATTCACAGGCAACTTCCTAACCTAGAAGACTTTCTTTCAACATTATTCTTAGCAAATGTACAAGGCAGGCTAATAAAGAATGTGTGATCATAATTATTCCCCTCTCAACTCAGCTCATCCTGCAAATCGCTGTAAAAGTTGGTTCCACATGCTCTTTGGAAACATGCCGTAGTCTAGAGGTGGCACCGTGGACCATCAGGCCATAGGATGGTTGGCAACAGATCCTGTCAGAGACAGAAGGCACATTTAGAAATAGATGGGGTTCTTTTATGTAGAATGAGAATAAAAGGCAGCCAAAAATACCCAAGGGTGAATGAGTCACAGAGGCAAATAGGGAAACCATAAATTAAGAAGGCAGAAGAGAATGGGATGTTTTGATTAAAGCTAGAGTTCTCAGAAATTTCGTATCTGGGCTATTGGGCTGAGTGCATAGAGAGCCACGACGTTAAGTAGGAGATTCCTGAGTGTTTGGGAAGTAACGGGTAGTTTAGACTGCAAGGCAACAGAGTTGTTTTAATCCCTACTCTACACTGGGGAAGAGGGACCTTGAACTTGTCAGCAAACCTCTTTGGACCTCGGTGTTGTCATCTGGAAAATGGGGGAGCTGGCCTGAATGATCTCACACATCCTTTCTAACTTGAAAATTCTATGGTTCCTGACTCCATAAATAGACGTGTGTGGCCCCAGGCAGGCAGTCTGAAGATAAACTATTAAATGAGATTAAGACAAGGCAAGCTAACAAAACTAGAAGAGTCAGTTGACCACAGATGAGGTTAACCTTTAGTTAAATTAGGAAAGATGTTGTTTCATTTTTATTTTATTTTGTTTGTGCTCCACCTTAATTGCTGGAGCCCTGCTACCCAGAGCTCACCCACCCCAGGCTTTCCTGTTCCTTCCTCTTCTGGCTCCAGGGACCCCACAGAGCCACCCAAGAGGAAGCCAGACCCCGGGAATCCACCCTCTTCCCACCCAGTCTTCTGATTCCTGGAGGCCCGATACTTATGTCTCTGTTCGTTCCCAGGAGGGAACAGGTTGTAGATCTCACCTGGGCAGGAACAACATAAAAGCAGCCCCCACCCCCACGCCCGTCCTGGTGTTTGGCAGGTGGCCCAATCACCTTTGGGCGCCCTCAGATAAATCCCTTCTTATGGCTGTGATTTCCCAATTCTGTTGCTAACCAGTGAAGTCACTTCCCTTCTCTGCATTTCAAGCATCTTTATGTGCAAGAGTGATCCTCTACCAATCTTAGAAGGTTGCTGAGATGTTCCAACGATGCAGCAGGCATGACACTGCTTACTGGCCTATAAATCCTGCCCCTGGAGGTAGGTGGTGTTCTTGTCATTTTATTACCCCCAGGCTTTAGGTATGACCAGGTGTGTAACACAAAGATGCGGAAGCCAGGCACCCGTCCAGAATCCTGCCTCTTGACTGCCCCCTCCCCCAGAAAATGGTCCACTGGGATAAAGGGAGATTCTCCCTTC
This sequence comes from Vicugna pacos, assembly GCF_048564905.1. Lineage (NCBI taxonomy): Eukaryota > Metazoa > Chordata > Mammalia > Artiodactyla > Camelidae > Vicugna > Vicugna pacos. The sequence continues at coordinate 71,741,804 of NC_132994.1, read as the reverse complement.
CCCTGAAGCACATATGTAACTTCCGTTTATTTTGCTCCAACTCTGCGCTGTTGACTCTATATATTATAATTTTCATTTGAGAGACTGGGACAGGGCTCAGAAAGAGGAAGGCATGTATTCAAGTTTGCATGGTTGGTATGTGGAAGAGCAAGACCTCAAACCTACTTCTGTTTGACCATGAAGCCCCCCTGCTGCTTGCTGCTCAGACTCCAGGATACTGTGCTCACGTGGGAGAGTTGAACGGTCCCCCAAGAGCCTCAGAGCATTTGGTAGGTCAGTAGGTCAGACACACTCCTGCCTCAGGACCTTTACACCTGCTCTTCCCTCTGCCTAGATTACTCTTGCTGCACTTACTTGCATGGCTTGCCCCACTCCTTTCCTTAAGAGACCCCTTTTCAGTGAAGCCTTTCCAGACCTTTTATAATTGCAGCCCTTGCCCCAGCCCGCACTCCTCTTTCGCTTCTCTGCACATCATTTCTCATCGCCAAGACTTCACACACAGGAGTTCCTCAGCACCTGACACTCACTTTCTGAACTTAGGAACTGGGTTCAGATTTAGAGAGCGAGGGGTGGATTTTACTTACCTATTTTGTTTGTTATCTGTCCTCCACTATCTCCATGAGGGAATTCCCCCCAACCCCGTTCTGTTCACGGCAATATTGCCAGCGCCTGGACCAGGGCCTGACGTGTGATTGGTGTTGATAAACGTCTCTGAGCGGAGGCCTGTGCGTGTCTGCCACAGCAGGTGCGGTGGGCGAGAGGTGGGTGGGGAACAAGAGCTCAGCAACGGGGCGAGGTAAGAAAGCTCCAGCTGCTCAGGGAGCCCGGCTTGGAAGCTCCTCGGGGGCAGCAGGGGGTCCGGACTGCGGCCTTAAGTGGTATTTCTCTGTATGACGCGTCCCCTCCGCTGCAGCAGGAAGGGGACTGTGAAGGCACCACACCAACCCCCAAAAGCAGTGGCCACCTTGATGCTTCTGTCCACACAGTACGCAGAGTGGAGGCCCCTTTTCAGTCTCTCACAACTTTATGTCATAGGTTGGCCTTGAACCCCTGGGCATGTCTGAGATGTCACCACGATGGCTCTGGGGCTCAAAGGCCAGTAAGACAAACCAGGGACCATTGTTTCTTCAGTGTAGAGGACTCCAGGTAAAGTTGTCCCCCCATACCCTGCAGTTCCCTGAGCCCACCTCCAGGATGTCGCCTGGCTGGCTGCCCCACACGAGTGACCTTTGGGCGTGTCCTAGTCCCGGGGTTGGGTGGGGAGGCCTTGTTACAAGGCAGGAGCTTGTCATCACAACTCCTGGGTCAAATCATGGCTCCAAAACTCAGTCACACTGTGACGTCGGCCATGTAACTTAAAGGGCTCGGCCTCTATTTGTTCTATAAAATGGGAGCATTGAGATTTTCTCCATAGGACTGTTGTGAGCATTAGACACAACAGGATATGTTAAGTCACTGGACTTGAGCCTGGTGTATTGTAAGAGCTTCACGACACATTGTCCAGGCGTCCCCAGTGCCCAGCAGAGCGGCCGGTACAACCAGGTGCTCAACACACGTCTTGGAGAGATGAGGAAGGGAGGCGATGGAAACAGCTTGAGATGAGTTACCCAGGCCTCTGGACAAGACAACGACCCGAGATGGGGGAACAGCCCTCCTGGAGCAGCACTTAGACAGGAGCGCCTCTGGCAGCCAGATCTCACAGCCGTGCCCGGGAAGGGAACCAACAGGGTTTCTGGTGATTGAAACAGGGAAGGGAAGGACTGAGTTTGTAAATATAACTGCAAACACACACTTGGTAACTAAGCAATTTGGCAAAAACCCCTACTCTAGACAGAGAATTTTCCCTTTGCAAGTGAGAATAATAGCAATGACTCCATGCGGGGTGTTGGGTCGTGTATCCGAGAGTGGCCATCTTTCCACTGATGTCTGCCAGGCCCTGGGGGTGGGGCGAGGTGTAGAGGCAGGGCCCCCAGCCCTCAGCGGACACCGTGGAAGGTCACTCCAGACTGGGTGTTTTCACTGGGTCCTCCCAGGCAACTGCTGTGTTGGCCCATCTGCTCCCATCAAGGGCTTGGTCGCTGCCTTCTCCGCACTGAGTGCTCTACCCACTGAGGTTTTCCTCAATTCAATGCATAACTCAGGCACATACATGAGTTTTCATGTTTGCTTCTCTGCTCTTCCCCTGCACTGAAGGTCATGGGATCGAGGAGGAGAAGGAGGTGGAGAAACAAACAGGTGATTGCCCACCCTGCTCAGAAGCACAGTGCTTGACTTCTTGACCCCCAGACCAAAGGCAGGTTCCCCATCTCCCCCACCCCACCCCCACCCTCACAGACCGGGGGATGGGAAGCCCTCCTTATTCCTCTGGTCTCCAAAAGGGAAGTGTGGGCTCACGGGAAATAACAACCCATGTCATCTTGCTCCCGAGAGAAATCACTTATTTTTTTCTATTTCTTCTTCAAAGAACCATCCTTTTCTGCTTCACTTGTCATCACCGGCCATAAATTGACTTCACAGAACTTCAATCACTCACCCTGGACTGATTAGGATACCCAAGTTCAAAAACAATCCTATTCCCCTTTTCTTAAGGGTGAAAAAATAGTTTATTTGTGTTTTGATGGCCAGTTTATGTTTCCTTTCAGGAAGTTGCATTTGAAATTATATTGGGCAGGGCTGATAATAGCACATTCATCTCATCAACCCTAATACTGAGAATTTTATCAATTCCCAGAACAGCTCTATCTGTTTGTAAAAATTGGTGGGGTTCAGAGACACGTTCTTTAAAAAGGAGCCTCCCATTCTAAGAACTGAAGAGTCTAATGTTCTCTGAGCCGTATTCTACACAAATGGAGCCAGAGTCTTCCTGGGGTTGACAAGACTCCAACTGTTTCTTTTTTAAAGTGAAGTGTGAACCCCAGAGTCTCGGGCCCAAGGCAAGATGCTGGGTAGAACTGTTCCTTCTTTGTACAGGCCAAGCGCACAGTGCTGTTTCTGCATCCAAGAAATCCTGGGGCACACACACACAAGCGCACACAGAACACTGGGTGATAACTGCTGTTTAAGGGCAACTGTGACCTCATAGGTGTATGTGGTGGGTACCGTGACCCCTGCCTTGATGTCGGTTGTTCATTGCAGTGGCTGGCCTGGTTGTCTGCAGGTGTGAGCTTTGATCTCCTTTTGGAGGAGGTAATTGGAAGGATGTGACTGTTGTCCTGAGAACTGGATCTGGGCAAAGAAAGACTGTTCACCTCCATCCCCTGCCCCTGAAATGTAGGCTCTGCCCACTGTTCCCAGAGCTGGAGCCACTTTCAAGGGCACAGCCTTGAGAGAGAAATGTGTTCTTGAGACCATCTGGATGGTATATGTGACTGAACCTGTTAAGGTCTCTAAACTTTCATAGATCCTGGCGGGCAGTGGTGGAGATCTACTTGTCTTCTGGCTGCCCAACGCAAGCTTGGCATGTGAGTCCTCTTGCTTATTAAGCCTGCCACCTACCAGTCCAGAGTGGCCTGCTTCTCCCTTTGGTCCTCCCTTGCGCTCCATGTACAAGGGCCAGTTTCATATTTCACCTGGGAAGCCCCTGAGGTTGTGAACCAATACCCTGTGCATTCCGAAGAGCACAGCATAGAAATAGAATGCGTGACCCTTGCAGGCCAACTCCTGTGCTTAGCACGCCCATGCTGCCAGGGCCGAGCTTCTCCAGGATTGTCGCCAGTCTTGGAAGGAGTTGAACATTGTCTTGTGTTGGAATTTGGCAGGTAACACAAGGTTCCATCTGCACACAAATTTTCCCGCGCATTGTTCTACAAGTGCTGGGAGGAAGAACCACTAGAAAGGAGCAGAAGGAACCAAAGTCAGAGCTCACACGGGGCAGGGATAATTTGTGTTCTCTTCCGCAAGAGGAAAAGCCTTGGAATTCATGGGACACTGGGGAGAGTACACAGATGAGTTTTGACTCAGCAGTGGGGGGGAAGATTAGCCTGAGACTAGAGGCTGTTCTGACCTCCCCTAACAAAGCTTAAAAGCCAGCCTCAAAATGATTAAACTATTTCAAAGTAATTTAACTGCATCTCAGAACAAAGCTCTAGAATATTTACAGAAATGCAAAAATATTCAGTACTTGATAAGATTAAATTCACATTATATGTTATCTAATTAAAAGAAACTATCAAGCCACAAGGAAGCAGGAATGTACAATCTATAATGAGAAGAAAAGTTAATTAATGAAAAAAAATCTGAAAATGACACAGATGATTCATTTCCATTAGTAGACAAGAATATTAAAATAGTTTTAATTGTATTCCTTTTATTTAAGAACATGGAGGAATGCTTGAGCATATTAAGTAGAGATGTGAAAGATATAAAAAAAATCCAAGCTAAACTTCCAAAGATGAAAAATACAGTATTTGAAATGAAAAATCTGCTGGATGGGACCAACAGCAGACTAGACACTGCAGAAGGGAGGATTAATAAATGTGACATAGTAACGTGAAACACAAGGAGAAAACGTCTGGGTAAAAAATGAGCAGAGCATCAATGTCTTGTGGGACAACTTTATGTGGTGCCCTTCATGTGCAACTGGAGTTCCTGAAGGAAAGATAGAGAAGACAAAAAAGTATTTGAGGAAATAATGGCCAAAACTTTCCCAGACTTGATGAAAGCTATGAACCCATAGATCCAAGAACTCAACAGACCTCAAGCACTGAAGTGGAGGGAAGAGCCACTGGGGAAAACACTGGTGAACAAAGTAAGACATTCCCAGAACTTCTTCCTAGGCAGCAGGGGCAATAATTCTGTCAAAGGATATGTTTCTTTTAACAAGAACAAATTTGGTTCTCCTTTGTAGGGCAGAAAAATGACAGCCAGAATGAATCCCATTTTTGAGAGGAAGCTAGCTCCATAAACCTGAGTCTCTGACGTGTTCTGTAGATACTGGTGAAGTTGTGGATTGTTGGATGATGACTGGAATCATGGAATAAAGAAAATATGAGCAGAGATGAAGCCAGTGGATGCAGATTATGAATTATCAGCCTTGGGCTTTGTCTGATACTCTGGTTGCCTTTTAGAGTCCTTGGGTTTGAGATGCACATTGAATTTTGGAATGCAAAGATAGTCGTCTCTCAAAATTGAACTCTAGGTGCTTGCTGATTGCTCAGAGAAAATGACCTAGTGATAAAGTCATGCTTTGTAAATTTCTTTCCTCTAAAATAGATAAATAAAGCAAACCAAACAACAGCAATGACACTAACAGCAAAAAAGAAAAAACTCAAACACCCCGAATAGGTACTTTTCATCTTTTGCTATTTGCAAAAAAACAAAAACAGAAACAAAAACCTCAACTTTATAGCAACATAGTATTTCAAGAACAACATGGGTTTGGTATAAAAAAAAAGCTAGAGAGAGAACTCTAGAATCAAAATAAGGAAGAAACTTCCAAATGTCTGCTCCTTTTCTCTCACAACAAACGTTCTTCCTTGGAAATCCTGAGTTAGAAATGCCTTTGACCTAATTGGTGGCGGGAACAGGGAAGGAAACATGCAAAAAAAAAATACATACCACAAAAGTGTGTTGACCTTTTGCAACTGCTTTTCCCATTAGCCACAGTCGTTTCACCAGGCTGCCGTGCATGATGCATGCGGAGAAGTAGGGGAAGAAGAAATAGAGGGAGGGCCTAGAGTCCATGCATGAAGGCTCTGTGGACTAGAGTTTGAATTTTTTTTTTGAAATTGTTACAGGGGACCACTGGCAGATGTCAGCGGCCTGGTGAGAATTGTATTTGATATTGTTTTCTTTTTTTCAGTGCTTTCTCTTTGCTTTTCAGTTTTGGGAGTTTCTATTAACACTTCCTCGAGTTCACTGATTGTTTTCTCAGGCATGTACTAATGAGCCTGTCAAAGGCACTCTTCATTTCTGTGACAGTGTTTTGATTTCTAACGTTTCTTTTTGATATTTAAAAATTTCCATCTCTCTGCTTACATTACCCACCTGCTCTTTCATGTTGTCTCTTTTTTTCCGTTAGAGCCCTTGGCATATTAATCGTAGTTACTTTAAATTCCCAGTCTCCGAAGTCCAACATCCCTGCCATTTTTGAGTCTGGTTCTGATGCTTACTCTGTCTCTTCAAAGTGTGTTTTTTGCCTTGTAGTCTGCCTTGTAATTTTGTTGAAAGCCGGACATCATGTATCCAGTACTGGTTCCTGCAGAGGTAGGTTTCTGTTTGTGGGTTCCCACTCCGGTAAGCTGCGACTCTCTGTCTCTGCCTTCCTCTCCAGTCTTGGGGCCAGCAGTTTACCCAGTGTCCTCAATTCTCTGACGGATCTAAGAAGACTTGTTGATTTCCATTTGCCCAGCTTTTCACCTGTTTGTAGGACAGAGTGATGACCTCTAGGCGCCTTAAATGCCAGACTGTCCAGACTTGCATCTGAGAAGATTTCTCTGTTCATAAGTGGAGGATGAGGGAGAGGGGGAAGTGGAGGTGGGGAGAACAGTTGGGATGGTTTGTGGTTGACCTGATGAGAAACAAAAACATCCTGAAGCAAGGGAGTAGGGTTAGAGAAAGAAGACAGAATTTGAACTTTAGGGTGAGAGGATTTGGAGACTGACTAAGAAGGAGGAGTGCCAGTTTCCCCCCAGGTTTCTATCCTAGGTGAGGGGATAGCTGATAATACTGTTGACTCAGCAGGAAATACAGGAGATTGGGGCAGGTTTTCTGGAGTGGATTTGACCTAAATGGTTCATTTCTCCTCCCCAGCCCCCGGTTTTGCAATCTTGATACTTATTGGCTGGTCGTAATCTTTAAAATGTGCATAATTTTACTCTAACAAAGTATGCGGCATGGTGGGAGGAGCCCTGGATGGGAGGGAAAGAGAGGTTCTGGCCTTGGCTTGGTCCCCAAGTAGCTGTGTGATCTTCAACAAATCTCAATGCATACCATTCCCCAAATTCTTTTTGCAGGCAGCTTCATCAGAATTACCTGGTTGTTAAAAATGAAAACGCCACCTCATCTCAGGACTACTGAATCAAAATTTCCCAATGGAGAGCCCAAGTATCTCTACAGAAATTTAAAGCATTTTTGACATAATTTAAAAGTTATGGAAAAGGCACAAGAATCATACAAAGAATTCCTGAAGACCCTCACCTAGAGGACCTAAATGTTAACATTTTACTCTATTTGCTCTCTCTCCACACACACATATGCATATGTTTATGGTTATGTGTGTATAAGGTTTTTTCTGAACAACTTAAGAGAAAGTTACAGACATGAGACATGTCCTTTTACCCCTAAATATCTTTATTTCCTAAAAACCTAGGAATTATAATATATAGTACAATTATCAAAATCAGGAAATGAACACTAATACAATATCATTATTTAATTTAAGCATCTTCATTCAGATTTTGCCAATGGTCCAGCAATGTCCTTCAGAGAAAAAGGAAGCCCAAGGCCTTGCATTCCATTGCTGTGTCTTGTTAGCCTCTCTTAATCTGGAACAGTTTCTGAGGCTTTGTTTGTTTTTCATGACATTGATATTTTTGAAGAATACCGGTAAGGGATTGCGCAACACGTCCCTCATCTTGGGTGTGTCTGCTGATTCCTCGTGATTGGGTTCGGGTCATGCACTCTGGGCTGGCCGTCACACCAGAGTGATGGTGCTTCTTTCTCTGTGCATTAAGTCTGGAGGCCCCTGCAGTCGATCAGTTCCGTTTCTGGAAATGGTAACTTTGGTCAGGGGTTAAGGTGGTTCCCGCCAGTTTTCTCCACTGAAAAGTGATTTCATATCTTGTAATTAATAAGGATTTTGTGGAGAGAGACTTTGAGACAGTATTAGTCCCTGCGATCTTGACCACTTCCACCCACTGGCTTTGGCATTCACTGGCATTCACTGATGGAGACTTGCTACGTTTAACAGGCTTCCAGGGGCTTCAGTGTACCCAGGCTGGCCATGACTGAGGCCTGTGCTTGGGAACCTCTGCACTCACTGGACAGTGACCTCTGGGGGGCAGTCCCAGCATAGGCCTGATGTCTGGTTTAGGAGGTGTTCCATGAGTAGGGAAAAAGGATGCCACAGGCAAATGTCTTCTCTCTGGGTTGTGAGCCATCATCAGTAAAATGAGGGTGATAACTCTTTGTAATTGTGACTCAGTAACTCAGTGTAACTGTAAAAAAATTGTTTAAGTTTCCGCTTCCCCCGTGAGGTGGTAATTCCATTAAACAATGCTTTCTTCAACATGGGAGGCTGGGGCTGTGTGAGTGGTGGAAAAATAAGAAATGAAGATGTTCTACAGCTCAATACATGTCATAGGAAATGGAAGTTGGAATTAATTTATTTATTCATTCATGCATTCAATGAATATTTCTTGCGAACCTGTGTGCCAAGCCCTGCAGCGGTATACAGTGGTACACAGAGGTAACAAGTTGGGCATGGTTCCCGTCCATGGAGCGTGTCACCTCGTGATGCTCAGAAGGACCATTTCTCTCTGCTCTAGTCTAGCAGTTGGAGATGAACAAGGGCAGGCCTCCAGAAATAACTCTCTCCTCCCTCTCATGTAATTCCCGAAGCACCTCTCAGGAGAGTTGGGCAAAGCGTATGCACAGTGTATAAGAAGGAGCTCGCAGAAAGAAGCCTGTGTAATTCAGAGCTGCCTATGAAACTTGCCCATAGCATTATGCATCTAAACTTTCTCTGTATTCGTGATGTGGAAGACACACTTTGCATTGTTTTTAAAGAAATCAGTCTGATCAAGGTCCAGTTTATTTCTGAAATGAGCCTGCAGCGTGAAAGCCAAGGTGAACTCTTGATGCTTTCTGATTCATAAGCAAAGTCAAGCCACTTCCATACAGATGAACTTTCCAGAATAAAATTAGCGAGGTTATGATAGTGAGTTAACTGCCACAGTGCTGATGTGTATATTATAATTTAGATGAGTCAACTCATGTCCTACAATAAACATCTGATAACAAATACGATTTTCTAAAACAAACAAAATAGTGAGGAGATGCAGTTCTCCCTAACAACCCTGCAAAGCAAGTGCAGCCTAGAGATCAAGGGTTACAGTCCAGGTAAGATAATAATAAGGCTTTTAAAAAGAATTTATAAACCGAATGTCATAGGAGAATTTCTTGCAAACAAACTAGCCCAGATTCAGTTTGACAAGATACAGGATAAAAATTTGTCCGACTGGTTAGTGTTTACATCCCTGAGTGTTTTTCAGGTGTCTGAGTTACAGATGTTCCAACCTTCTGTTGTAACTTTGTAATAAGCTGTGACCAGGAGCTCAGTGTATTGTATTCTCAAAATGACTGTCTCAACAACCTTATTCTCTCAAGGTCTGCTGAAACTTGCGGCCTCTGTTTTCAACTATATTCTTAATCAAAGCTGAATCTAAGAACGTAAAGCTTACTGTTTTCTGTTTCTACACACTATATTGACTGACATGTAGATATTCTACTTTTCAAGCCCCCAGTACCCTGCTGTTTACTGGATCTTACCTGTTGAACTCTTCATCATGATTCATACCAAGGTGCCATGAGTTAACAGAGGTCACTTCTCTCAGGATCCTTGCTTTTTCCTACCCCTGACTTTGCCTGCTATTCCTTTGCCTCTCTGTCTGACTCAATATGACCCTTCTTCAAGGACATATCGATTCCCACTTTCTCTTTGTTTTTTCCCACTTTCTCTTTGAAGCCTTCCCCAGTCACTCAAAGGAGAACTAAACTTTCTAATCACTCAGCTCCCACAAGAACAATATTACGTGCCCACAAGTCCGTCTCTCCAGCTACAATCACCACTCTATGGTAGCAACAATCTGTGTTACTCATTTTTGTCCATAGCACAAGTCATGACACTTGCTTGGTAAAAGTTAATTGAATAAATGAAACAATCGATGAAGGAGGGAAAGGGATTCCAGGGGAGAATGCTTGTCTGAATCAGGGATGATGGAGTCAGTGATCAGGCGTGTATGATTGCTCTGCGGAGTGGCAGGGTTGGTGGGGTTGGCGGGAATGCCAAGCCCTTTGATTTTTCCTTGCCGAGACTGTTTCCCGCCTTCGAGGCAAGATCCTTCTGACTATATTGTCTGAAACAGGAGTTTTCTGGAGCCATCCTCTCCTGGGTGAGAGAGGGCAGATGGTTCCTCAATATTTCCTGAGATTACTCTTACCTCCACCAGCAGAAATTCCCTGAAAATTCACAGAATAGTTAAACCTACACTATATAATCAGAAATTAAGATACAAACTATAAACTTAGTACAGAGAAGAGATAAACAAAAAGGTCCTACTGTATAGAACAGAGAACTATATTCAGTGGCTTGCAGTAACCTGTAATGAAAAATAATATGAAAAAGAATATCTATCTCTATCTCTATATCTATCTATCTATCTATCTATCTATCTAACTATCTACCTCTCTCTCTCTCTCTCTCTCTCTCTCTCTCTCTCTCTCTTAAGGGTCTGGGTTTGGCCAAGTGGCAGAACCTTGAGACTCCAAGGCCCCATTGCCAGGCACCCAGGAGAATGTGTCACACTGCCACCTCCCCCAGCTCTGCCTCATCTGTCCCCATTCCTGAGGCTCCTCCTACCCTCACTGAAAACAAGCCGTTCTACCTGTAGTCTTTTGGGATGGCCCCCTGACATCTGTCTATGTTGCCTTCCTCCTGGAGAGCAGGTGCTGGAAAGCTCAGAGGCTTGAGGGTCCCTAAGCCAACCATGTCTCCCATGGCAACCCTGGCCTCATGGCTCCCCCCTTTTGGCCATCACTCAGCCTGGGCTAGGCCCACAGGTGCAACTTCCTCCTCTTCCCAGTAGCCCTACAAGGAGGCCTCACTATGTGTAAGTAGATGCGGGCAGGAGTCTCAAGAGGGGCTGGGAGTTTTCTGAGGCTGCATCTGTTCCTGTGCCCCAGAATTTACACTTCTCCTCTCCACCCCTGCTGCTCCCGCTCCAGGAGGCCTGGCCAGCAGTGTCTGAGGATGAGGTCATGGTCAAGGAGAGGGCTGTGGGCTCGGCTGCCTGGCCAGACTTAGGAGGGTGGAGCAGAGGCTCACGCTAGCTTAGTTATTCCAGGAGAGTCTGCTTTCCCAGAGGAAAAAGAATCACATGAATGCATCTGGCACTCTTCTGAAAGTCCTTACCAGGCCCAGCTCTGACTGGGAACACTGGCTCTGTGCCTTCTGTTCTAGCCTGGAACCAAGAAGTCTACCAAAGAGAGAGTTCTAGACTGTGAAGGCAGCTTCAGAAATGCACACTTGCGAGCTGCCTCAGTGGCACTCCCCAAAGTGGACTCTGAGTCTGGGTCCTCCCACCCAGGTCTCTGCACCTTCCCACCTGGCCATGTTCCGCCCACCTGGGCTTTGCATGGGAGCCAGTCGGGTGCCTTCCCTCCATCACTGGGTGGAAGCGTTTGAACTCTTGGTTTACTTGCTCAATTTGCTTCTCCTTCCCAGAGCGCTGAGCTGGCTGGTGGCTTGGGGAGCTCATGCTCTGGTCCAGACAGAGTGGGAAATTTAATCAGCTTTGTGTGAGTTTTGGCCGAAACCCTCTTGCTCAAGGAATAATCCAGGCAGGAGATGCTCCAGCAGGAACGAGAATCTGAGCTCTTCGGGGTGTGTCTTTGCCCTAACATGGCAAATGTGCCCCCGGCCTCAGTGATCCGTGGCTCAGAGCCGGGCTCTCTGTGGTTTCTAGTTCATCAGGGCTTGGGAATGAACCACTGGCAGTGCCGGCGGTGCCGGGGTCCCTTTAGAGTCTTAGCTGTATTCACTCAGGAGTCGTTGTCGTCTGGATGGACGGATCTGGAGTCCAGCAAGGCGAGCTCGCCAAGGCACCAGCAAAGTCCTCAGCAAAGACTCATCAAGAAAAGCGTGAACGAGGGAGAACCGGCGTGGCTTAGTGACAACGGTTCCCCCGGAGGGGCGGGCCGTTCTGTCCGCAGCTTGTGTGTGTACAGTGCCCGGTGGCCTGGCCCTGAGCCCACTCCCAGCCCATTCCACGCCGGGCTCTGGGGGCCTTGTCAGGGCCGTCGGGCCAGCAGCCAGGAGGCGTGGTGCAGCAGAGCCGCGGGCTCACATCATTTCCCCCTTTTGCTGGGGAGAGGAGTGAAGGGGGAAAAAAGAAAAGTGAGACTCAGACTTGTTAGGGGTTGTATGAGGTGCCTCCAGCCAGGGAAGCACTGACCGTCCATCACCCTCCCGCCCAACGTGGAACTGCCCGCCCGGCTCACACAGGCGGCGGTGCGCACGCGCGGCCTCCCGCGCCCGCGGGCTCAGGCGCGCGTCCTTGGACTTGTAACCGCGCAGCGAGCTGGGCGTCCGCTCTGCAGCAGCAGGTTCCACCCAGCTCTCCGCGTCTTTGGAGGAGAGTGTGGCAGGCAGCTACCCGTGTGGCGTGAGTGGAAGAGCATCAGGAAATCCGGCTGGGAAACCTTTCTCACGTGGCTTTGCCGGAGTCTGGAACTCCACCTTCACAGCCTTCTTTCAGAGAAGCAGGTGCTCCTGGTTCGTAGGCTTCCATAAACTGTTACTTTTCCACATTTTTCATTTATGCCTCATCTCCTCTAAGAGAGTCTGAACTCTCCCACTCCTGTAGGTTAGGGAGTGCCTCCCACCTCTTTTTGCCCCTCATTTTTGGTATAATGACCTTCACTTTTTGGTACTCATTAAATTTTTGTTCATTCTTTAAAAAGCTGCCTAGTGTGAGGTGGGCATAGAGGGTTCATGACTACTGTTTGAGCTGATCTTTATCGTATGGGGATACATGAGACTGCCAGAAGCTTGTACCTGAGGTGTGACTTCCGGGAGCAGGTGTGCTGTGTGTCAGCCAGAACTGTGTCCTGTTCTTGGTCGACCCTGTCCTTTTCAACCCCAGTGCGAGCTCTGCGGGGGACCATTGACACAGTTTGCCGAATAACTGGACCCTACATGTATCAGTAAATAAAGTATGAAATCTCAAAGTCCAACAAGGCAAATATTTAGCAGGTGGATGGGTATTAACCTAGCTAGAGGAAAGACAGGAGGAACCACAAAAGAAAAGGAAGGTGAGAAATGGAGACTAGTCATGCAGATAGCCCTCAGCACGGAGGCTATGGTTTTTCCTATCTAAACCCACGAAAGTCTGTAAGCCCCTGGCCACACTCAGGAGGGCTTAGCAAGCTTCTGGCATTTTGCTGAGTGTGTTTGGCTTGGAGAGGGTTCTGCATTTGTGCAGTGGAAAGACCCGGGGCAACAGGAAGTCTGTGAAGGCTGCGTAGTTGAGGCTGAGAGATTTTTATGCATTAAAAACTGAAATGTGAGAATTTGTAGATAAGGAGATCATGCTCTCTCTGTAGTTAGTATGAGCTCTCTGAAGCTTCCATGGTCTGAGTAACCAGACGTGGCCATAGGACTGAGCAGAGTCAGGATGTGGAGCTCAGCAGAACTCAACCCTGAGCAAGACCAGGCAGGAGGGGACAGTGTCCACACCACACCGTGGCTACATCTGTGTGCTTTGTGCAATTTGGGGTGTACATCTCTGTTTCATTCTTTTTTTTTTAAATCCCTTGACATGTATCCAATACACATCAATGAGAGGCTAAACATATCTTGTCTGCTAGTGAGCTATCAGTAAATTTGGTTTCTCTTTTACAAAGTAACCTGGTTAATTCCCAACATTTTTTTTTTTCAGTTGGGAGCATCTGCAGAAGCCCCCCTACCTGGAGATGATTTGTTAACCCATCTCTGTCAGAGACCAGGGAAACACCCACATTTCATCACAGAAACAAGGCAAGGCTTTAGGAAGGACGATGGACAATAATGACAGAAAAGAAGCACCTAACCCAGGTGATTGCTTTGTAACTCACCTGCAGGATATGATGTTGTTTGTGGTGACTTACCTAAAAAGGAGCTAGAGAATGGAGATTTGTGTTTATTCAGCTCATGAATTGAGAGTGAAGCCTCAGAATTTCTTGTTACTGCTTTTGGTCTTGTTTTTTACTTTCTATTTTGAGATGATTTTTGACTTATAGAAAAATCGCAACAATAGTACAAAGGTTTCCCATCTATTCTTCACCCAGATCGTGCCCAGATAGTAACACTTGACCACTTTTTTTGTTGCTCTCCCTCTCCCCACTTTCTCCATCTTTATCTGTATCGTCTCTCTCTCTCCCGTCTCTCCCTTTCTCTGTGTATACACACATACACATTTACACGCATTTCCATAACGAACAGCTAGTTTTACTAAGTTGTTTATTGGCTGGGGGATGACACTGCGGGGATGCTGATGGAAACTGTGAGGGAATGAATGCTCCCTTGAAATCTGCTTGGCTTCATTATTTACAAGTATCTGACTCTATTGAGGGAAGTTACCTAATACACTGTTTGCCATGGATTTTAAGGTTTCTCAGTTAAAGCATGTTTGTTTTCCTTGGAATAAAAATATGGTAGTAGTTTGTGGGGTTGAGGGCTGTTGGTTCTTTTGGAGATGTGTAAAAAGGGAGGAATGGAGGGATTTTGTTTGGGGTTTCACTTTAATAAGCTCAATCTTGTGGGTTTTACATCCCTTTGGGTTTTTCTGAGGATGAAGGGAAGCCAAGCGTGTGTGGCAGTGAGGGGGGGGGGTGGGGGAGTCTACAGAGCAGGGCCACCTCTTTCACAGCAGGGCCAGTCCTGGCGAGAGAATCATACAAATAAAGGCAAAGTTGAGACTTGACAGCTTCTGAATGTATTTCTGTATTGAGTGTGAAGCTTAATTACTTTTAACCTGGCACTTTAAGCCTCAACAAAGAGTACATGGGTAACATGATCATTATGATTTTAAACATGAAAAGTCATCTATCTAAGTGCTGTTTACTCTTCTGTGCACTTTGGAGGCTCTCCCAGTCAATGTCAGGGTGATGAATCACTCATTTAACATTGTTTCTCAAAGCCTCTTTTAATTTAAGGCAACTGGACCTTTCTTTTTTTCTTTTTTTAAAAGAAATGAAGACACATTTGAATGAATACAGGGACAAAACCACTTTTGATTTTTTAACATAGAAAACATAAAAAAGTGAGAATGGATTCAAAAGCCACTGATAGGATGAACTGGTTTCATGAGGACACAGATGAACAGAGAGCACTGGGGAGAGAGGAAGGGAGCTGAGGGAAAGTGGGGTGACACATCACTGATGAGGGACTGAGTGGACAAAAGAGGGTGAAGTTCAGGGGAGGGACACCGGTTGGCTGTATAAGCTGAATGTTTCTTCTTCACTAGCCTTTTATCCAGTATTGAACACATGACTGCATTTAGTGCTCTGGGTTAACAGTCTCACAATACCTGGACCAGCATAGCACTGCTACCTGATACTTACTTCATAGCAATGATGTAAAGATCTGTATCATTGTTTGAAAGTATCAAAAGAGATTTTTTCTTTTGGCAATAATGATGCGGTAGTACAAACCAATCATCTCACTGAAAATAACCACCAAAAAATTAAATGACATTTAAATTTTTCCTTAAAAGCATCAAAGAGCTACTAAGATAATGAGGGATTTCTGGATCCAGATCCAAAGAAAGAATGAAAATCCAGAGATGTGAGGTTGGCATTTGGGACTGCTTTTGATCCAGGGGCAACTGGAAATCTGAAATACATGACCAAGAGAGTGAACAGTATGACTCTAGTCCTATGAGATTAGCGGGGCATGAAGTTGGAGCCCAGAGCACACCAAGATGGGGCTTCCTATGCTTTGATCTCAGATTCAGCAGAGCTGCTTATCCTAGAGTTAAGGGTGAAATGGAAGTAAAAAACTCTTCATGAACTGTGTCCCAGTTCTGGGTCATCTGGGTGACCTAGAAACTCTTATGTCCCACAGTTGGAAAAAATGGTAATTGATTGATTTGACAGTGCCCCAGGACTCGGCAGAAGCAAATGAAAATTATATCTAAAGAAAAATAACATCATCTTATTCTTCAAAATATTTCTATAAATAATTTAAAAATATAGTGTCAAACACATGATTAAAAAACAACAAAATGAAAGAACTAATGAAAACAAGAAATAATATGCATAATCATAAGAATATCAGATATGGGAATTATCAGTGAGAGACCAGCTAGTAAATATACTTACTATTTTTAAGAAGAGAAATGGTAAGTTTGAAAAATCTGGCAGATATTGGAAACCATAAAAAGTGACAAAGCAGACTTACAGAAGAACAAAGTAAATGCTAGAACTTAAAAATCTAATAACTAATTAGAAGTTCAATGTACAGACTTAATGGCAAATTATATATAGTTGAAGAGAAAATTAGTAAATATAAGATTGGTTACAGGAAAATATACAAAATGAAGTATATAAAGGCAAATGGTATTAAGGTAATAAGAAAACACAAGACACATAGAGGGTATAATTAGAAGGGTCAACATATGTCCAGTTGGATACTCAGAAGACGCAGAGTCTAAAAGTCTTAAGCATAAGCAATATTTGATAGAATAATGGCTAATGATTTTCTTAGGAGAATTCTCAAGGAATCCTAGTCAGGAAAAATATAAAGGATATTATAGGGAAATTTTAGACAACCAAATCCTTAAAACTGCCAGAGAGAAAAAGAAAGATTACTTTTAAAAGGTACAACAGCTACACTGATAAGTGAGTTATCAAGAGCAACAATGGAAGTCAGAAGACAGTGGAATATCTTTAATATACTGAGAAAACAAAAATAAGGTGCCAACATAGACTGTCAATAAAAATATCTTCTATGTATGAAGGTGCAGTAAAGGCATTTTCGACAAAAAAAAAAAAAAAAAAAAAAAGAGAGCTGTTAGATAGTAGATCCTCCATAAAGGAAACATTAAAGAGAGTTCTTCAGGCAGACAGAAAATAATCTTAGATGGAAGCTTAGGGATACAGGAGAAATCAAGATCAAAGGAAAATACAAATATATGAGTAAATCTAAATGACATTGATTTTATAAAACAAGAATAATATTTGTGGGTACATATATTTGTGTGTGTTATTATCTATTTATCTATGTATCATCTATCTATCTAAAGACAAAAGACAACAAAACTCTTTTAAGTTGAGAGGGTGATAAAACAATTTCAAGTGCTCTAAGATCCTTATATTGTCCAAGAGGAGGTAAAAGTACCAAGTATAATTAAACTTTGATAAGTCAAGGATTCATCTTGTAATTTTCAAGGTAACCAGTAAAAGCATAACAGAAAGTGTAAAACTTTCAAATAAAGAGAGTGATAACATGAAATGATAAAAATGAAAATAATAAAAAAATTAAAAATCCAAAAGAAGGCAAGAAAAGAGAGAAAAAGGACATGGAATGAGTCAAACAAATAGAAAGCATATTGAAAGACAGTAGATTTCAAGTCAAACAGTTTAGCAATTATATTAAATGTAAGTAGAGTAAATACTTTAGTTAAAAGACAAAGATTTTCTGACTTGATTACAGATCAAAGCCAAATTATATTCTGTTTTCAAGGCACAAACTGAAATATAAGGATAGAAGAATTTGAAAATAAAACAGTGGAAAAATTAGATGGTGCCAATAGTAGTCAAAAGAAAGCTGGTAAATCTATATTAATATCAGACAAACTTGACTTTAAAGCAAAAAAAAAATTACTGGAGTCATTTCTTATTGATTAGGGATTCAATCCATCATGAAGATAGAATAATTAAAATTTTATATGCATCTAATTATATGGCCTCAAAATATTTGAAGCAAAAAGAGACTGAAAGACTTGGATGGGGCTGTGGATAAATCCATAGGCATGCTAGAATTTTGTAACAGACTTCTCTCAGAATTGAGAGAACAATCAGGAAAAAAAAAATTTGCAAGACTGTAAAAGATTTCAAAAGTATGATTAAAAAGCTGACACACAAAGAGACAACATGAGAATATACCTAGTTTTCAAGTATGTGTTGAACAGTTGCAAAACCTCAGCATGGCCGCAAAGCAAGTCTCAGCACTTTCAAAGGATTAAAATGATAAGGTACACATGATCACAGTTAAAAGTAAAAAAGAAAAAAAAAAAACTGAAAAATTACCGTATATTTTAAAATTAAGAAAGATATTTAAATAACTCATTAGTCAAAAACAAAATCTCAGCAAAAATACTATTTTTCAAAACATGTGGGATCTAACAAAGCAAAGCAAAGCAATTCCCTTTAAGGAAATCTTCACCTTAAAATGCTGTGTTAGGAAAGAACATAGGCTGGAAAAACCTCAGTGAGCTGACTGTGCATCTCAAGAGATTGGAAAAAGAAAAACAAAATAAATGCAAAGAAGATAGAAGGAAATAATAAAAACAAGAGCAGAAAATACTGAAATATGGGGGAGGGGATATAGCTCAGCGATAGAGTGCTTGCTTAGCATGTGCGACGTCTTGGGTTCAATCCTCAGTACCTCCACTAAAAAATTTTAAAAAAAATTTTAAAAAAAAGAAAACACTGAACTAAAAAACAGAATAAAGAAGATCAAAAAGCCAAAAGTTGTGGGGTTTTTTTGCAAAGATGAATAAACTGATACACCTGGGTGAGACTGATTAATAAAAAATGGAAAGAAGGCACAAATAACCAACAGTGAACATGGAAAAGGGGACATGTAGGTTGGGGCTTAAAGGATGAGTGTGCTTGGGAGGTGATCAAGGAGAAAGGGCATCCCAGGCAGTGGTAACAGGCAGGCTCGGGGCTGACAGGAAGGCAGGGCGGGAGGCAGGGCGGGAGGCAGGGCAGGCTAGAAGGGCCCGGATTGGGAAGGGCAAGCTGAGGAGTCTGGGCTTTATCTTGGAAGATTTTAAGAGAGAGAAGACGCCCTTCAGGCTGGTTGTCCTGGCTGCAGTTTGGGGAATGATTAGGAGGTGGGATGGTCTGTGGACGTAACCTGGAGTTGGGGAGATCGATGCAAAGGTGGATGCAGTCATCCAGGCGAGGAGGATGAGGGCGTGGACCAAGGCGGACACCCTGGGAATGGAGCAGGAGGAGCGGGCTCAGACATACGCCGGGCTGGAAGCTGAGGACAGAGGACATAGCTATGGGAATTATGGATATTTAAGGGGTGAAAGGCTAATGACAAATCCACAAATGGGCTGGAGAAGATTGTAATAACCTATAATCATAACGATTATCATGAAAATTTTTCCTCCACCTGAAAAATTAAAATCAGTGACTCACATTATGTAACTAAGATTTTCCAACCAGGTCAATCCAGGTTCTTCCATTTCCTCCCTCTTATTACATATTAACAGGGAAATGTTTTTGAACCTGGCTCACAGTTACTCTTTGTTTATATGTCTGGTTACTTTGTTTACCATAGAAGGAGATGGGGAGACAAATTTTTTAAGAATTACAAAAGAGAAAAATTTAAAGGATCATCATAGTTGTTCCTGCCAAAGAAGTCTATGAAATGTTTAAATCAGAAATGGCCAATTTACATGTCAGACTGGTATTTCTAAATCCCAGTTTCTTCTCCCCTGTAACATATTGTAATTGAAAGATGCCCAAACAGATGTTTTCTGTTATATGGATGCAGTTCCAAAGATTTCTTCAAGTGCTGCTCACAGTCAAATCATCCCTAAGGAGCTATAGGGGCCAGCAATCCTCATTTTTGTTATTGCATATGAAAATATTTCAGGCTGTTTGTATTAGATTGATCTTGTTTTGGGACAGCATTATTATTAAGGCACACCTTTCCATGCACATTTTTAACAATTAATTCTTTTGTCTTATTTTGTGGCTGATATTTCCACTCACTCTTCTTGTGGCCACCAGATCATTGATTCATTTGCTGTGGTCATTGTGAACCCCTTATCCTCAACCAAATTTCATCCCTCAGATGTGAAGTCCCTCAAAAGAGATTCTCAGATTGCCCAAGTGTGTGTTCAGGCGCACCTATGAACACAAGTGTAATGTTTTCCTGTTGGACTGGTGCTCCAAAAATGAAATATGTGAAGTGGAAGTGGAGGAAACATTGTTTCCACAAGGAGAGCTGGAAAAAGCACTGTTTAGTTAGACTTTATCAATATTGCTTTAAATCTTAAGTTGTTATGTCTCAAAGTCCTTCTGAAATCAGAGCTTACAGTGAATAATGACTTGGAAAATAAGAATAATCCTCTCCTGGGATCTGAAGCCCTGACTCAAAGAACAGCAAGGAGCCGGAGCTGGCCACGCGGGAGGCACTGACAGTGCATCACACACTGTAAAGCTCCTGGGATTCTAGCGCCTTCTAGGGCTCAGAGCAGACTGTCCCGTCGCCCCCTCCGTGACCGTCCTGGGTCTTCTGCTGATCAGTAAACGAGGGCAGAAGAGATAGGGAGACGGCTGCCACGGGGCTTCCAGGTCTAACGCCGGTGACGTTAACTGCAGAAAAGGGGATCGGGTTAAGATGTTGGAATTCCTTATTCCAAAACACACAGACTTCTCGCACTTTTTGCTGTGGGTGGAGGTGAGGGGCAAAGTTCCTGGCTGGTGGACGGAGCTGACATGGCCACAAAGAGGGCTGTGACAAGAGGGGAGAACCCAAGGAAGTTCAGGTGGCAGGTGAGGGAAGGAGGCTGGGAAGAGAGGAGGCTGGCAGTGGGGGCTGGGGGCCTGAGAAATCTCTTCTTTTAGCCCAAGGACAGTGGAAGCCTGAGAATAATTTTAAGCAGGAGAGTAAAATAATCCCATCTGCACTGAAAAAATAGAAGGCTGGCAGCTTGGAGAATGGGCGGGGCTGGCTGGCACGGGGGGATGTGGAGGACACAGGGAGGCGAAGCTGGCCAGCGGGTGTGAGGCTGCCGTTCCCCGTGGTCAGAGCCACCACCTGGTGAACGTGGCTCCCTACCTCCATCCGCTCTCTCCCTCCGCGATGCTCACGCTACTTCTGAAGCGGCTCGCCCGAGCTGGGGAGAGCCCTCCGCCGGCACAGTGGGGACTGACTGGGCAGGTGACTCCCCCGGGAGGGGTTTTCCTCACGCCAGTGGTGGGTGAAGGGACCGCCCCACTGAGCAAATGTAGATGAAGATGTGAATTGGTGCCTTTTCACGCCTTCAAAACCCGCACCCCATTGATTTCCTTGTTTGGGCTCTGCCTATGTATGCGGTGGGTTCTGAGCACAGCGGGGCCCATGGCCAAGGGCGGCCGCATGTGCAGACAGGGATGTGCTGGTCCTCGGGAACCAGGTGGATATACACACCTGAACTCAAACAAGACCCTCATCTCAGAGATTTGAGCCTGGGGTGCTCTCACGCGGGCCCCTGATAGCCTCCAGAAATGAGCGATGGGGATTCGGACATCAAAGCCTCTTGGCCGCTGGAAGGAACATCTTTTCTGTCAACAGCATTCGTCATTCCCAGCAGCTGGGCGGGGAGCTCTGCAGGGTCAGGTGCCCACGGGGTGGGGGAATCCTGTGTACCTCAGAGGAACCAGGTGCCAGCCGGTGTGAAAGTCCATTTATCCTGCCTGCTTGAAAAGAAAACAGGAGACCCATTTGATGAAAACCCAATTTTCCTTAAAAAGAAAAAAAGAAAATGCTGGTCCAATAGGGAGGAAGGATAAATTAGTAAAGTCTGTGGGTAGAGTGAGGCCCTCCCTCTGTGGAGGGGAAATGGATCAGATCTCAGTGGCCCTTAAGGGGCAGAAAACACCTTAATATTCCTGGGTGCCATTTAAAAAGCATGTTAACATTCATTTTCTTAATTAGTAATCTAGCACCCAAATTAGCACAGTCTGTTGTGTACACATGAACACTCCTGTGGGGCTGGCAAGGTGGAGAGTCTGCTCTTAGTCTGGTGTCCCTCAGCTGAACTGAGCTACTGAAACGTCGAAGATCTAGAAGAAAGAAGATCTGAAAACAACAAAAAGATCGCTTCAAAGAAGTCTCCTGGAGCTCCGCTGGCAGCTCGCAGGAGAACCCTTACTTCTGACCTTCACGTGGTGAAGAGACAGTTTCCAGGACAACGGAAACAGAGGAGTCCTTCTCTCCTCCCATGTGCTACGTGCTGGCTCGCCGAAGGCTCCTGAGGGGGTTTTCGGGTACATGGCAACAGCTTGAAGGTTGGAGTTCATCTTTGGGGAGCCCGTCTCTTCACTGACTGCCACCTCCTTCTTTTCAGAACTCCCTTCCCCCTGAGCACCAGGCATTTTTCACTCAGCTCCTCCCGCTGCCAGGCACCCGGGCCCCCCCCCCCCCCGCAGCCCTGATTCTGGCGGGACCGCTTGGGTGGTGGCCCCTCTTCCTCCTGCCGCGGAGGAAGTTCACAGTCTGCATCCTTTCCCTGGCCTGCTTGCTTTGTGCTAGGGGCCACCAGTTCATCAGACCTGTCATCCAGGCTGCTGGGCACTGGTGCCGACAGGCATCTCGTGGAGGTCAGGAGAACAAAATGCTATTTGTTTTCAAAGCTGTCTTTATTTTAAAATTTGCCCTTAAAAAGCAGCCAGACTGGATTCCTTCTCCAAGCAGGCTCCTGTTCTTGAGCCGTGTGCCAGACAGTCTCCGAGGAGATATAGAAACAGCGGGATGCAAAGCCGAGGCCGTTGCACAGACCCGGTTCTCCACTTGGGGCGAGTTGCTGGCTCCGGGCAGCAGGGCCCTGGCCTGATCGTCCCATGATCAGAGTCAAGCCCAGGACGAGGCTCCCCAGCTGTCCCTCTGTCCCCATCCTGGCTCCAGGAGCCCCTGGTTCCTGTCAGTGTTCTGTGAAAATGGTATCTGCTCTGCACCAACATCGAAATAAAAAAATAAAGCAGCCACATTGAAACAGGAAATGTTTGCTGGTTCTCTCCTTTCCTATGTTCTAAATCCTCTTCTTCCCTGAGCCTCAGTGAGCGCTGTGCTCGCTGAAGCTGTCCGTGAGCCCTCTGCCTCCTCCCTGTCTTCTTCAAGGTGTGCGCTTCACCCGGGAATTGTTCCCCACTGCCAGCTGTGCTAGGTTGTTCCGGGCCAACTTGGCTAAGCTGGGAGCTAGAGCTCCTTGACTCTTCTTCCCTGGGTTAGAGTTGGCCAAGGAGATCTGCATGCGATTTGGAAGGCAGGAGCGAAGCAGTGGCCATCACTCCCGGAAGTTCACTGTGGTCATGTCTAGTGACAGGTGGGTTAAGAGCTGCCCCATGGCTCTCAGTGTGTACCGGGTCTCCTCCATTCTGTGTCCAGTGCTTTTTCCCAGCTGCTGGCCTGGCTGACCAATAGTGGTTCTAAACCCCTTAGGTGGTGGACCCACAGAGGTGGAAGTCACTGAGGCATGGCTTCCCAAGCACCTCTCTTTGAGCCTGCCTTTGCAGTCTCCCTTGAGGGCTGTTCAGCTCTGTCATCTCAGATATCTCCACAAGATCCAGCTTTTCTACCAGAGCTGAAGGTGGTCTAATTGGTGACTCTTCTTTGATCCTCCCAACCTTGCCTTCTAAGCCTTCACTTCTTTAGCATCTCTAAGTTTCATGAGGTCTAATTCCTATGAAATCCCTTATCCCTGAAGCATGGCTCTGCTTTCCCAACTGAACCTTGACTGACACAGCAACCAACCCTCCTAGATAATCCTGGAGCCTGCTGAGCGACGCCAGGTCCTTACACTTCCTTGAACTCCTTTATGGTGCCCAGTTCAATTGTAGAGACAAGTAGAAATCCAGTGGTGTTTGTTGATTGACAGACTGAAAAAAAATGCTCCTACAAGTGCTTTTGGATAAATAACCCTCCCACTGCTTCCCCTCTCCCAGAATTGGAAGACGGAGACCCAGATAATCGAGGAACCTACTGCTAGATTCCCAGGCACAAAGACATTAAGGAATCACCTTTTCTGTAGGAAGACCCACCGTCATTTCTCAGGGCTCTGTTGCAGGAAAATGGAGTGCAAAGTGATGATTGAGACCATTCGCTTTTTCCTTCTCCATCTACCTGACCAGCTCTTAGAAGTAGCCTTTTATCAGATGAGAGACCAGGAAGGGAGAGTCAGGAGAAACTAATGTCCAGTAGGGCTCAACACTCTTGTTTCAGAGTGGGCAGTCAGGAATATTAACTACATATGAGGAACAGTATGTAGATCCTGGAGTTTCTAGCAGTCCTTGTGTTCAGGGAATGTGCGAGTCTTTCCAAGAGGTGAGACCAGATCTGAAGGTCTGATGTGCCAAAGAAGTCATACAGGTCATATGCAGTCTTCACCACTTGCCTTCCTGTCTCTCTTTCTTTTTTCCTTTCTGTCAAAAACATGTTTTGAAGCCTTATAATCATCAAAAATCTATGCTAGGTACTGACAAAATAGGGTGGGTGACCCGATGGGATGTCTAAAGTCCTACAGTCCCGATGGGATGTCTGAAATAGTTGTTTTCAATGTACTGTAGGGACAGAGAAGGGAGACTCGGGGATGGAAACCTTCCCCAACAGGGAGCTCCTCAGAGTTGCCAAGAACCAGCTCTGTTGCTATGACCTGCTCTGGAAAGGTACGGACGCAGTGTGCTCCACTCAGCGACTCTCTGGGAAAACCCTCCTCCGTGCCCCTCGCCAACTGGAAAGTGACTGCCTCTTGACTGTTTCACCCAGTCTTTACTTACCTGCTTTTGGAAGCCCACACGCAGATCACCTGAATTCTAGCTGTAAGCATAGACCAGTGCCATCAAATTCCCCTGTGATTCCACTTTTCAGAAGATGTCGAGCCTCTGCTCCCAGCAACGCTGCCCAGCCCGGCGGGAGCATGAGTGACACAGGCTTTCCTGATTATCTTTGGGAAACTATGACAATTTCTTCTTTACAACAAGTGTATCTTTCATGTCTAAAATATCTAAATCTCCTGTCTGGTCATTGTTAGTAGTGTTTTGCTGTCTTTTCATTTTTGTGATTCTATGTTTGCTTCCATCAAACACTTAACCCAGAGCTTATCCATGTTTCATAATTTTACTACCTGAAGTCCTTGGGTGGGAGCCCAAATATGTTGATTTTGTTTCTATTAACTCACATTCATGGTAATTTTTTTCTTTGTGGATTTAGTCTTGGGTGGTGCACTTGTATTTGTTTGATCTTATATTGGGGAATCCCAAGAGCCCAAACTGGGGATGTTTCTCTAGAGAAGCTTTGCATATGTTTCTGCCAGGATCTGGGGCCCTGTGGTGCCTTTAAGATGCCAGACTTAATGCAGGAATCCCAAGTTCATCTTTCCACCTACCAGCAGGTGCAAGGCTCAGGTTTTTATTGTAGAGTCATGTCACCACTTGCTCTCATGTCAGCTCTGCCTGAAGCCTTTGTTTGAAGTTCGTGGGCACCTGTTCAGATTTGAACTAAAGACTAAAAGAAATTGTTGTTGGAGATTTCCTTTGCTTTCTGGAGCCCAGCCATATAAAAACTAGTTCAAAGTCTATTTTATCTGGGATCTGTCTTTGTAGAGGGAGGGGGTCTGCCCACTGTTGCTGGAGCCCCACCTCTTACTCTCTCCAGGACTGTTTCCCTGGATAACTCAGCTTGATTGAGCCCAAAGAGTCAGTTTCCCCCCTTTGCCATATTTTTAGCATCAGTCCCAAACTATAATTATACACTGATGATGTATAAATGGATACTGTAGCCGAAGAAAGGCACTTTCAAAGCCAGTTCTATTAAAACTGCTCTGTAAATGTCACAGAGTACGGCTTGAAAAGCTTTCAAGGAGCTGAACCCAGAAATAGTATGTAGTGACTAGTTCACTTTTGTGCCCACTTCCTTCTATGGCAGATTTTAGACTGTCCTGGGGCCATACTTTTTAAAATTTTAAAATATTCCATGTTGAAACTAACTTCAGAAAGTTCACATTGAGAACTAGATTTCTAACTTACTAGTCTGGCAAGAGAAGTCCTGTTTAAGCATAAAAGCCGCGAGGGAGATGTGACCAGTCTGTTTTCTGAAGATGTTGCAATGAAAGAAGTTAATCTCTTCCTAAACCTTTTGTCTGAAGTGTTTAAGGACATGCCAGGGGGAGCAGATTATTAAATTGTGATGCCTCGTGTTAACAAAGGCCAATGAAAAAACAAAGCAAAGTTAACATGTGGAGGGGGATGTAATTTTTAGCAGTACCATGGCATTTTTCCTATAGTAAAGGGTCTTCCAAGTTTCTTTGTACAGTGATTGTTCTCAGCTTGAAAACTTGGCAAACACACACACACACACACACACAAAAAGAAAGAGAAAAGAAAACTTGGTAAACAACCTAGTCTCGGTAACACAAGTATCATCTGGAACAAGGAGTCAAAGGTAACTCCTTAGATCTGGAAGTTTTAAGGATAATTAGATAATATTGGTTTCAATATTCTCATTGTATTAATTATCTGAAGTCCATTAGTATTCCAAAATCAGCATTCTTTTTTTAAAAAATATTTTTATTGAAGTATAGTCAGTTTACAATGTTGTGTCAATTTCTGGTGTACAGCACCATGCTTCAGTCATATAGAAACACACATCTATTCATTTTCATATTCTTTTTAACTGTAAGTTGTTACAAGATATTGAATATAGTTCCCTGTGCTATATAGTATAAATTTGCTGTTTATCTATTTTATATATATAGTAGTTAGTATCTGCAAATCTCAAACTCCCAATTAATCCCTTCTCCCACCTCCCTCCCCGCCAAACCGTGTTTGTTTTCTATGTCTGTGAGTCTGTTTGTGTTTTGTAAAGAAGTTCGTTTGTCTTTTTTTTAGATTCCACATGTAAGTGTTATCATATGGTATTTTTCTTTCTCTTTCTGGCTTGCTTCACTTAGAATGACAGTCTCCAGGTCCATTCGTGTTGCTGCAAATGGCATTATTTTATTCTTTGTTATGGCTGAGTAGTATTCCACTGTATAAAGATACCACAGCTTCTTTATCCAATCATCTGTCAATGGACATTTAGGTTGTTTCCATGTCTTGGCGATTGTACACAGTGCTGTGAACGTTGCAGTGCGTATATCTTTTTGACTTAAGGTTCCCTCTGGATATATGTCCAGGAGTGAGATTGCTGGATCATATGGGAAGTCTTTCCAAAATAAGAATTCTTTTTGATGTTTTATCCAACAAAAGGTTTTTACTAGCTTTTTAGTGGGTCCCTGAGGTGACAATTCTGAAATGTTGCTACTCTTCAGTGTATCATTTTTCCACTGGATCAAGTGAATCCTGTGAGACTTTTACACCGACCACAGTCATATCTATTTGTCCTTCAAAGTTCTGCTCAAAGATGATCTTCCTTTCTGAAGCCTTCCTCAGCTCCCCCAGGTCAGACGAATGAAAGAAGCAAAAGAAAAAGTAAATGTGTGTTTACCATGGCCTCTGGGACCCAGCTGGGTTGTCTGCCTCTCTGGAGACAGCACTAGACCCTGACCTCCGCACTGCCTCTCCCTGCTTCCTCTCGCCACCCCCCCACCCCCGGTGACCAGTGTCAGAGCATCATAATCAGACCAGTATTGTCTTGTTAAAAAAAAATTTAATGAAGGGACTGGGGATTGAACCCAGGACCTTGTGCGTGCTGAGCACGTGCTCTGCCACTGAGCTACATCCACCCCCAGGGCGGTGCCAGTCTCGCTATCCTAAGTACAGTGGTATCAAGCTTCCCGAATTGACTACTTTGAGTCATCTGGATGTGATCCCTGTTTTTTTTGGTTTCATTACTTTATAGTCACATTATATAGTAAATCAATGGCAGAACTGAATTCAGAACTGAATTCTCTTGCCCGGATAATGGATTTAGGTGAGGCTGAAGACAAATAGATAGACGTCTGTGGAGGTGGGTGGGATGGTAGGTGTTCTCTGCATCACAGCTGATTCTCTGTGGCGCTTTTCCTTGCTGGTCTGTAGGGTCCTCGAGCGTGTGGACTATGTGCTCTGCGAGACGTGAACCCAAGTACTTAGTTTGGGGCTGTGCCTCCTGCGACAGCTCAGAAAATGCCTGTGGCTGGCTTGCTATCATGATTTGGGATGAACAGACTCTCAGAGTTAAGGTCTGAAGGTGAGGGGGCGTCCTCTTCTGTCCCCACGTCCTGAAGCTCCATTTCATTCTGCACCACTCTGTTTTGGCTTTCACATTCCATAAATGTAACTGATTTACTCAAGAAAGAATTCAAAGTATTAGTCATAATTTCCTTTTCACAGGGGATAGGTGAAGTAATTTATTTTCTGGAAGAAGGACATGCTGTTATGACTGTGTTGAGTTCTATTGAAAACATGGAGTCCTCAGGAACGGTACCCTCTGAATGCTCCCCTTTGGGGTAAAAAGGAGCTATGTTACAAAATTCTGTTTGTCTCTAAAATTGAAAGAGTCTTAAGATTTATTTGGCAACGATATATGCAAACTGGCTCATTCTTTGGAGGAGATGAGAACACTGATTTCTATTAATCTTCTCAAGAAAAACACAGGAGGTTTGTGAGAAAGCTGTTACACTACTACAAATTGTGTGTGCACCATCTTGATTGTATCCTTACAGCCATGATGTTCTTCTGAATTACTCACCTGGTGTGATGAGGGCACCAGCCCAGTTTAGAAAACCTGTTAAATCTGGTCAGCTCTCAGTCTTATGTACATTCATCATCTTCAGTGGAAAGAATAAAAGTGAAGAGCTGTACTGAAACTGCAGAAGAGGACCAGTGTCCTTTTTAAAAATCTAAATTAGATGTGGGAACAATACAAATGTCCATCAACAGATGGATGGTTAAAGATGTGGCATATACACACAATGGAATATTATCCAGCCTTAAAAAGAAGGAAGTCCTGCCATTTGTAACAACATGGGTGAATCTGGAGGGCGTTACGCTAAGTGCAATAAGCCAGACAGAGAAGGGCAAATACTGCATGATTCCACGTATATGAGGAATCTAAAATAGTCAAAAAAAAAAGGGGGAGAGTATATAGTTCAGTGTCTGCAGAGTGCATGCCTAGCATGTATGAGGTCCTGGGTTCAATCCCCAGTACCTCCATTAGAATAAATGAATAAAGAAACCTAATTACCTCCCTCACCCCCAAAATAGTCAAACACATAAAAGCAGCAAATAGAATGGAGGTTACCAGACGCTGCGGGGAGGGGAAAAGGAGAGTTGTTCTACTGGATACAACGTTTTGGTTATACAAGAGGAAACATCTTCAGAGCTCTGCGATACAATATAGAGCACTTCAAAATGTGTTAAGGAGTAAGTCTCATGTTGAGAGTTCTTACCACAAACAAATGCAAAAGTCACAGAGGGACATGAGGACATTTTTGGAGGTGATGGATATGTTTATTACCTTGATTGGGTGATTGTGTCATGGGTGTATGTATGTATATGTCAAACTCATCAAACTGTGTGCATTAAACATGTGCAGTTTTGATTTTATGTCAATTGTACCTCAATAAAGCTGTTAAAAAAGAAAAGAAATCTAAATTGTAGATGTTTTAAAGAAGAAAAAAAATTAGCTCTTACCATTAATTGCTTTGTGAGAATTAACTGATGGAATAATATTTGATTAGTCTGGTTTAGAATGGAAACAATTTTCTGCGTTTTGTTTAAAGCCATGTGGATTCACATGATTTATATGACATGCTTTAGAAATCTGCATTTCTTTTTCTTGCTAGAGCTAATACTTCTGGAACAGAATTATTATTGTTATTATTACTATTTAAAAATTTCATTGTATGTATACAATACATACAATTTTATTGTATGCATATGTTTTGTTTCTGTGTGTTTTCTACGTATAACCTATATAAAGTCTGAGACAAAACTTTTGACTTTCTCTGTCTGTAGACAAATGTATCTCACATTGTTGGGTAAACCTGCTGGGAATACTCAAGACATCTTTAGAAAATCAGCCTGGTTTTTTCGCTCTTGTTTAAATTACATTCACTTAGCAACTCTGTGCTCTGTTGAATATTTTATAGACCTTCTGTTATTGCAGAGATCTGAATGGAAAAAACTGAGCACAAATAATGGATGAAGTTGGCTGTGATCCACATGTTTAAAACATACTCCGATGTAACAAAAAGTCTTGAGTATTTTTTAGGAGAAAATTAAAAAGTTTTTGGTCGATCATTGAGGGCTTTCATCAGTTCTTTGCCACTGTACCTTCAGATACTGCTTCAGCCTCATTTTTTCTCTTTTCCTTATGGGACTCCAATCACATGTATGTTAGCCATTTTCACTGTGTCCCATATAATTTGTGCTTTTTTCTGTATTTCCATTCTTTTTTTTTTTTTCCTTCTTTTTCTCTCTCTCTGATTCAGACTGCATATTTCCTACTGAGCTGTCTTCCAGTACACCAATCTCCTTCTTTTGGGTCTAATCTGACATTAAAACCATCTAGTGGGCTCTTAATTTCATTTATTATATTTCAGTTTTACAATATCTATTTGATTTTTTAGTCGATTTCAATTTTCTGGTGAAATTTTTATCTTGTCATCTATTTTCTGAACCTATGAATCACAGTTATCTTAAATTCAATAGCTGATAACTCTAGTATCTGGATCTCCTGTGGGTCTTTTTCTATAATATCTTTTTCCCTCTTGCTTTTTAGTTACTTGGCCTCCTTTCTAGTATGCTTGTTAATTTTTATTGCACACCAGGCAATGTATATGAAACATTACAGAGGCTCTGGGTCATGTCTTTCTCCAGAGAGGTATTTTTGCATCTGGCAGGCAGCTAGAGTAGGGGCAGGTCATCTAAATCCAGTCTTGGATTGAGTTGACTAGAATCTGGTTTTAGTTCCCACGAGGGTTGGTCTCTTTGTGATTCACTCATATCCTGAGACAGTAGTTCAGGGGTCCCAGCTGAGAGCCTGGGTGGGTGTTGATCTCCAGTTTTGATCGCCACAGCACCATGAGACCACTGAAAGCTCTGTGTAACTTCTCAGTCTCATAGGCACCACTTACAAAGCAGTAAATGACTTAGGGCGAAAGCACAGCAAATATCAGGCTCACTTCTCAGTACACCCCTTTTCTCTGGGATCCTGGCCCCTCAAGTGCTAGGTACCTTGGTGACCCCGGACTCTGACTGTTAGCTCTCCAGTTATGTGAGACTGCCTAAGGTCAGCTTGGCTTCTCATTCACTTAGCTGCCTCTTTCTCCTTGGTTTTTCAGACTTTCAAAAAACAATGTCTATAAATGAGGAATTTCTTCAAAAGAGAAGTGGTGTATAATATCAGATTCATTAATATGTTTTCTTTCTTTCCAGGACTTTAGTGCCTCAGATTCTGGTCACCCTGGCAGCTCCCCAATACATTTTAACAGACACTTTAAATATTTTATTCAGCTTTCTAGTCATAATTGGCATAAAGTTTTATCTGTTACAGGTTAGTTCATAAAAACCAGAATCAGAAGTCTTGTCATTTCAATCTTCATTCATTCATATTATGTGCCTACTATGTGACTTTACTTCCATTATGGACAGAAAGATGATAAAACAATCTTTGACTGCTGCTAAGAGCTACCATCCACTTCAAACCAGTAAACAGATAATAACACTACAATGGGAATAAGTAAATATCATAGAATAGAAGTTAAGTACAGAGTGTACAATGGAAGCAGAGAGGAAGGAGTGCTTGGTTCTAAGACTTGAGTTGGAGATGCTTCATGGAAGAGCTGATGCTGGCATTAAGTCTGGGATAACAATTAGGATGTCACTAGATGAAGGGGGTGCCTTTGAGCTTCTGCTCCAGATTATAACTGGATTGAATTTGAGAATTGCCTGAGCTCTCTGCTTAGCGAGTCTGTCTCTCTTCTTAGTTGAAATGCTCATTTTTACTCTAGTGTGAATGTCCCAGTACTAGAGAATTACAGAAACATGCTTTTGGTTAATGATGGATTAATCTCTTTATGCAATGCTACCCACTGTTATGGATTAAGAACAGACACACTCCCACAAATCTCAGGGCAACTGAAGATGTAAACCTGAGTCTTGACCTTTGACCTTCTCCTACCTGAATTACTCAAACCTTGATGCCCATTTCTGTCAGTGATTCTACCCTTCTGAGTTCTCAGGTCATTTGCCTGCATTCTCTAAACCTGTTGTTCTACCAAGATTTCCTTACACAAGTTTCTCTGATTTCCCCTTTTGGGCTCCAGTCATCACCGTGTGTGAATGAATGCAGTATCTTTCTGCGAGGTCTCTCTGACTCCAACCTACTTGCTTACTGCTTTCAGATTAATCTTCCCAAACCAGGGAATTCATTATGTCATTATGTCATTATGTCATTTTTCTGATCCCAAATCTTTATTGGCTCCCAATTGCCTCACATTTAAATCTACTCCTTTGTTGGATATTGAGGAATTGCCATAATCTGGTTGAGTCTATTTATCTAATTTTCCCTCTAGTATTCTTAAACCTGAATTTCTGTACTAAGCTGGGAAGATCAAAATGTGGATAGTTAAACAGAATTTAGATGAACTATACTATCAGCCAGCTTAAGAAGCAAAACATCACAAAAAAATACAAACCCTGATTTGCCTCACCTCTTTGTTTTCCCCCAAGTCAGCGTCTTCACGATTTATAAGGGCTTCTTCACCAGAAGAAGTGGTTTCTGTCCAGAACTAGGGCTCTCTGATGGCCTTCTGCATTTCCTTTCTGTGGCTTCCTTTTGTGATCAGACAGTGAGATAGCTATCGATGTGGTTCTTTGTCTTTCTTCTGTTACTTCTAAAGAGTTAATTTCTTTGATGAGTGTACGCTGGGTTTTGGTAAAAGAGCAGATTTAGGCTTCATGCATATTTCTAAGAGTTTGTATGTACAAGTGTTCCCTGAGGACTGTCAGATTGCAAGCTGGTAGGAACTATCCTTCTCAAGACCTCTCAGAAGAGCTATGTATTTGAAGAGAAACATAGAAAACTCTCCCAATTAAGTGTTCTGACTACTTTGGGCCCTAACGTCTTACAATATGTTGTGGTAATGACTGGAGCAGTGAGAATTAGGAAGAGGCTGGAACAAATGTTCAGATTTCCACATATGTTGGAAGTCGTGTTCCCTGCTTTCATTATGTAGATAAGCATAATGACGCATTTTCCCCAGTATCCTATGAGTCAGATTAAACTCTCTTTGTTATTCTCCTGTGGATCTCAGGGACGCCAAGTCTACTCAACGCATGTTTAAGGAATGAGAGTCCTGGGTGCATGAACGCTCCAAGCCAGCTTCCCATTATCTGGTGTGGACGTCGCCTCGTGTCACTGTCCAAGTCGTCCCCTTTCTGCACCGAGTGCCTTCCTCACAGCCCGTCCAACTCCTGCCCCTTCTTGAAGACCGAGCTTGATCAGCTTTGCTGTGAAATCCTCTCAACTCCTTTACGCCCTTTTCTAACCTCTCTTTTCACTTACGATTAGTCCCTCACGGCTGAGCGTTTAGATTGTCGCCGAAGGTGGGCACGGTGGCAGTCAGCAGTGTTTTCACCAGGCGCCCCGGTTCCCTCCCCTTCCGGGCATGTGGTGGGATTTCACTCAGCGTGAGCTGTGGCCACGCGACTCCCTTTCGCCGGAGCATGTGAGTGGACTGAACGTGTGTCATTTCTGGGCAGAGCATGAGGAGACGTCTCCTTCCCTCTGGCAGTCCAGTCAGCAATTGGAGGCGGCTGTGCCATTGGCCTAGGCCAATGAGTGGCGATAGCCAGTGGTGCCCCCTGCTGGCCCGTTAGGCATGGACCACGAACAAGAAAACAAACCTTTGTTTAAACCCCTGAGTTTTGGGGTCTTTTCTGACTGCAGCATCACAGAGAGCTGTCCTGACTGATTCAGGATACTCCCCATCCCCTACAGCGCAGGAACTAAAATGTCTATACTTTGAAATTCAGTGCTGAGAGGAACTAACTTATCTCGTCCCGCTGTAGATTGAATTCTTCCCATTAGGCACTCGCATTTTCTTTGGAGGTCCTGGAATTACTGACGGACAATGAGATTATAAGCCATGGAATGAAAGGATTCTGAATAAACCTTCCTTTCCTCTTAAAAAAGGCCCCGAGGGAGTCATGGTTCCAAGAGACTCCTTCTGCTATTTCTAATAATTAATGTCAGGGATCTTAATTAAAGGAAAGATAGGTGCAAGGAAAGTTTGTGAGATCACTACTTTGTAAATTTCCCCAAAGCTTATCATCAGCCTAGATCACAGGGGAAGGATCCACAAATATTTGTATAGGTGGTTAGAAAACACAGACTGGTCTAATGAGCTGTGATGTTTCTCTGGACTTGGACACATTTTTGGCCCCTGTTGTCATGGCGTCCCTCCAAGACTTAACTCAAGTTGATCAGCTTTCCCTGGATACCAGATGCTTCAGCTCCAGTCCGGGGCCTCCGGGGACAGACGGTGGTGCTTCCTGTGGAGTTGCAGCTGCCCTTTCATTTGGAGAGAGTAGGACTTGCTGGTGAATTGGTAGCTGAATTGCTTAATTTCCTTTTTGGAAAGACTGGGGAAAGTCTCTTCTTTGGGTTACGTTATAGCTCCCTAGGTCTCAATTAATGCCCTTGGCTTTCTGACATGTTTTGTAGCTGAGTCCTGTCCTAGGAGCTCCTGGGTTAAGACTGAGGCTGTTAAACCCATCATTGCTATAAAAATGTTGTGGTCAACGGTGGTGTCACAGGAAGGTGTTGCCATGGTGAGCACTCCAAATGCTGAGAAACTCTTTACTCTGTCATCACTTCTGATAACTTGGTCCCTTCCAGTGCCGTTTGGAGATGCTCATTTCCATTGTCACAGCCATGGACGAGACCTCAGTCTCACCAAGCCTGGACTACCTGTACAAGCTTCCTGGCCAACCTTCTTGCCTCCAGAAGCTCCAGGGGCTCATATAGGCTGCAAGGACACTGACCTAACTTAGGAAGGTGGGACGTCCTAAACCTAGGGACAGGAAAATGGCTGGGTCTCACGATTAACCAGGACCCAGAGACTTAGAATCTGCCGAGAATCTCTCTTCCCCTTTCTTCTCATCATGCAGCATTCTCCCTCTGCTCAGTGCTCCACGTCTTCCGCACCAGGAGAGGGGTGGGTCATAGAAAACATTATTGCCCATGGAGACCGTGTGGATGGAGGTGGATGTGGGGGAAAGGCTGCCAGAAGAAAGGGGCTGCTTGTCTAACAATGGATGCCTGTTGCCCAAAGCAGCAAGAATCTTCCTTCAACGCCTTCCACACCTGCCACAGGTGAGTCACCCGCCCTCATCCCACCTGACTGTTTCTGTCTCTGAATTTTGCAGGTATCATTTGTTTATCATCTTGAAATACCCCTGCTCTCTGGGAAGCTGTCTTTCTTTTCTCCTGCAAAACTACCTTCTGCAACCAGTGCTACTGTATCCAGAAACCCTTCCTGCTCTTGCTTGTTGTAGAGTTGGTTGGGTAAATTACTATGTAGATACAAATATAAGTGTCAGCTGTGGCCTCACTTCTCCTGGAGATCTCTGAACAAAGGATTGGGACCTCCAGTTCTCCCGGTTTGGGAACCCCAAGCCCTACCAAGCTTGTTATGAACCCCCAAGGGGGCTCGGTTGCCTCTCCCACAATCTCTGTTCTACAGAGTTGGTTCTGGCGTGAAAACCCCCGCTTCGTGTTCTGACAAACCAAATCACATCTGTATGTAACCACTTGCGCAAAGTGTCTGTGGGCCCAGCCAACTTTACTAGAGCTGTCAGGGCAGAGACTGAAGGGGGAGGGGCGCCCCTCAGCAACACACACAATTCAAAAGGCAAAGAATTCTCCGGCCATTAACTGGCCTCGGCTGCTCCAGTCTGCGTGGCTTCCTCCTTCTGGCGCTTCTCTATTGCTCTTCCCTCTTGCCCTCATCACTCACCTCTTGCCCGGCCTCTGAAGCAAAACAGATCAATTGCCCCCCTTACAGGTCGTCTTGCTGCTCTTAGCGTGAAACTGAAGTTGAGGCAGAACACTGGATCCAAGCCACGTCAGGGGTGTTGGGCTGCCCAGTGTCCAGCCCGTGGGAGCTGCTTTCTGCTCAGGTGCTAATTCCTGGCCCGCTAGGCTGCGCCCGGGGAGCAGAGCTGGTCTTCTGTGCGGAACACAGAGCACGGGGCGCTGCCGCTTATTCGCAGTGGGCTGGGACTCTGCTTCCTGCCCTGGGAGGGTAGGCTCTTCCTGCAGTGGGTGGGTGGCTCCGGGCAGGGGCTGGGTGTAAGGAAACAGCATGTGGATGGGCATATTAATGTTTTCCTTTCCTTACAACCATGAGGCAATTCCTGAGCAAGGTGCAGAGTTTTCACCATGAATTGGAGCGAAGTATAGATTTTTGAGGGGGGACTATGGGGGTTCTGCTGGGGAGGAGTCCCAGGCTGAGTCACTTGGGCCAGGGAGGGGAGGTCAGGAGAGCTTTTCAGTGGACCTGATACACAGAGTGTGTGGAGGATCTAAGGAACCAGCTCTCTAGAAGGGCTTCCAGAGCAAGCTCAGGAGGATCTAGAAAGAAAAGAAGGGAATTAGAATTGAGGGGACAGAGAGCACTGGTGGAAACTGGCAGCTTGGCCTGGGAGGCTGAGTAAGGCAAGAAGGACTGTATCAGGGGAAAGGCTTGTTCAAGATGCCCTGTGGCAGAGCCCAGGAGACGCTGTCTAAAGCGCCAGTGGAATGATGGCTAAGGCCAGGGTTCTCCCTGAAGGGCGAAGGGTGGGAACCAGACTGGAGCCCAGCCAAGAAAAGACCCTACTCCTCAAAGGACCTCAAGACTGAGAGAAGATGCAGAATTGGAGGTCAGAGGAGGGAAGGAGCAGGCGACTCATGGGACAGGCCAAGATGAAGACCCTCAGATGAGTGCTCCCCAAATGTCTCTGCTGGGAGAGCACCCCGGGGATTGTGTTTTGTGCTCAGCGCAGTGTCTGGCCCATAGCAGGTGCTCAGTACATGCCTGTTGATGAATGCATCAGTGTGCTCTAAGAAGAGGCATCACTCCATGGGGGCATTGCCAGATGCGCTTGGGGCAGCTCCGTGATGCGCTTCTCGCCAGGAAATGTTCAAATCCCATTGGCAAGTTTAAAGCTCTGAGAAATCCACAAGGAAAGAAACCTGTCTAACTTTCCTTAACCCTGTTTTTGCCTTATATATTTGGGCAGAACGTCCCCCACCCCAGCTCCCCTGACACCTGTTAGCGCTCGGAGGAGAAGAGTTTCCTTGGAAGGGACAGAGAGAGAACCGGGGAAGGGCTGGAATCTGTTCTGGGATCTGAGCTGTGGGTTCCGGGAGGATGAGGGGCAGGTGTGCAGGACGTGGTGGGTGGAGCCAGAGGGGATGAGGGTGCAAGGCTGCACCCAGGGATGTCCTGCCTCCCCTGGGGTGGGTCTGTCAGGAGACGTGGTGACAGAGCCTGCAGCTGGGGAAACTGTGGGGGAAGGATGGTCTCACAGGGTCACACGTTCAATTCATTCAAGGGAGAGTAGGGCCGGCACAGCAGCCCTTGTGCTGACAGCTCACAGCCTTTGCCAGACGTGGAGGTCCTCTTTGAGCTTTAGCACGTGGCTCCCCGGACGCCAGAGAACATTTTATGTCAACTTTTAATGTAATTCCTTCCTTTTCCCCTCTCTTCCTCTCTCCTCCCTCCCTCCGTTCCTCCCTTTTCCTTAGAAAAGGGTATCTGTGTTTCCTTTTTCTAGTGCGGAGACCATGAGAAAAAAAATCCTTCCTCCTGGTCCTCTGACCCTGGACGTATCCTCATTCATTCATTCATTTAGTGTCTGCGGTGCCATTGATCGGGGTGGGCGGGGGACTAGAGCCCTCAAGTCTTAGAGGAGTAGCTTCAACCCAGCAATCATTAAATAATAATAAAAAAGAACAAGGCAATCTAATCAAATTCCAAAGTAGAAAGTCTACACCAGTGATTTTTAAAAACTTGATTGTTTAGAATCACTAGGGAATGAAAAAAACACATATTCCTGATTTCCTTGCCTGAATCAGAATTTCTGCTTTTTAATTTACAGAATCATAAGAGCTTCCCGGGAAACATGCGCAGTGCTCGCCCAGCCTGGCGCGGTGAGTTAGCGTCTGCAAAATACTGTGGTGACAGACGTAGCTGTGAAGTCAGGGCTGGGGCGACACGTGACTGGCTGGGTTATCAGGCTTGTCCCATTAGCTAGTGAGGAAGGTGCCAGAGAGGGACGTGGCCCTGGTGACCAGACAGCCAGCCATCGGCTGCACAGAGACCTGTTTCCGTGTCCCGAAAGTTGAGACCCACACACTGTGTTCCTGCTCTGAATGTCTTGAAGGGCTGCAGGCGACCTGCTCCACGTCTGTTTGGGGCCAGGGGCTCCCACGAGGCTTCATTCTCCACACCTGCCCGTTAAAGGTCCGGCGGTTTCCCCTTTTACCCAAACTCGCTGTGTGGGCAATGATACTAAAGACCTTCCTCAAAGCTGTGACACAGCATTGCAAATTATTTAGAAAATGGGGGAGAGGGTGTAGCTCAGTGGTAGAGCACGTGCTTAGTATGCACGAGGTCCTGGGTTCAATCCCCAGCACCTCCATTAAATAGATAAATAAACAAACAAACAAATCAGTAAATTTAATTAGCCCCCCCCCGCCCCTCCCCAAAATTTAGCAGCTTTAAAAAAAACAACTTGGAAAATAACTCAATAATAACAATAGTCCTACTTCAAACCCAATGTTCCCTAAAGCGAGCTTTTTACTCCCAAAGTGTTTTCAACGCATCTGTGATTGCTTTGGGGCGGCGTTTATCATGAGCATCCTCACTACTGGACTTCACTGGGGGCGTCGTTTCTTTTTTATACACTTAATCGTACAGAGATCCTACAGCCATAGCAACTCACTCCAAATAACTCGTTTAGTGTGATTACCTGAGGAGTCTCTGCCCGCTCTTTTAATATTATCACAACCTGCGTTTGAACAGCTCAGCATGACTCCTCAGATAGTCCTTCTCCGATCAGGTAGTAAACGTTTTGGAAGCTGTATTAAAATACTGCACACCCCCCTCTCCCGCCCTGTGAGTCTTTATTTATTGCTTTAGTTCACTCTTGGATTCTCTTCTCAAGCTGCACGGAAGGAGAGGTACGGATAAATTCATCCTTTGCTTTAAAGTGACAGAATTAGAAATGTCTGATTTCTCCCTGTTGGAAAAAGTGAGTAGTTACAGAAAACCTTTGTGACGGTGTTTACACAAGTGGGACCCAAAAGGAGATTCCTCCTGCTCATCCTTCTTCCTCTTCCTCCCTTCCTCCCTTCCTCCCTCCCTCCCTTCTTTCCTCCCTTCCTTCCTTCCTTCCTTCCACATTTACTAAACATGCATACTGTATCAGGCAATGTTCTAGACTCTGAGTCCAACACAAAGGCAAACAAAATACAGTCACTGCTCTCAAGTGTCTCATCATCTTCTGAGTCTTTTCAAGAGGAGGCCCTGAGAAGAATGTAAGACTGTTTTCGTCAGTAGAAAATTATCTGAAGATGTCACAGCAGGCTTCCAGGGATGCCTTCCTGTCTCAAACTAGTTCCTTTCTCTGCAGACTCCTCTGCTCAAAGTAACAGGCCTAGAAAGACACGAGACTCCTGGGTCAGAGACGTAAGGCTTCATTACACACAGCCACAGAGGGCCAGCAGTGTTTGCACTGGTTCTGAGCCTCAGTCCCACGGGGCAGCGCGAAGAGGGCCAGGTGACTCCTGTGCACGCAGCGGTTTGCATTATAGGAGAGGACTTCTGGGGTTAGCGAACCCAAAGCTCTTACGGTGGGCGGCACGCCTGCCCTTTCCTCCGAAAGATCTTATCTCTGTCTTACGAGGCTGTTCGATAGACCTTTCCTCTCACCCTCTTTAAGTCCAAATAAAAATAAAGCAATGGACAAATCTGAAGTGAGGTGTAAGTGGATGTCCCCCTCTGGTTAAGGACCCAGATACCGCCGTCCCTGCTCTGTCCTCTCCTTCTGACCTCCCATTCCATGTTCTGCTCAGCCCAGGAATACAAACCTTAGCCCTGACTAAGACCTGGGCACCAGTTTTAGATTCATTTATCAAGAGCCGGGGTTGGAAAACTGTGGTCTGCACGTCAAGTCTAGCTTGCAGCCTGTTTTTGTACATCTCTGGAGCTAGGAATGACTTCTACATTTTTAAAAGTTAGAGAGAGAGAGAGAGGAGACAACAAGGAGGAACAGAAGACAGAGACAGTCCACAGAGCCTAAAATATTTACTATCTCCACCTTTCGAGGAAACATTTGCCAACTCCGATTCTAGAAAAGGAGCCCCAGGGTGGGGAGAGGCGACTGATACATAAACAGCAGCCACACCACCTCCCCCAGACTGGGTGGCGCTGCGGGTCTGGGACAGCCTGTTGCCTGTTCATTTTTTGAGGAGTCCTGCTCCCCTCCCTGGTAGAAAGCAGACTGTGTGACCCTCCGACCCTCCTCTCGTCCTGTCTTGGAAGATGCAGATTTCTCAGGTTATAAAATTATACTCTCTCTCTGTCTGTCTCTCTCTCTCTCTATACACTGTTTGTGAATTAGATTAAAAAAGTGAAGAAGAGAATGTGAATTATCATTCCAGTTACAATAGGCGATTTAAGCCGGTGGCTCGTCTTCCTCTCCGGTCAAGTGTAGCTACTGCGTCAGTTAGGATTCAGGTGATGCTCTCAGATCTGGGGAATGAATCGCTGAGTGCCAGGAAAATAGTACTGAAGCGTCTGTGCACGCACGAAGCTCGCTGGACAGCTGCTCAAATGGATTTCCTTTGTGCCGTCAACTATCTGAGCTTTGCAGAAACTCTCTCTTCTCAGAGTCCTCTTGGAGTCCCAGAGCCCTTGGGTTCCTGCGGTATCTTATTTGTATAACCTCTGCATGGACATAAGGATTTAAGGTATTTGCTCATATTTCACATACACTGCAACATGCTCTTGGAAAATGTTGAACATTGAAAACTGTGCTTGAGAATATTGATGGGTACCTCAGAATGATTGTGGGGTACTTTCTTCTTCCCGGCTCTTTCTGGAATGAACGCCAGCCTCTAACCTTGGGCTTGGAATGGGGCAGGCTGCTGAGTAAGGCAGACCACAGGAGACTTCACTCAACTAAGTCACATTTTGACTAAATCAAGCTTGCTACTAGAAGTAGAAATGTGAATGATGGTGGTTTGCCACCTTGAAGCAGAATAATGGTTTCACATCAGAATATTCTGTCATTGAGGGGAGGGTATAGCTCAGTGATAGAGCGCATGCTTAGCGTGCATGAGGTCCTGGGTTCAATTCCCAGTGCCTCCACTAATAACAATGAAAACAAAAGAATATTTTACCATCTTAGAAACAGATGTTAATAAAGTGTGACCTTTGCATGACACTCAGAGGACTGAGATTATATGGAATATTTTCGTTTTTAGGGGAGGATAATAAGGCTTATTTACGTACTGGGGATTGAACCCATGACCTCGTGCACGCTAAGCATGTGCTCTGCGACTGAGCTAGACCCACCCGTGAATATTTTCTAATATTTATCTAAACCTCACTAGGTGGCTGCAGGGTACAGGAAGACAGCTGGCACTGTCCCGAGGGCCACATGGGTGGTCACTTGTTTAATTCCCACATCCCACGAGGCAAGTGCTATCACCATCCTCATTTGACAGGAAGGGAAACTGAGGCACAGAGAACAGATGGCCTAGCTCACATCAGCCTGACGATTCGGTTCCAGAACTTGCAGCCTTTCCTGACCGACACCTGCAGTTCTCAGAACTCTAGTTGTGTACTTGGAAGAGTGACGCACATCAGTGGTCACAAATTACAGCCACCCAGGAAATGGCGAGAAAAATAATGCGGCTTGGCTCTCACTCAGACTTCCTTACTGGGGCTGCTGCCACGTTGGGGGTACCTCCTACTGCGTGGTCGGGATGACAGTCACTCCTCTAAGGGGTTGTCTTAAGGTTCAAGTACATGCAGTTGATACTTGGATTTCTATTTCATTGCTCAGGGTAGGGGATGAGATATGGGCAATTTTGAAAAACTCTCACATTCTTCTGCCCTGTACCTATTAGAAACTCGCTGCTCTTTGTAGGGCAACTCTGAATCGAAATAGTTAATTTTGCATTCCATCTAAACATCCTTAAAGACTATGTAACTAGGTAGCTCTTAATCTGAAGGCGTTTTCGTGGTTCACACCAGGGTTTAAATCTGATTCAAACCAAAGACCCTTTTAAAAAGCAAATGTTCTGTTTTACTGAATTCATAAGTATTATCATCACCCACACAAGTTCATGTAAAACAAAATCAATAGAATGTCTTGGATGTTAAATAAAGGAGAAATAAAAAGAAAATAATTTGTAATAAAAGACTGCGGCTTTTATTTTCAGTATAGAACTTCTTAGGCGCAAGCACGTAAGAGGGCATAAGGGGGCCTCCCGCCCCATCTTGAACAAGGCCCCCAGGACACACGACACGGGGGTGTCGTGGTGACTGCCATGCTCTGAACTGTGCTGCTGTGGGTGTTGTAATTTTTTGAAACAACGAACAACTCTCGGTAAAATTTCGAGGACACAACATACAATTTCTCTTTGCCTTACATAATGGTTGCATTCTTGGAAAAGTCAGTGTCTACTAAAACTGCAAAAATATTCTCTAGCTGTACATAAAAGTGAAGTTGGATTCCAAGCTCAGAAAACTATAAACAAGCTTTTCACCTACAAAACTGCCTGCTGGGACATGGAAAAGTTGTACAAAATTGTCTCATGCGTTCCTGGCCTTCATCCACTTAATGCAGTCACACCCAACCTTCACAGTAATTAGAAAGAAAAGGGCCCTAGAAATTTCCAAAACGCCCCCTAGGGCACGGTAGCCCTCCATGGAGAACTGTTGGTTAGACTTGATGGTGACTTAGAAATGGCATTTCTCCAGAGTAAACCACGGGGTCAGAGTGGCACTGGCATTGGCAAGCGAATGTCTAGAGCCCTGTATGTGTGAAGAAGCAAGTGTGCTGTGGAGAGGGTCAGGTTAAGGGAAGCCAGCTTTTGCAAGGATGCACGCGAGGCTGTCCCTTCACCACGACACAGAGAGAGGAGACTTGAAGGGTTGCTCAGCCACCTGGGCGGTCTGTGATGTCGGTGACTCGGTTAGACGGACACACGCTGATATCTGACCTGAGCATGCTAGAATCCAGCAACTTAGAAGTGGATCTGCCAGAAAGTACATGAGATGGATGTTTTTGGAAGCTCCATTGGAAACTGTGATCAGCAAAGGCAGAG
Organism: Vicugna pacos; assembly: GCF_048564905.1. Lineage (NCBI taxonomy): Eukaryota > Metazoa > Chordata > Mammalia > Artiodactyla > Camelidae > Vicugna > Vicugna pacos. The sequence continues at coordinate 71,698,786 of NC_132994.1, read as the reverse complement.
TGAGCTGTGCTTTCCAACGTCTCCATCAAGACAGACTTCCCTGGAGCCGGAGTCCACGGGGACATTCTTAGACTCTCACACTGAGCCCAACCTTCCCACTTCCTTTCATCCTCTTACTAAATGAGAGAATCACTGCTTCTGGGGATTCAGTGCTTCTAGGAATTGTGACGGTGACTTGTAGTCCATGAATCATGAGGGGTTACCACGGGGACTTGACCCACAGATGAGCACCGAAGACAGGCACCAAAAAGCACCTTCGTGGTCTTAAGAGAAGCACTTTGCTCCCCCACTTTAAGCACTGTTTGAAAGCTATAAATAGTGTCTCCTTCCCTTCCCAAGTCGTTTTCTTCTAGGCAACCTTCATCTTAGACACATCGTACGTTGGGTATTTTCTTTAGACGCCATTCGCCTCTGGGGAGCGTTGATTCTTGGCTCTCCTGCCTCTTGCTGTTCTGACACGTTCTGGCCAGAGGTTGGTGGGATGGTTGCATCTTGTGAAAGAGGTAACAGGTAGTTACTTGCTGGTTTTCTTGGTAAAGCTACTGACCAGGCAAAGCTTGCCGCCCTGACTCAGGGAAGTTCTCATGTGCACCTTGGGCTGTTTCATTTGGCTCCAAAGGGAGGATTCTTGGGAAGCTCTGAGCTGGGCCACATTTCCGAGCAGCATTTTCGATTGCTGTGAACTCATTATTCCGAGCCCAAATTAGAGAAAATACATTACAATGACCTTTACTGTGTCAGAACTACCGATATTTAAAAATCTTTCATGAATACATATGGTAAATGTCATTGCTGGGGTAAAATCCACCCACCATTAAAGGAAAGACTGGGACTGAAAATCCTGACTTTGGAAAAGAGAATATAAATTTCCAAAGATAGTGGTTTGCCATGTTGGAAACCCACCAGCGTAGGGATTCAGCAGGCTTCTGCTAACATCTTGGCGCCTTCATTTACCAGCCGAAGAACCTAGTAAGTTGCTTAATGTTCCGAGTCTCAGGATTTTATCTGAAAAATATGGCTGAAAATATCTATTTTGCAAAATGATGTTTTGCACAAGGCTCAACGTGACAGACAGACAGAACAGTCAAAGACCAAACTGATAGTCCTGTCACCAGCAAGGGATAACAAGTGTGGAGTTAATTAATCATGCTCTGTTTATGGTTAAGCAAACTAAATGTTTACTTAGCCAGGATATTGTGTCTTCTTTTCTTTCTTTTTTTTTTAGATAATCCTTCTTTTGGGGGGGTTAATTAGTTTTATTTATTTATTATTAGGTTTTTTTAAATAGAGGTACTGGGGATTGAACCCAGAACCTCATGCATGCTAAGTATGCACTGTACTACTGACCTATACTGTCCCTTCAAGGATATTGATAAAGACACTCCCCAAAAGACAAAGTATAAATGTTATAGATATAGTCAGTTACCACAAGGTTTGCACTTCACACTGAGAAGTTAAGTTTGATTGTCACCCATTCAGATTTTAACACATTTGTGTAAAAAAAATCAATGGTTCTCGGTAATTTGGAGGGAAACGTTCCTTTGAGAATCTCATGAGAGCTCACCAAAAAAAGGCACATTATCTTCATTCATCCACAAAAGTTTGCATACAATTTTAGGGGGCTCACAGATCGCAGAATCCCATACAAGGCTCTCTCGGGGGGTCTGCCGTTACTGTATTTGAATTCCCAGAAGACGTGCTTATTAAGAGAGAACTTTTATTTTGGGTGTTCTCGATTTTGACCATCATTGCCAGGATCTGATTTTATTTTAAGCTAACATACACAACAAATTATTCATTAAAAGAGAACAGAGATCATGGAAAAAATAAATCTATTCCAAAATTATGTAGTACTTGCATTTGTTCTCTGCAAATGCCTGGTGAGGAAAGAGGGAAATATTTGAGGGAGGTGTTTATGACATTGGCATTTGTAATGAGCTGCGGTTTGAACATCCATGGAGCCGCGCCTCTTGTCTCATTGCTGGGAATGATTTCTTCCAGCGCTGGCTACTTGCAAAGGAGACAGCGGGATGGAGCAGGGATGGGTTTGAGCTACTGAACCAGGACTGGGGACTTGGATTCCTAGTGGCTTTGTTGTCATTAGATAGTTGCTCTTGGGAGGGTAGAAACGTAGAAGGTGTGCAATCTGCTTGCAGCTCAGAGAGAGATTCTCCATCAATTGGAGGTTCCTTTGAAACTTATTCCCTGGCAGGGCAATGCTTAGCCATCATTAATGCCTTTTGTCAAATTGCTTTAACCAGATCTGGACCTCTCTGGTACTGGCCTTACTGAGAGAGAGAGTTTTGTTTGGGCTGAGCTGGAGGACTTCAAAGTCGCTTAGAAAATCAGGGCACTTAGGGGAAACAAAACCTGCAAGGGATCTTGGATTAAAGTCACTTCACCTCTCAGGCTTTAATTTTCCCAATGTAAAAATAACTGAAGCAAGACATAATTATCTCTATGGTTTACCCCTTTGGTGATTTCATTCAATCAACCAAGATTTATTGAGAACTATTTGCCAGGAATGTTCTAGGCACTTGGAACAGATCATCAAACAAAAAAAGCGAAGTTCGCTGTCCCCTTGAAGGGCACTGTGAGAGGGTTTGGGAGGCGGCCTGGGAGTTGTAATTGTGCTCAGGGCGGTCACACGAGGCAGTGTTACTGGAGCTGTAGGAGCAGGTGGGGGTGGGGGAGGAGCTGGGGGGGTGGGGAGGGCGAGAAGGGTAGTAGGCTATGAGGTCCGAGGCCTAACCCGAGGTAGACAGATTGGCAAATGGAACTTGGGCTGGGTTTCGAGCCCCCAACTACCCGCTAGGCCCTTGGTGTGGAACTCCCTCAAAACATGCAGAGCAGGGGAGGAGCCCCACATCAATTCATCTAAAAAAAAGAAACATGTAAGTCGCCTTCCTCTGACTCATTATGACTTTTGGTTCAGCAGGACTGCAATGACCTTGGTGCCCACCAGGGAAACTTCTGAGGCCCCAGGACCTTGCTCTCTTTCCTTGAAATCCCCTACAGGGGCCCCTGGGTGTCTCACATGTGCTCACCCGTGAGTGCACTCGCCCTTCTGGCTCACCACAGCATCCTTTGGCTTTGCCATTCCCAAGTGCATCAGAATCACTGAGAGCATGGCAGTGACCATGGAGCATTCTGGCCTCGAGGCTCAGGGATCTTAGCCCAGGGTCAGCTGTCTGTCCCAAGGCTGCACCAGGCTCTCTCCTGATGGTCCCTGACCCTCTTCCAGACTCTTAGTTGGGAAGCCTCCAGGGTGAAGGGTACAGAGCACGATCACTAGAGTCAGAAAAGAACCCCAAAACCCTCTGCGCTGAATCAGTTTCATTATTAACCTTTACACTTGATCTTAGCCAAAAGGCCGAGAAGCGATCACTATTAGCTTTCAGCTTTACAACGAATTGCCTGTATAACTTGGGCTACTTCCCCAATTTTTCTGCATGTGTGAAATGGGGATCGTAACAGCATCTGGTCCTCAGGGCACTTTTGTAAGGAGCAAATGACCGCCACTCCCTGGAACATAATATGTGTTCAGTAAATATATTTTTAAAATCTTCCATATTTTCTGGAACAGTACTGATTGAAAATGCTTTCCCATCAGAAGCAGGTGTTAAGTATAAGTTGATACGATGTTTCCATTTTAAAAAGTCGGTGATGTATATGAAGAAATTTTTAAAACTTTTATCCTGTTATACAATATTTCTGCTTCTGGGCTATGCCGTGGAAATTTTTCGGAAGTGTGAACAAGGATATTTATCATAGTATTTCTTAACAAAGCAAAAAACCTGATGGTAATCTAAATGTTCAATAATATGTGTAATGGATAAAACTAATTTGGGTATATGTAAGGATAGAATATTATTCAGCCATTAAAAATAAAGTTGACACAGAATCTTCAACAACATGAGAAAATCTTTGTGACATAGCCTAAATTGGAAAATTCAAGGTGCAAAATTATATATACAGTGTATTCCACAACTTGGTAAACATGATCTTCTGTTATAGATAAAAACTGAAGAGGACTGTGGACTAAAATGTTAGTGGTGGCTATTTACAGGCAGTAAATAGTAAATACAGGCAGTGGGACTCCAGATGTTTTCAGTTTCTTTTTACTTTTCTGTAGTTTCTAAAGTAAACAGGGGTTACTTTTTCAGGCAGGGGTAAAATAACAATGCATTTTATTTTTAATTTTATTTTTAAATAGTGTGGTAAGTACACACATACTTATCAGGCCCTGTGTCTGAAATTTTATTTGGAAAATATGGTTACAGTAAATATAGGTCAACCACTTTCCAAGATTTCTTAATTGGAAACTAAAAAAAAAAAAAAATCCCTTCAAAATAAATTGTTTCCTGGACTAGCTCTGGATGGAAAGGGAAAGTAAAATTTGAAAGGAGATGGAATGATGCCTTCAGCATCCCCATGTACAAGTAACTCTTCCCTCTTGGCCTTCGGGACAGTGTTAGGGCGCGGTTTCTTCAGTTCCTTTTTGAGAAATGGCTCAGAGGCCTAGAGGACCATCTGGGCCAAGGGACAGATTTAGCATCAGAGAAAACAGCTACCCTCAACTTTATCGCTGTTGTCAGTGTGACAAGAGGAAATGCAGAAGGAAATTACTTTATCTGGGAGTGGTGGCTCTTCGTCGGGGTGGGGGGGTAACTAAAGCAGGCAACCATATATCAAATTGTGTCCTTTATTTTTAGAGAGCTTCCAGTAGAAGAGCTTGCAGTAAGAAATGGCGTCACCCAGCGGTGCGGTCCAGAGCTCCTCAGACCTTAACACACGCAGGAATCACCTGGGGGCCTTGTTGCAACGCAGATTTTCCTTCAGTGGGTGTGGGTGGGGCCCATTTCTGTCCAGCTCCCAGGTGGTGGGAGTGCTGCTGCGTGAGGACCACACCTTGTCCTACAGTGAAGGCAGAGGACACCAAAAAGGGTTTGCATTTTTCTAGGAAGAGAGGAGGTGCCGCTGGGATTTTGGTTTATCACTTTTTGAAGGTCTTCACAGAGTGCAGTCTGCCATGGTGGTAGCCTGTGGGCTCTTAATGCACCCTGGACCTCAGAATCACCCAGTCTATTTCTAAAACACACAGCAAGACACCTGGGCTCCACCTTACAGAGATTTTGATTCCTTGGTCCCGGGCACCCCTTTTTCAAAAGCTCTCCAGGTGGCTTTGACAGACAGTGAGAGCTGAGACCCCTCATCTGGCTCCTTCCTGACCTGCACTGGCCAGTCAGCTGGGCTCAGGGATGTTTTGCTCCTCTTGGCAGCCCCAGTGCCCCTCCTCTTTGCTCAAGAGACCTGCCACCTCACTTGAAGCATATTCTCAGCCTTATGCTCTTGATTCCAGGAGAATCTTCAGCACGAGACAGAAGGTCCTGACCCAGCTCTCCCGCCCCCGGATTAGTGGGCATTTGCTGACAGACCCAAGGAGCAGCCCTTTGGAAAATGTAGATTAATTTGGAATCTGGCATTTTCATGACACGCAGTCAACACCCAGGAAGCTAGTGGAGGATTTGGACAACATTTCTGGCTCTGGACCTTGTCAGAAACTCCCGAAGATTCCAAAATTGGATTTTCTTTTAGAGATAGTAGTTGATAAATGCTGAAAATTCAACTCCCTGCCCTGTTTATTAGTAAAATGAAACTATCTGGGAAAGAATAGATAATGACTGCACAGAAGAAAGCGGTTTAGATTCCGAAAGGAGGCCTTCTCTGAGCGCCAGTGAAATAGCTTAAAAAAACCCAGTGATACCCACAACTGTCAACTAACTTGGGTGGCGTGCAAGGTCCGAGAGGAGGAACGCTCAGTTTCCTCATTTACAAAAAAACGTTTTGAGTCGTGTTAAGATGAGAACTGCAGAACTGTAGGCGGTGTTTGTTTTTGGGTCAGGGCCAAATCAGAGTGAGAATGCTGACATGGGTTCTTATTTATCTGTGTGTCTAGTTACCTACTTATTTATACTGTGGTGAAAACACACTGTAAAATTTACCATCTTAACCATTCTAAGTGTACAGTTCAGTCCCGTGTATTCACATTGTTGTACAGTAGACTGCTAGAACATTCTCCTCTTGCAAGACCGAAACTCCACACTCATTACACACGAATTCCCTCTCCTCCATTTCCCAGCAGCCACCACTCTACTTCCTGTTTCTATGAGTTTGACTACTTTACATACTTCATATGAGTGGAATTATACAGTATGTTTGTGTGTGTGTGTTGGGGGTGACTTCTTTTTTTGGGGGGGTGGTAATTAGGTTTATTTACTTACTTTTTTTAGTGGAGGTACTGGGGATTGAATCCAGGACCTCGTGCATGCTCAGCATGCACTCTACCACTTGAGCTATACCCGCCCCAGAAATGAGTTTATTTTTCAATTAACACTTTGCAAAATAGTCTCTAGACCAGCCCAAATCAGGGAACACAGAACTGAAAAGCTCTTGTGATAGTGCCTTAAGCCAGTCAAGGAAGAGACCAGACATGAATGTGCTGAAACGCTTCTTCCGAAAGAAAAAATGAATGACAAACAGAAACCAGACCCTGGGATTATGTGAATAATCAGACTAAATGGGTCCTAACACAGAGGGATTCCTGTTCGCCTGACACCTCAGCCACCTGAAGGTCCCTTCCGGGCTCTGTGGAAGGGCATGGCCGTTCTGCAGTGAAACTGTATCACTCTGACTTGTGAAGTCACAACAGAGCTCGTGCACAACTTCATAAGTGCCCTGGGGAAAGAATGGCATGGTTTTCCCTCCTTGCTTTGAACATGAAGGTGCCGTTTTTAAGGTCCGTGGACTGTGAGCTCCATGGAGGTGGAGTCTGGTTCTGCCATGTGGCCAGCGGACAGGCCACGGGATGGCAGTGCTGGGGGGAACAGGCTTGGGATAAGAGCACATGGCTATTTAGATGAGGACCTTCTAAACAGCAGATCTTGAGGGGCAAATGGCCTCCCTGTTTCTTGTCCTGTTTGGCAAAGTTCAGATTCCAGAAGGTGAGATCTTGGTCTGAACACAAGAAAAATGTTTCCTGGCTAGGTCTGCCAACCCCGACTTGACCAGCGTGATGCCTGGTGTCAGGGAGGTTGGTCTTTCAGAGGCTAGTGTCTGAGGCCACTGAGATTTGACTGATGAAGACGTTGCACAAAGGAAGGGCATGTGAAAGTGTTCCAGGGCACTAGAAACCAGACGTTGGAAGTTGGGAAGGACAAGTGGATGTACGTTGTGGGGAGATGGACAAAGAGCAGAAGGTGGAGGGAGAGGAGAGCGAAGGTCTCTCACTTCTCATTCAAACTGTGGTTATTTTCCCAGAGGTCATGAGGGCACCTGAACTGAGTTCAGCTATGTCGGGGTCATAGACACTCTACACTGCTTTGCCCTCTGGTTTTAACACTGGGACTGAAAGAAGTCGAAGGGAATGGACAGCTTGGGGAAGTCGCTGGATTAAACCTACAACCATAGCAACACGGGGCTAGCTTGGATCCCAATTCTAACATTTTACCTGTAAAAAGACATCTTTGAGACAATTGGCGAATCTGAATATCAAGTGGATGCTACCTGGTAATAAGGGATGCCCGCTGATTTTGTTAGGTGTGACTCTTATGGTGGTCACATGAAAAATCATGCTGTCAGTTAGAGATGCCTTCTGAAGTGTTTACCTCAAAATGGCATGATATCTGAGCTCTGCTTTAAAATAGTCCAGAAAAATGTGTGTGTGTGTGTGTGTGTGTGAAAGAGAAAGGTGGAAACAAAACAAAGAAAGAGCATCGAAATACTGGGATAATTGTTAAAACTGGGTAATGGATAAATGAGGGCTCACTGTCATACTTTCTCTACTCTCATCTGTGTTTGAAACTTTCCACAATAAAAATGTTTTTCCCTCTCCTTCCAAAAAGTCTGTATTGATTTAATTACACAACGGCATCAACACATTAACTCCATGACCCTCAAGACGGCACATCACATTCGGGAACTCTGAGCAACGCATTCCGTTGACCTGACTCAACGGAACGTATGGCACACTGTACACAGATCTGTGACGCACAGTTCTGAGAGGAACTTCTACGGACACAGGTCTGTGCAGTCAGCCTGGGAAGGTGGAGGCCTCTTCCCTCTGCTCAAGATCTGTTTATTCTTTTGCAGTAATTGTAAAGAAGAATGTATGATTCAGTTTACCTTCTACAAGCGTAAGCATTCACCATTGGTGGCCCAGGGTGCTTATGTCTCTTGGGTCAGTGAAACACAGTTCACAGACTGGCTCAGCGGGAGAAAACGAAGGTTGTAGGGCAGTCCATCTGGTGCCTGGGCAGGACTTCTGGGAAGAGAATACCTCTTCTTGTTCCAAAAGGCCCCGCAGGGGGCAGTGTTCTTGTGGGTGCAACCCAGCCCTTTTTAGCTTCCTTCCTTATCTCCATCTCCTTCTGAGCCAGGATAAAAATGCACTAGGTTCATTCTGGACCCTTAGAATGTATTCATTAAGGCTACTTCAAGTCTTCCATCTGTCTTTTTTGCTTCCTTGCTCTGAAAACTGGTCCCTTCTGCTCCCTTAGGAGTTTTATCTGAATTACTGGCATTTCTCTGGTTTCATGACCCAGACTGGCCAGGGCCAGCTGATACAGAGATTAACAGCTCATGTCCTGGCATCTAGTCATTTATTTCTATAACCAAGGTATCCAGGAGGACTTTGGAAACATGCAGGCTTCTAGACAAGCATACAGTTCAAAACCCGCTACAAATCTCCAGTTCGTGGTAAGTCACGGGTCCATTTTCACCCTTGTTTGCAGGCCAAGGAGTTACTGCTGGATAAATCATAGCACTTCCAAGTGAGTAGGAACCTAAGAGAAAATTTATTGTGGTACACTAGTGAGCACCCAAACCCATCCAGGCATCAAACAGATCACACAATTAAGTCTTCAACAATTTCATGATTTGAACATCATGCAGGGCAGAAAAGATGATGCTTAATGAGGCATGTCCAGAGGGTGCAAACGGATGCTAACATACAGCAAGGTGGCAGGTGTAGGGATCCAGCTGCCTGAGTTTAGCACAGAGCACAGGATAAAGAGAAGAGCTCCATATTTTTTCCATTATTTTTGTATTCTAACATTTTTCAACATCTATCACTGTCAGCACAGAATCATTCAGTTCTTTCTTATAACATTTACTACATTATTTCACGGTATTGACATAACCTCCAAAGTTCCCCTGTTTGCGTACATAGAAAGGAATGGCTCTGTCACTTCTGGTTGAGCAAATTAGAAACTTTTACAGAATTCTTGGCAATAGTAATGCAATGTGCTCAAAAGCAGATTTTTTAAGCATATGTTTTATAAACATTATTAAATGACTTATCTGAGAAGTCAATCCAGTAAAATAAACCACATTTTTTCTTAAGTATATCTTTGAATACCAAAAGGGCAAGATTGTATACAAGAACTAAATATTAAATAACCATTTTTTTTTTGCTATTGGTTTAGAGACCATACAGCTGTTTTGAACCAGACATTTGTCTGAAGACCTAAGTCAAAACTGGCTGTTTAAATTAAAACTTTTCTTCATATTTATTTTTATATTAATTTTTCTTCCTATTCTCTGGCCTTGTTTCTCATGCACTCTTTGTTAATAGATTATGTAACTAATCCAGATATAACTGAAGCCAGCTAAGTATTTCCCCTAAAAATTCATGTGTGAACAAAGAAGCAAAGTTTCTAACTGGAGATGGAAATATCAGTAGATTAATTAATTGATATACATACACATCTGTCTGGATATAAGTTTAACCTTTGAGTCAAGTTTAAAGGATGTGAAATTTATCCCTAACATTGTTTTCTTATCACCAGATGATGATGAATGTTAAAGACATCAAATAAATCCCTGCCTGAGGGTTAGTTAGCCAACAAGGTCAGCCTGAATAAGGCAACGCCTTTCATCAGCTCAAGTGCACATTCTGTAGGACAGTGGCTCCTGATCATTTCTTTCACCACATCCTTCAAATCACATTACCTTGGCGGCCAGGTGGTCACTCTCTTGTCTGCACCTACAGGCTTCTATGCCTCTCCTTGAGCACAATAACGCTGGGCTTCTTTGTGCCTGAGGAAAACAAGGAAGGGGCACGGAGGCGCAAGTACAGGCCATAAACCTAAAGAGCGTGGATTTGAATCTTGTCTCCACGTCGGGCAGGATATCTGAACTCTCAGAGTCTCAGCTAACCCATCTGTAAAATGGAGAGAATGACATCTCCCTCCCAGCATGCAGTGAGGATTAGCGGGGAGATGGTCCGTAGGGTGCTGTGTATCACAGGCACACGACGTGGTCGCTGTAAGGATCGCTATGATCATTCCACAAGTGTAACTTGCTCAGGTGTTTTGTGCTGTTGATGAAAAGAAGAATCACTGTATTCCAGAAGCTTCTAATCAATTGGAGAAGACAAACAGGTCCATGCAGTGTGGTAAGTGATCTAGTGAAGGACACCCCCCCCCAGGAACGTGAGAATTGGGACTCCTGTGGTCAGAAGATAATAACCAAAGACAAGATGCCAAAGACTATGATTGGTGCCAGCATCTCAGGGCGGGGATAAGACCTGAGCTAGGATTGCCCAGCCAGCACCATCACAGTGAACACAAGGGTAGGGCAGGGGGGCTCCAAATGGAGCAGAGCATTTAAGACTGCAAGGCGAGAGCGTCAAAGGCCTCCTGGAGAAGAGATTTGGGGGTTGGATTCCTTACAGGAGTGAGCCTTTCCAGGGTAGTTGTCCCCAAAGGCTTCATGAGCGAGACAGGGACTTAGAGCTGAGTTTTGAAGTGTGAATTTCATTTCAAAAGTTGGGAAAGGGAAATCGTGCCTTTTACAGGTGAGATTGGCGGAATGGGCAAGTTTGCAAGAATAGGATAAGAACAAACAAGGCGGATCAGAAAGGTAAGTTGGCACAGGAATTTTCAGAGCACCGACTCTCTGGCTAGGGTGTTTGGCTTTTATTCCACAGGTAGAGGATAGGAGCCGGGGACACTGGGTGTGGGGTCCCAGGTACAGCACCCTGTGGCAGAGCAGTAACGACACGTGTGCTGTTAATGCCAGAGACAGAACTGTAACAGAAGGCATGAAAAGGAAGGGACAGAGCGGGAGATATTTTGAAAAGCAATCAAAAGACCTGGGTGTCCCTCTCGTTATGGAGGTTCAGGGGGGTAGAAGTGAAAGGATCTCTAAGATCCTTCAGTGGGTAATTATTCAACAGAAAGCAGTGAATGGCGGGGGTGGGGAACAGGGAGCTGGATTTAGTGATGCAATAATGATGAACTTAGTTCTGGTGTTAATTTCAAAGTAATGCCAGGTCATCCAATGGGTTACAGCCTGGGGGTAATTCAAGACGCAGGAATGGAGATTAGGAAAGAGGGCCAGGCTTGATATTCAGAGTCTTGCAGGAGAGAAGGTATAATCTAGGGCCATCTCACCTATACACGCATCTGTGCATGCGTGTATGTATATATGTAATCATTTACTCATTCATTCATTTATTTGCTCTTCATTCACTCATTAATTCATTTGCGTTTCATTTATCCATCCATTAACTCATTCATTTATTCATTCATTCATCATTTCCTACGGGAATCCCTGCTCATGCCATAATGCCAGGTGCCATAATGCTATTGAGAAAAAGGACAAGGCACACTCCTGCCCCCAAGAAGCTCACTGCTGAAAGTCCCAATCTTTGCCTATAAGCATCTTGACGATCACCAGCTTCTCCCCTAATTGCTGCCTCAGTTTCTTTTTCTGCACATATCAGCTGCCGATGCAAGATGTGGCATCAACATGTTTCCGATTTACCAAAGTCATGACTCGAAGTCCATGGACAGAAATATGGAGTTATATTTTCTAAACATTCTAGGACATGTGTTCCTTTCAAATTTAAAACAGATAGAAAGGCCATTTGCCAGGGCAGAAAAAGCGAGTTTTCCAGACAGTGATCATATTTGAGCTGGACTTCCAAGTAAGTGGAGCCCAAAGGTATTACCTTCCTGGAAGTTATACGCTGAGGACGCACTGTCTTTGGGGCTGTATCCAAGCAGCTCCCCACCAGGCAGGTGCGAGCCTGTGCTTCAGCGGACCCTGGGGGACTGGGGCTTGGGGGCTGAGTCCCGCAGGGTGGCTTTGTCTGCGAAAGACTTTCTGGGTTCAGAATCGTGTCTTGGTCTCTGTGCTTGTTTTTGCACGTAGATCTTCTCTTCGTGCATCTGGTCGATAGTTTATTCCCAAGAATGTGAAGTCATTGTTGGCCAGAGAAGTTCAGTCCTTGGAATCTGGTCTTTAACTCCTGCATGAGGGTCTGGTTGTCTGGATTTCTTGTGTCCTTGGCGCCCCAGGGGTTCGCCTCCAAGCAGGCAGGTATTGGAGACAGGGCCACGGGTGGATCAGGGGACATGAGAAAGGATGCTTCCAGGGTTTTCTGCCCTGGTGTCATGACTTGTAAATATGATCTTCATTTGTTTCATGGGCTGCCAGGGGCGCCTGCAGGGGTGTTTTTCCTGCCTTTGTCAAGCCCTTATTCTCCCCACTCCCCCCGACCAGTCAGGCTCAGGCCACCCGGGGAGGGGCACTGAGCGGTCAGAACAATCTCTCCCGGAGCTTTGGGAAGACCCCAGAACCTCTGTGGCCCTTGCCAGGGGCAGAGCTTTCAGACTCCGGGGACCACAGTTCACCTTGTATTCTAAGTGAATTTTACCCCCTAGGAATGCAACTGCTCAGGATGCGAGCTGACTAGCCCCCCTGCTGCCGTGCGAGCTGGAGGTGGTGGGAAGGGCTCCCCAACAGCTCAGGGCTGCACCATCCGCCCTTTAAACAGAGCCTTTGCCTCTGTCTGCGCAGAAAGGAGCACCTGGTGGTGCAGGAGGGCCTCTCGACTCATCCGAAGCGCCCCGGAGGCTGGGATGGGACTTTCACCCCCTTACACCAGCCCCTCCCACCACAGCGCTCAGCACACAGAAGACACGCGCAGTTGGCTGTGGTTGGCTGAAGCCCAGAGGTCTGTGGATGCTCTGTGGGGGCTCGGGTGAGAGAAGCAGCTTGGAATAGACCCCGGCTGCCTAAGGCTGGGTAACCAACCACCCCACAGCCTGGTGGCATAAAACCATTGGCATATTATTATGCTATGGATTCTGTGGGACAGAGATTTAAACAGGGCGCACTAAGGGTGGCGTGTCTCTGCTCCATGGTGCCTGGGGCCTCCCGTGGGGAGGCTAGGCTATCTGAGGGCTCCTGAATCACTGGAGTGGCTTCTCGAGTCAGGTGCCTGGTGCCTAGTCTGAGATGATGTGAAAGTTGGCATGGGGGGACCTCCACCAGAGCACCCACGTGTGGCTGCTTCTTGTGGCTTCAGCTTCCTCCCAGCACGGCAGCCCCAGCGCAGTCAGGCTTCTGACCTGGAAGCTCCCAGCTCCCAGAGTGAGTGTTCTAGTAAACGAGTCCTTCTGTACCGGCCATGGAGGCCACGGAGTGTCATTTCCACTCTCTCCTACAGGTGAGAGCAGTCACAGACCCCTCCAGAGTCCAGGGGAGAAAGGCTGCGCCTCTGCAGGAAGGGGATTCCAGGCGTTTGCGGCCACGCTGGAAGGCGGCTCCCTTTCCCACCTCCATGCCCGGGCGGGCGCAGCAGCAGTGGCTCCAGGTGCTGGTCACCAGGGACGCCCTGGGGCGGGGCGCGGGGGCTGACGTCGCCCCTGAGCACAGGCCTCAGACCTCCATCCGCGCCAACCCAAGAATCATGAAGAATTTTCATTCCAGACTTCCTACAAGAAGCTCTTTCTGGTCCCCAAAGGTTACTATTTCATATGACATCTTTCTGATTTGGGAACATGATCCTCGCAGGGCCTGTCCCAGGGCAGCGTGGACTCAGTGTGCCACCAGAGTCAGCAGGGTTTACTTGGGATGTCCCTCCTTCTTCCTGAGGACTAAAGTTGGCTGGAGAAGGACCCTCAGGGGGACGTGTCCTCACAGCCCCGCACCCGGCTGGGAGGAAGCTTGTGTTTGTTTGATCTTTTATCTGAAGCCCTGTGGGAAGTTTCAGTTTCCAGCTGGGGATTGTGCTGAGTGTCTGTGAAGTGTGTCATCCATGAACTTCACCCCACAAACATTACTTTAAGCGGGTTAGAGATTAAGTTTATCCTCTGTGCATCATCACGGCTGCTGAGGAACTAGAGAAGAAAAGACGGAGTCTATTTTGGGTAGCATTTTGTTTTAAATACAAATAATTTTTAGTTCTCTAAGACTTACCAGCTCCGCTTGGCCCTGGGGTTGGATACGGTTGCCACTGGAAAAGCATTTTACCGTTAGAAGGTTGGGTCCAGGAATGTCCTCAATGGGAGTCAGCATGACTTCGGAAGGAATCTTTGCTTATTACTCACACTTGCAACTTGACCCTCCCAGGAGAGGCAGCTGATTCTGCTGCTGGAAAATAGCCGACGAGGACGATTCTGAGTTCTGCCTCAGCTGCTCTCAGAGCTAAGGAGCCCGCATCAGCCTCTGGAACCTTCAGTAAGAGGTCTGCTGGGCACAAGGTTTGACATTTTCTGAAGAAATACCTTCCTATGTTATCCTTACAGAGTTCATTTTTATTTTGAGGGTAATTCAAGACAAAAAAGGGGGGAGACAGAATCTAAAGAGTAAGTGAAGGAAAGGGAGGTGGGGGTGGAGGGGACAGCACATGGGGGCTGAATGGCATGTGAACGGAAGAGCATCTCAGCTCAGTCAGACACAGCCAGTGCCAACTTGTTCCTTCTGTTGTGAGTAACGTGCTCAGTTCTGATCCGCTCAGGTGAAAGGAACTGCTGTGCGACTATGCCCACAGGAGGCAGCGCTAACAGAAATCCCATGCAGAACTCCAGAATAATTCACCCTATGCCTTGATTCGCTCCCAAGTGCCTCATTCCCCGAGCACGTCCAGTGTTGGATGATGAGACCAGTGAGGCTTTGGCAAAGCCAGCTTCCTGATGTGAAGTGTCCCAGATGCAAATTAGGAAGCTCTTTGGTAAAAGCCAATCGCCTCAGATAAGATCGTCAAACCCCTGCAGCTCTGAGATCTCATTCTCATTCCTTGCAGCCTGGGTTCCACACATCTGGAGCTGCAGAGTGTTTATTTATTGTGTTCTTGGTGGCAGCACAGAGATCAGCCCTCAGACACCTTCGTACGTTGCAGGCAGCTGACGCCTAAACCTCCAGGTATGATTTACCACTTACAAAAACCCCGGGGGACAGAGTGTGTCACACACATCAGTGAACAAGCAGAAAGTTCTCAAATTTAGAAGAAATTAGAAACTACTGGTAGATAAATGGTGAACTGCTAGACAATCTTTGGTTTTCATACAGAAATGTAGATTTCTGTCCCCTCGGCTAGGCTGTGAGCCCCGCGAGAGCAGTCCTTCTGTGTTTCTGTGTTTCTAGGAGAGCTCTCTGCTGTCCCACCCATGGGTGGCACGTGGAGGACCTCGGTAACAGATGGGGCATCAGTAGCAACCTTGTGAGCGAGTTTCACAGTTCACGCTGGCAAAGCAGAAGGCAGGTTGAGGAAAGCAACTGTATTTTTGTCGACCAACAGGTTAATTACAGCGGAAGGAAGGGATTCTGTGTCTGGAAGGCTGAGGGCTGCAGGAAGGACCAGATCCTCTGACTTTCTTAGACCAAGGATGGAGGACGGGGTGAGCGCCCTGCCCTGCTGAGATGCTGAGATGCTGAGATGCTGAGATGCTGAGTGCTTGAGCGCCAACATCTCAGAGCTGTTAGCAGTGACCGGGTTTAGGTTCAGCAGAATGGGAGCCCTGGAGAACCTTGTGATCCCTGGACTGGCTCCTACCACCTGACACTCTCAAGGCAGCCGGGATTCCTCCGGGTTTCTCTGCATTTGGGTTTTGGCATCTGCCCTTGATAAACAGAACGCACCCTGCAGTCTCCTGCTGCTGCTGGCTCCTCGGCTCTGGGTCCAGCTGAGGTTCTAACTTTTGAGGTGAAGAGGATGTTCTTTTTAAAACCACTTCACATT
This sequence comes from Vicugna pacos, assembly GCF_048564905.1. Taxonomy (NCBI): domain Eukaryota; kingdom Metazoa; phylum Chordata; class Mammalia; order Artiodactyla; family Camelidae; genus Vicugna; species Vicugna pacos. The sequence continues at coordinate 71,682,753 of NC_132994.1, read as the reverse complement.
TAAAAAAATTATGGGTTTAATAACTTCCCAGCTTGAAGTTTTATTTTCTAAGGCTCTGAGTAGGCCAGTGTGACAGAATGCCTGGAAAATGAGGTCCTCAGTAGACCCAGATCAACTGGCAACCCACGCGCTTCCTGCTCTCCGAAGTTCTCTTTGTGCCCTGGAGGGGACGTTACTCAGTTCCTCTCCTCTTAGGGGACAGCAGTCTCTGGGAAGCAGGAGCCAGGCCTGACTCACTTGTGCCTCCTCCTTGTCTACTTGCTCTGGGCTCAGAGGTCACCAAGCCTGGGAAGTAACTGAGGGGGGCGGTCACCTTCCACCCTGCACCTCTGGCTCGGATGCAGGCTGTCTTTGGAAGACGTCCTGATGACACAAGAAGGGCCTGGCTGCCACAGAGACGCTGGGTGCTTGGCATCGAAGCGCGCGGGTTTGGGACCTGTGGGAGCTGGTCTCCCGAGGTGACCACCAAAATGCTGGCCCGTCCGTATGCCCTTCTGAGACGTGGCTTTATCCCTCCTCTCATCTGATGGAGACACGGGGAGAGGGGCCCATGACCTGCTCTGTCCAACAGAAATAGAAGCGATACCGTCTAACCTCCAAAGCTGGGCTTTGGTCTACCCTGAGATTTCTGTCCTCAATCTCTCGGAGTCCTGAGCCACGGAAGCAAGAAGTCCCTCCATCCTGCTGGAGAAACCACGGGAGGAAAGAGAGACCCTGGGGGGTGAGAATCCACGGGAGACGGGAAGCCTCGCAGGGGAAGGACCAGGAGCAGAGAGGGCAGTGGGGGACAGGCGACTGGATCTTCCAGACACACGGCCACCACCCGAGACAAGCCAGGCAGCACTCGTGAGACAGACCCAGTGCTCCAGCTGCACCTGCTCGGCACCCGGCACGTGGACAACTGAAGTGCTTGTTGTTTTAAGCCACCACGTTTTGGGCTAATCTGTTACACTGCGATAGACAGCAGCTATAAACTGACCTAGGTTCTGCTTCCAGTTCTACACTTGCTCATCGCTAGACTGTGGACACATATTTTCAGCCTCTCCCTTCCTATGTAAAATTGAAATAATAATACCCATCTCCTAAAGTGAGCAGTAAATGTGTTCTGGCCAGCCACACCCCCTTATTTGGAATTGCCCACAAGCCAGGTGCAGGGTCGGCCCCAGGTGGCATGAATACACCACGTTGTGTTGCTTTCTCCCCATCCTCCCTAGCAGATTGGACCAGACCTGATCCCAACAGGCTAATATCCAGGCTCAAGTGAGCCTGTTCGATTCCCTTTTGAGATGAGGAACTACGAAGCCCAGAGATTGAAGGTGGAGAGTTGAGCCCTGCAGTCTGCAGGTCATGGCAAGTCAAGGCCAGGATCAGAGCCACCTGAGTCCACATCACACAGGAACTGAGGTGAGGAGGGGGCGGGGACTCTGAGCAGGCTGGGGAGACGGGCTCACGGGGCCAAGGAGAGGCCTCAGGGCTGCAGCCTCTGGTCCCCGCTCCCCCCACCACGTGGCTCAGGGTCCTGTCTGCCGTGCTCCGACCGCCCCGTGACCTCCTTCCTCAGGCTTGTGCGTGTAGGTGGCTGTTCCATCCCCCCAAGCCACCCCTGATCAAATTTGAAAACGTATGTAAAGGCCAGATGCAGAGTAGGTGTCCGGTAAGTGGCAATTAATCATAATGTTCAAATCTTTAAGGGAGAGTAGTGTTTCAATTTTTTTTTCAAGTCATGGAAGAAGGGAACATTTTCTGCTTTTCTATCAAGATCTGCATTTTGCTCCCTCCTCCGGTTTGGCTGCATTCATCTGATGCCTTGAGTCCCAGGGCAGAGACTTCCCAGAGAAGCCTAAGGGTGTTTTGGTTCTTCCCCCGGAGGCCACAGGTCTGCGGAGCCCGAGAGAGCTGCGGGGTGAGCTCTCACGTGTGAGCCGCTCTGGCTCCTGCGTGCTTCCTGCAAATGATCACCCGGGATAGGAGTTTTCCAGATTTGCAGGCTCAAATTGGACACTTTACAGATTGGCTCCCGAGCAAGCCTCCTCAATCTCTGGAAAAGAAGGAATCATCATCCTGTGATAATATTTTCCAAAGAGCAGTAAATCGTGTGTCCTCGTTTTGTAAAAAAATCTTTCGCTCCCAGCTTGGAGCAATGCTCCACTTTTCGCATCATGAGCAATGTGGCCTTGGGCAAATCTTTTCACCTCCCAGCCTTAGCCTTCTTACCTGTAAAAGCAAGAGGGCAGGAGCCTGTGCTTCGTGGAGTTGCTGGAAAATTGAGATCATGGCTACGCCCGAAGGGCTGGGCAGGGTCCCCAGGAAGGGGAGGAGACCAGACTGGCCTGGGGCTCCGTGATGCTGTTTATCTCTCTCTTGGGACCCCTCCTGGTTGGATCTGCCTCTTCTCAAGACTTGCTCCATTTTCTGGATCCAACATCCATAGATGCCTTGGACTAAAGTTTACTTTTATCTACTTCAAAATTCAACTCTGCTTTCACATTCCTCTGTGGCTCCTGGGTTCTGTGACCTGTCTTCCAGCCCGCATCCCCTCCAGGCTTCTTTCCCTGCCCTCCCGCCAGGGGGTTCTGGGGCAGCCCTGCCCAGTCGGTTCATCTTGGCTTTGAAGTTGAGACCCAGACAGCCCTCAGCAGGCACCCTCCTTTGACTTCTTTCTAGAGAGAACATTGGCTATGCAGAGTCATTCATTTCTTGCCAAAATCTTCATCTTGTGTGTTTCTGGCCTGGGTCAAGGAAAAAAGCAAACAAAAAAATAGTGAACATCCTAGAAATGAGCCCTTCTCAATGTTCTCTGTGTGATTGTGAGATCATTAGGTCTGTCCTTAAATCAAGTGAGATGCTCAGTAAGAAAGACCTCATAGAAAACCTCTAGGTGGGTGAATCCTCCCAGCCCCTGCCGCTCCCCAGGTGCACATCTGCCTGTTGGTTCCATACGAGGCTCCCAACCTGCTTATGCTCTTTACTTCTTCCCCCCATGGAAACGCGTTCTCAGGAAGGGCCCTTAGGAATCTGTGTCTACTCAACTGTAATCTACCGTTACCAATGTTACAGTAATGAGTGTTATAATAGGGGATAGAGCTCGAAGTGAAAAGAATACATCTCTGACTGAGGACCATTGACCATGGGCGGCAAGCTGATGTTGGATGGGAGATGGAGTGGGATGAGGGTGGCAGAGTCTCACCGTCTCACCACTAGAGAGACTAATGGAGACTCTTACCGCATGCGTTGACCACTAGCTCTGCCTTCTGGAAGCCTGCTCCAGAGCTAACCAGCAAACACAGAACCTGCACTGCCTTCAGCCAGCTGAGATACAGTGGGAGGGGCAGTCAGTGACCTTGTCATGTTTCCTGTCCATGTTCCTGCCGGACCTCTGGGAGCCCCTGTTCCCACCACGTGGCACTTGCCATTGTCAGGTGCACAGACGCCTGCTTCTTCTTTCCTTCTTCACTCATATGTCTGTCTCAACTCTAAGACCAGACACCACTCAGTCAATGCCAGGGGGAAAGTTCAGACTGGAAACTGTGTCTGGAGGGCCCCGGGCCCCGGCTGGGCTCCCTCCACCCCACTGAGCTGCTGTTGTCCCACAGCCCTTGCCATCTCTGACAGGATTTGCAAAGTAAGAAAGCCCTGTGGTGGGAAGTTTAAGAGACCTACTGCAAATGGGCAGAATCAGGGTAATTAAGATATTGGTATCTTGTTCATGATGGATGTAGAGAAATTAGTCCTCCATATCTTTGCCTCTAATTTCATATGCCAGTCAGTCATGTTTTATCATGTTGATTTTTAAAGTTTCATTCCAAGTGGGGATGATTCAATTAACGCCCCTGAGTCATTCTCCCCTAAATATGTAAGAAGAAGTTGGAAGAACACTAAATATTTCAAAAGTATTCTGATGGCTCCAGAAATCATCAGAGCTTCTCTGCTCATGGACTGGCAGCAGAGTGTGTGGGCATCTCAGGGTCTATTTCACATTAGTTGGTTTCTGCTGGTAGAGGAAATTGGGGTTATGCGGCAGTAACACGCCCCTGCATTCTCACTTCCATATTTGAGACGTGGCTTCTCAATGGTACAGTGACTAAGACCCAGTTTGGGGGAGTTTCATGGAACACGGGTCTTCCTTGGATAGGAATTAACTCACCACAGAAAAGAGGGAGGAGATTATGGTCAAGGATGAGGGCGTAAACTCTGATAACATTTACTTTGAAATGTTTTCTGTCTTTTGCTAAACTTTTGATAAACAATGTGAACTCTGCTATCTCAGAGAGAGCAGCGTTTTACAACAGGGAGATTCATCTTTAAAAATTACAAAACTATAATTATAGTTTAAAGTGTGAAATTTTCTGATCCAAATCTGTGCAGTAGATTTTTTAAATGAGATGCATTTTCATCTGTAACTGGAGTTCCATTGGCTTTCTTTTTTCAGGTTGAAGTGTGGTTGATTTACAATGTTGTACCATTTGCTGTCTTGATGCAGGATTCAGGGCATCTGTTAGGTCCCCCAGTGAGTCCTGGGTGCATCCAGTACCACTCGGCCCCACCACTTCCCCTCTCTTTCTGTTTCCGCATCCATCAGCCCATCTTGCTGTTCTCACGCAGGTGGAAGTGGGCTGCAGACATCAGTGCCCTGCATCCCTGTGCACGCCATTAACAGGAGGGCACTATTTGTTTACGTTCTTTTAGAAAGTGTCTGTCATACTTCCCTGAGTGTTGATGCTGTGTGGAGTTCTGAGAGAAAGCAGCTCATTTTATTTTTACCTGCAGCCCTCACTGTCCTCAAGAATCAGATGTAAGTCCATGGGGTGCTGGACCAGAGATAAATCAAACTGAAAGAATTACCTTTTCTCTTCAGCAACCAAGATGCTGTGACTAGACAAGCCTGTCTTTCTGTCTCTCTGTCTTGGTAGGATGAGTCCTCTCCCCCGAGGCTCCCTGACCTCCCCGGAAACTAGACCCCTGGCAGCGCCTTCCCCACCAGCCTTTGGACCTGAGCACTCCCGGGGGCGGCTGCGCTGACTGCTTCTGCTGGAATCACTCACCCCAAGAGCAGCGGGGAGATTTCAAAAGTCTCCTCATCCCCGTGGCTGGAGTTTATTAAGTGGACAAGTATTTATCAAAGAAATGGTAGAAAGTTTAGTGAGGGTGGAAATGAAGAGAGACCTGGTCACTCAGAGGTGACCTGGAGACACTCAGAAGTGATGATTTGTCAGGGTCATCATCACAGCTAAGGCGCACGGGGCACTCACCACACACCAAACCCTGCGCTGAGAGCCTGCCACGCGTACCTGTGTAGCCTCACCATGTTCCCATCGGTCACATTCAATGATTGCCTCCTTTACACAGACACGATGAGTTGATGACCATGATCTTAACTCATAGGGGTGGGGAAAGTAATTGTTTATTTATTACTGTTATTATTTTATTTTTTTCTTAGAGGAGGTACTGGGGATTGAACCCAGGGCCTCATGCATGCTAAGCACGTGCTCTACCACTTGAGCTATACCTTCCCCCAACCAACCTCCCATAGATGATGAGTTTAGACTTGTTATATTCTTCATTTACAACATAGTGAGCCTGTCAGTCGTCGACTGTCGGGGTTTGGATGGAGGCAGGTCCCACGGCAGAGATTCCTTTCAACTTGTTGGTGTGTGTGTGCACGGGTATGAGGGGGAATTTAGAGCCTATTCATAATTATGATTCTTTTTTTCCGGGGAGATGTGCAGAGGGACGAAGATGTGCCCGAGGCCAGGGCACCGAGGGGAGAGCACGGTGAGGACGTGACCGTGAGCCTGAGGGCAGCTACTGTCAGGTTGCAGTTTTCCATGCTTGCGGCTGGCATTTGAGCCCCACGTGGCTTCTGTTTCCCTTCTGTCGTCTGATTTGAGCCTTTTTCTTGCCTTTTATCAACCTCCGCCCAGTGTGGGACGGGGAGATAGATCAAAGATGAAATGGAAAGTGCTCAATCCCGGTGTTTGAATTGAGAAGCTTATGAGATAGAGCTGGGTTCTGTTGTGAATTTCAGTATTCTGGGTTATTCATCCCCACACACTCGTGAAAGTTTGGCTAGGCTGGATGATTACAGGCGTGAAGGACGCGGGAGCCAGAAAGAGGCCCTGGAGGTAATCTAATCCACTTCCTTCACTGGAAGAGGTGGGGGGTTCTCTTCACGTGCTCTTGCCACATTGCGCCGTATCTGCCTGTCCCGTGCTCTAGACTGTGGGCCACCTGACCGCGGGAGACGCATCCTGTTTCCTCAGAGTCTGGTACTATGCCTGGCACTTGGACGGCATACAAAAATCGTTGAGTGAATACATGAATGAACGAACGAATGAATGAATCATTGGTCAACCTCCCACATCTAACCTGTAGCTGGGCTCAAAGCAGAGCCAAATCACCTCATTGCACGCACAATGTTCCACTCCTTATGCACACAACCTCAGCAATATTTCGCTTGATTAAGCTTTAAATTGCTCTGGGGTTAAGGTTTATGAGACCCCATCTCTGACCACCTACCTGAGAAGCAAGGGTGGTCCTCAGAATAGGGTTAACCCTGCGTAATGGAGGGAGCTGGGTTTGAGGCCCTGCTTTGCAAGCCTCCAGCTGGGTACCTTGGGGCAAATCACTTAACCCTGCCTGCTGAGGGGAAGAGAAACAGCCTCCATTTTTCCAACTGTAAACTCGAAGGGTAATTCTGATCCTGTTAATCTCCCAAGGGTGCTGTGAAGTCCAAGCACGGCTGCGGATTTGATCCTACTCTGGAAGCATCGATGCATGGCCTATACAAACATTAAGAGCCTCAAGTGGGCAGGTACAGGATGCGCAGCTCAGGGCTGAGCTGCCCTCAGCCCAGCAGCCAGTTTGCTCTGACCCATCCTGCCCTGAAAGGCTGTCCGGTGGACTCACACTTCTGGTGCGCAGGTGAGGGTGGTGTCCGGGTGGTCACTATGATTTCTGAGCATCACTCGGGGAGACGGAGGAAATGGGAACTCCAAGGTGGTGGGAGAGGTCAGAGGAGGGGAGCTCACTGGATGGCACATCCCTGTTGACAGCCTGAGGGTTCTGGGCACATCCCAGGGCAGTGGAACCCACGGTGGGCATGGAGAACAAGGCCGGCCTCCCTTAGGATGCTGGACAGCGAGCAGGAGAGCAGGGGCCAGCCCCCAAGGAGTGCGTGTTTCCTTGTCCTTTGCAGGTAGGGTACAAGCTGGTAAAACACTGCTCATAGACAAGATTATGGGTAAGCTCATAGTTCAAGATTAAGGTTATCCAGCAAGAAATTAAAAATGGAGAGTAGTTTTTTGTGACCACTCCCCACCATTCTACAAAATGTTAAAAATAATAGACCAATTATATATATATATATAATATATATATATATATTATATATATATATATTTTTACAAGAATCAAGTGAGCCTGCTGCTAGAATTCATATATACTGAACAATGGACCATTGTCTGAACAGTGAACTTTCTAGCTGGTTCCTTTGTTGGGTTGTTGGCACAAGGTACGTCTGAGTGAAGAAAGCTGCTCAGAGATCTCACTGAGCCACCACCGAGCAGCAGAGCTGTGGAACAGAGTCTTCACACGCTTGCGCATCCTGCTGTTGAAATCGGGCCGTGGTGTCGGGGAGCGGAGGCAGGGAGGCATGTGCTGAGCATCCTTCAGTGCACTGAATGACCTCCGTTACCAGTCCTGGTGGGCTCCAGACTTACAAGAGAAACGCCCATTTACAATCTGTTGCCACCAACAGGTGATTAACTGAAGGTGTTTGTCCCACAGAGTGAGAGTGGGGAGGACTTTCCTTTCAGAAAACTGTCCAATGCATTGATTTAGAAAGAGAAGGAAGGTTCAGAGCAAGAATGTTCTAATTAAGCCATGAGCCAATTCAAAGGAAAGGAAAGGAAATCTTTAAAACAACAATTGTTCATATGCAAGGTAGTTTTTTTTCTTTTTATCGTTTGAGTGTGAATTTATAATATTAAATTTCATCTTTCTTTTGGTAGTCATTTTGCTGAATTATAAAGCAATATAAAGCCTGACTCTCATTACGACAGGATCAGTGTCACTTTGGCAAAAGCACACAAATACTGAGTTATGGACAATCTGAAAAAGAAATAAAGCTTCATTTTCTACATAATTTTCCTGCCTGTATTTGATAAATTCTTACTTAAATTTAATAATTTTTATAATAGGTTGAGGATAAGAAAGAACCTTTGTAAATCTCCAAAGTGTGGAATGAACAGATTCTCAGAAATATTTGTAATTAGGACCTTGTTCTTCAACAGCATTAAAACTGTTTGCCCCTAAAAATGGTTATTGGCTCCTGCCTTTGTTAATGCCACTAGTCAGTTTATAACCAGCAAAAAACAAAATGAAACAAAACAAAAAGCTCAGCCTAATGTGTCAGGTTGTTTCTCAGTTGGTGGATCTAACTAAGCTAGTGCGGAGTAATTTAATAACACTGTCTTTTTAAAATTAAACTTCTGTGTTCAGTTTTGGCAAAAAATATGTTTTCTGCAAAATTTAAGTCAGATGCTAAAGTAATTACAGGACATACATTAAAACATCAAATTAGGAAGAAGCAGTGACCTCCCCATGTCACTCAGAAGAGAGAGGTTTTTCCCTCACCAGGGTCCACGTTTGTCTTCTCCATCAATAATGCCCGGTTTCCTCTGGGGACTGTCAACTGTGGGGTCTCCGCTCAGGACCGGGCTTGGATTGGATTGTCCATCAGCCTATGAGGCGGGTTATATTTTCTAAAGACGGCTGTTCTGATAGATGTTCTTCTAGAATGTGGTTCTAGGACATTGCTGCTCTTTCAACACGAGGTCGAGTCTACGTGCCCTCCTCTGGGATCCAGGGGGTTTTTGTAACTGTTTCAACTGAGGACACAGAGTGAAGTGACACAGTGTGATTTCCAAGGCGAGGCCGCAGAATGTCAAGCTCCTACCCCTCGTTCTCCTGGGACACTGCCATGCAAGCAGTCTGACCGTGCCGAGACCTCAGACTGTGGGGGAAGCCCAAACTAGCCCAACTGGAGAGACCGGGGAGAGAGGCTCTAAGACTACATGAATCAGCCGGCTCCCAGCATCATCTCCCCGCCCGCACTGTTCCAGCTCCCAGCACCATCTGACCTCAGATCTCTGAGGGGCGCCAAGCTAGAGTCACTCGGTTGAGCTTACTCAAATTCCTAACCCGCAGAAACCACGAACGATAATGAGATGATTGTTGTTTGAGTTGTTAAGTTTCGGAGTGATTTGCTGTGTAGCGATATATAACCAGAACAGTGTGTCTCCTCTCTTTGGCTACAGTGATTGTTGCGGATGGACATGTCACCCAGTCCAGCCTAACCGGTGCCAGCCTTACGCTGTCTGCTAGGGGTGCTGGAGCACAGGCGTTGTCTTCACCCCTGGGGTGGACGGAATGAGTGCACAGGCTCAGGGAGAGGCAGTAGCTATCTGACTGTAGCCAGCGGGGAAACCAACACACAAAAGGAAGCAGTGCAGAGAGAGGGATCACGATGGCCCCACTGAGCTCTGAATCAAGCTGCACCTGAAACTGCCAGTTGATTTATTTGTTACCCAGTAGAAGTCATCTGCGGTCAAAAAATTTGGTAATTCCAAGTCACCACAGAGATTGCAGAATTCAATACCTTATATGATATCTGAATCTTCCCTATTTTATTTCTGATCCATGACCAGCTGGACATTAGAACATCTTCAATGACAGGAAGTTTACGACCATCTGGAGCATCAGTTTCATTCCCAAGCAGCTTCCACGGTTGAGCCAAAATCTGTCTCTCTGCAATAGTTTTCCTGAGGCAAACTGCGAATGGTTAAGAAATTTATTTCCATATAAAACAAAGAGTAGGTTTCAGCAAGTTCCTTAAGAAAGAGTTTTATGATATCCGGCTTGCCAGGATGGAGTAATGACGGCTGGATGCTGTGTGACAGCTTATTGGTCACTTTCTACTTAATGAGCATTGATTCAATGGTCAACCTAGATCAGCATCAGGTAACAATGACTGAATCTAGCAAGATAGAGTTTAAAAGCCATACACATAACTTTCTGCCTTTGAGTCTCCTCAAAATCAATTGCATCAGGCAGAGAAAAATGAAAAGTGACTTGAGTTCAAAGATAAGTAACATATAAGGAAAAATTTGGAAATTTTACTTGTCAGAAAGACTTGATTCAGGACAAGGGGTCATGTATCTATTTAAAAAGTTCATGTGCTCTTAGGTTGTATCAGCAGAAACACAGTGTCCAAAATAAGGCTGGTAATTCTCTTTTCTCTGGGCCACTCAGACTTACCCTGGAGAACAACGCTTGCTCCATGGACGCCTCACGTTAAAAGAGAAACTGACAGACCAGTGCGTATTTAGAAGCAACTAGGAAATGGGGAGAAAACTCGAAATCTTATCATAAGAGAAATGGTTAAAGGATATGGATGTTTGCCTGGAAAGGACTCTACATAACATCCAGGCTTCTGGAAAGTCTGATAAAGAGACTGTTTTATCCTTTTGGGGAAAGCACCCTGGGGAAAGATTCACGGTCCCCTGCCAAGTGAGAACGTGAAAGCTACAGCTTCTAGTATTTATCTGCCTTAGTCTGCAGGGTTGGGAAATCCTGGAGACGCTGATGGGAGCTCCAGAACATTCCCCAGAAAAATCACAGAAACTAAGTAATTTGCAAAATTTTCAGATTTATGGATCCCCCCTGAAGGCCATACATCCCATGTGGAGAAACCCTGTCCATTCATTTCCTTCTGCCTGTTTTTCCTTCTCCATAGAAGCAAAGATTAAAAAGTCATTGCTTGAAATTGCTAAGAGTGGAGGAGTTTCTTTGGATGACTTTATTCCACTTCCTCACCTTCAGAGGAAGGCAAAGGCCATTTAAATCATTCTCCTTTCCTGGAAGTTTTCTTTTATCCTTTTCTTATTGCTTTTTTCATTTCCTTCTCTCTTTCTAGTCTCCTCTCTCCTACCTCTCTTTCCTCAACAAGGAAGCAGGCAGGGACGTGCTGGCAGGGGGCCAAGGCTGGCGGGCACGGCCCGAGGGAAGCTGGGACTGGCTGGGCTTCATGTTTCCTTCCTGACCTCTGACCCCTCCCTCCCCTGTCCATGTGCCACCTGCCCTCTGCTGGATCCCATTTTCACCCTAGAATTCTGAAGATTCTGAGACACTCGGATAGAAACCTCTATGCAACAGACATGCTGACTTCACCGTGTGGGAGATTTGGGTACTGAGATGTGATGGTTACTCGTGTTGGTCTCGTTAAGACAAAATTCTGAGTGTGGATAAAGTATGTTATGATTTCAATAAAGACTTTTACATTAGCTTGAAATGCAACTTAATTAAATCAGTTTTAGTCTGGTCTTTACAAATGGATTATAAATGTCTTGGCGCTGAGGCCTCATGCTACGTGACCTTTAGGGCTTTTGTGAGAAATGGTGACATGGAGGATTTTACTGCCTCTGCTTTGTGCAAACTACTGGCATGCGCTGCTGCTCACGTAATACAGGATAGCTCCAGGCATATATCCAAAGGAAAGGAAACCAGGCTCTCAGAGAGATACCTGCGCCCTCCTGTTCTTGGTAGGATTATTCACAATAGCCAAGACTTGGAAACAACCAGCAGCAGACGAATGCGTAAAGAGGATGTACACAACATGTATCTAACGGCTATTATTCAGGGGTAGGAAAGAAGGAAACCCTGACCTTTGTGACAACGTGGACTGACTTTGAGGACATTATGTTAAGTAAAATAAGTCAGAGAAAGATAAATGTGTGATCTCACTTATATGTGGAATCTAAAAAAGCTGAGCTCAGAGAATCAGAGTAGAGTGGTGGTTACCAAGGGATGGGACGCGGGGGGAAAGGGTAGAAACTTCTAGTTATAAGATGCATACGTTCCAGGGATCTAATGTGCAAGCAGGGAGATTGACGTTGATAATCCTTATGATACACTGGACACTTGTGAAGAGAGTCGATCTTAATAAACGTCCTCACCACACGAAAGAAATAGTGATTATGTGATGTGATGGAGGCGCTGGCTGGTAATGCTGTCATGGTGATCATTTGACTCCATGTTGCCATATACAATGTGATATGTCGATTGTATCTCATTAAAGCTGGACTCCCCCCCCCCCCACAAAAAAAGATACCACCAGATGATCAGCTTCTGGGTAACCAAGTGTTAGTTAATAATGTTAGGGAAGAAGAGCACGGGAGTCCACCACCAGACTGGAGCTGATCCCTGTGTCACCAGCTATTAGGTGTGTAACCTTGGGTGAGTTCCTGGGCTTCTTGGGGTCCTAGTTTTCCCACCCCTAAAGTGGAAATCATAATATATGATGAAGCTTAGTGAGGGTTACATCAGACAACTTATGTAAAGCGCATAGCCCCATACTTGGCCCATCCTCAAAAAAATGTTAGTTATTGTTTTTTTCGTGAATGTGGTCTTTACATATGTTTTTAGGCGTCTCAAAAATTTTTAGTGGGAAGCACGATCTGCATCAGACCCAGTAGTGTTTGAGACGCCAGCCCTTTATTTTGAGACTTTGCAGCGCAACTTTCTGTCACAGCACAAAGGGCTTAAGAGTACCACGTGAGAGGGAAAACTCAGGGAGATCCTCCAAAAATCTGATTCCCATGAATATCTTCCCAAAAGAGAACTGAAATAACTGGCTGAGATTATCCAGTTTGTTTATTGCCAACTTCTGGATTTTCTTCAAGTTCTGTTGCCTAGATGAGCACGTTCTAATTTGTCAGGTCGTTTTAAACACTGTTCAGCCTTCATTTCATTTATGAATATCAGGTGCCACCAAGCTGCCTTAAGCTCGCTGCTTCCAGCCTCCCACCTTAAGTCTAACACGTTCCATCTTCCAGGCTTACTTTCTTGCCAACACAAGCATGCCAGCTGCTTCTGCCAGCCAAGAGCCTAAGGTGACAGATGCCCATCAGTGACAGGGGCTGGCAGGTGGTGGCCAGGCTCCCGGGTCCAGGGCTTTATCTGATGATACTGGAGGGTGTATTCACAGGTTTCTAGATCTGCAGCTGAGATTCCAACACAGTCTCTCCCACGAAGAGGAACGTGTGAAAACATTCTTTGTCTAAGAGAGCTCTCTGGCAAGCATTCTGGTGGGAAACGTGCTTTCTCTCTGGGTTTGTAACCTGTGGACACGCCCCTGGCCTCTTGGATGGGCGCAGAAAGGGCCCTGTCTGGCGGTGACCACACTGGCTCCATTCGGAATAAAACCTACAAGGAGAAACGTACAGAGAAAACTATTCGGGAGTGGGAACTGGGTGTGTTGCAGAAGTTAAGTCTGCAGGGAAAAATCTGTGTAGTTTTTTTTTTAAAGAAAAACAAGCCCCTGGAAATGAACTTGTAGAGAAATCATTTATGCAGGAAATCTTCCCAGAAGGGGAAAAAAAAGAAAAGAAAGAGCACTAAGAAGCAATTCAAATGATAACATCCTCTCCCGCTAATCTAGGAACAAAAGCAGGAGACAGAAGTTGGGAAATGAAAAGTTCACCGGAGCTCAAATAGAGGCCCTGGGTGTGCTGAGCAGAAACCCAGCGAGAATCGTTCTCGGTGCTGGTTCTCCTCCGTCTGTGTACCGACTGCTCTGTGCACTGGTATGTCCTGGTGACTGAGGACATCACGGGTGAGTAAGGATGGGGCTGCCGTGCTGTTTGTACTTCTGCTCACTGTCTCTCTCTTCTCTCCCTCAGCTTTTTCTTCACTGTGTGGACACTCACACCTTCTTCTTCTCTTTTTTTAAATTGAAGTGTAGTTGATTGACAATGACATGTTAGTTTCAGGTGTACAGCAGTGATTTTTTTCCCCCACACCTTCTAAGCAGAAGGAAGAAGAAAGAATAAAACTGAAGAGACAGGACAGGAGAGTGAGCCCAGCGAACATGCCAGGCCCTGGGACCCTAGAGTCACACAGGCACCATTGCCACTTTTTCTGCTGTCCCCACTGAGAGGAGCTCAGCGAGCCTGAGGGCCTGGACCAGCCGGGCTCTGATCTGGGCGTCCTGCTCATGAGATGCAGGACTTCGGGTGAGCTTCTTAACTCATTTTTGCTGCTGTTTTCTCATTTATCAAACAAAGATTCAAATGGTACCTCCTTCATAGGGATGGTGTGAGAATCAATTGGATTAAGAAAATCAGTATTTCTAACCTTATTTTCATGATTGCTCCTGCTCCTTATCTCACAAGGAAATGTTTCAGAAGTAATCAGTGAGTATCAGTGAGAATTGTTAGAATTCATTGCAGATCCTGTCACCATCTGGATCCAGGAAGGAGGGCATTTCCTACAGAAGCGTGTTAATGGCTCAAGAGCTGGGCAGCTGGCCAGGGCCATCCCCTACCAAGGGCGGAGGACTGGGCAACAGTGGGAGGGGTTTGGACCTGCCCCGTCTGGTCCACAAGCCATTCGACAGGGAAGGAGGGGAATGCAGGACATGCCGGGAAAGCCTGGACTGTCAGTGCAGATGGAGGGGGTGCCTCGGCTCCCAGTGCAGCTGCTGGTGTGGAGGTTAGGAGAGGGTCACTGTAGAAAGGCGGTTATGAGAACGGCCTGAGTCATTCGAAGATAAGGCTATGTGGAGGTCGATCGTGTGGGAACTGGGTTAGGAGACATTTCCATCAAAACTGGACTTGGCTCGAGAGACTTGAAGGAATACTCCTCACGTTTGCATCTTCTGCTGGTCTTGTTGGAGAAAGTGCGTGATGAGCAAGAGGCAACTCTGGTGACCGAGACCCCTCAGATCGACCTCTGTCCTTTGCTAGAATGCTTCAAAGCTTGCAGATGCTAAAAAAAAAAAGAGCAGAGCCTCCCTGCCTGGGATACAGAATAAACCTAGTCTGCTGCACTTGGCCCTGGGCGGGTGAGAGGGGAAAGGTCCACTGGAAGTTCAGCCTGGTTCTCAACACTTGGTGTGCATTGTCTCGTTAACTTTTCCAACCCTCCGAGCTACAAGGAAGCCGTTAATTAGGCTGCCAAGGTCACACAGTAAAAGGCTGAGCTGGTTGTGGCTGGTGGGTGAAGCTGATGCCTTGCCCCTGACTCCTTGGAGCACTTTTGGGTGGAACCTGGGCGCGCCCTGTCCGGGCTGACTCTTGCCACCTCCCACCCAGTCTTTCTGCTTCCAGTCCTGGGAGCTCCTTCCAGCCCCAGCGAGAATTAGCTCAGCCCACGTGTGGCAGCTCAACCAGACTGCGGCGGCCAACAAGCCACTGTTCAGGGATGTCACCAGGCTGGAGCTCCGTGCTTTGGCAGCAACACGGCCACTCACCGACCCCACTGATGGAGTTCTGGGACAGGCTCTGTAACAGGGATGCAGGGAGCCCCGACTGCAGAGCTCAGGCTTGGGATGAGGCCACTGTGTTCTGCCACCAGGTTGCTGTAATTCAAAGCCCCCAGGGCCACAAAAGTGACAACTTGCCCATGATCACACTCTATTGGCTTTTCTCCTATCCCTGAAGGACCCTCCCCCTCCCTCACTTGGGATCCTTTCCCAGGCTCCCTCTCAAATAAGCTGAGCACATGGAGGTGTCCCAGTGGTGGCTTCCCTGCCGGCCGGGGCTGATGGTACTGTCAGCTTGCAGGGCCGCAGGGCCCGGATGTTGTCCAGACAGCAGCCGAGGTGCTGCCCTGAAGTCCTTTCTTAAATGTGATTGACATTTGCACTCAGCAGACTTTGAGTCTAGCCAAGGACCCTCCAGAATGTGGGTGTTAAAGCCCTTAAGAGTGAAGACTGAGGTCCTGGAAGAAGAGGCAATTCTGCCAAGAGACTGAAACATAGAAACCCTGAGCTTCCAGCCTGCCGCTGAAAGAGCAGAAAACTAAAAGACGGCTACTGAGTTGTCCAGGCTTGTACTTTTAGCTAAACTGATCTAATGACTAACAGGCTCCCCTCCCTGTGCACTCTTTTCTTAGAATAATCCTTTTTCACCCTAGAGATCTTGAAAGAAAGTCATGGACTGAATCTCAAAAAACTGGGCAGACCCTCCTCAATTCCTCCACAACAACAACAAGTTCTTATCAAGATGAAAATAATGTAACATGCTGTGCAACGCCCTGCCTATTATCACCTGTTCTGGTCCATCCAGGTTTTCTGTAAAACCTCAAGACCTCAATCTCAAGATGGATTCACAGTTTCCAAGGCATTAGCTTACTGTGACTCCCCTTTGCCAGGCAAAGCAATGAAGCTTCTCTTTTCTTTGCTCCCAAAACTCTGCCTCTGAGTTTGAATTCACTTTTCGGGGTGCAGAGACCGATTTTTCGGTAACACTACCTGCGGGACTCGGACTCCACACCAAGGTGGCTGAATCAATGCTTCCCCAAGCTTCCTGCCAAAGCATAGCCGCCAACCCCACTAGAGGGAGAGCCAGTTCCTTAAAATGAGCCTCCCTCTCTCTAAACACACACACACACACACACACACACACACACACACACACACACACACACACACACACCATTAGTTCTGTTTCTCGGGAGGACACTGACTCCCCTAGTTAGTTGTCACCTTCTCCGTGATACTCCAACACTCACAGACCTCTGTTCCATCTCTGATTAACTTAATGTGTTATTTTTTTTCTTTAGCACAGTATTTAGTTTCAGTTGTCTGCTCTTCTGTTATTTAAATCATCCATTGGCACGTGTGTTTTTGCTCTGCCAGGCTGAGCCACTCCAGGGTAGAGATGGTCGTGCTCAGCTCTGTTTCTGTGCATCACACAGGACCTCACTGAAGGAGGCACTGGATAAACACCTTCATGAACAGATGAATGACTGAGGTGAAGAAGGACTGGTGTACTGGGCAAGGGAGGGGAGTGATCTCAAAGTAGCTGCCGCCTCATGTCCGATTTTGAATCCCTGCTGATGGACCAGATGGCTTCAGGCAGCCTGATTCATAGCCAACACTCCCACTTTCATTCATTTATTCATTCATATGTGCGAGTCCCAGCTTTAAGACATTGTTCCTGGTTAACAAAGCACAAAACCCCAAGTTCAGTAGTTAGGCAGTTGAGTTATCCATTCGTGTAGCCAGGGGCACCCGTTAGGACGGCCATCTGATCTTTGGACGGGAAGCAAGGCTGGCTAACACAGTTGGGATTTTGTCTGGTGTCAGCTTAAACCATTTATGAATGGCTGGAGACAGGAGTGGTGCCCCCATTCCTCCCATCTGACACATCTTAATTACGAACAAAACCAGGAAACAGGCTCCATTCAGTGATGGATTGTGTGTGAGGCGGTTTTCTAGCCCCTACTTGACCATGACAGCATTCTTGATCTCAGGATCCCAATGTACTTTTGAAACCCTGGAGGGCGGTTAATGTCTCCACCTGCTTTTCACCCACTGCTCCTTAAAAAAAAAAATACACTCTTCCTTCCAGCAGAGAAAGTTTGTGAGATTTCATCTCCTACTGAATTTGTCTTGGATCCTGAAACCAAACCTATAGCATACTTTATTTACACAGTCCTTTCACAAACAGATCTGAGGTTTTTGGACATAGTTGATTTCTCCTGACAGATGGAAAACCATGTTGTAGACGAGAAAATCAAAGTATAAAACGAATGCAACTCAAAACTGATTTACAGCCAATTCCTGGGCGGTCCCAATGTTGGAAATTCTCCTCTCTTCTCCAAAAATGTTGATTAATAATGGCCATCCTGGAATATTTCCTTCACGGCAGCCCTGTGCTAGGTAACTTACCTGCTCGCTAATTTACACACGCAACCAACCTGTCTTCAGACGGAGGCACAGGGAAGCAACATTTGTGGAGCTGCCTGGCTGGAGCCTGCGTCTTGATCTGTCCCTTCCTGCCGAAGTGCCACTGACTGCAAAACCCACTGCTCCAGCTGCTTATTCTCCCTCTGGAATTCCTGACTTCTTTCCCACTGCCCACGGTGCCTCCCCCTGGATGTCCAAAGGCATCTTCCAATGGACCTTTCCCAGCCCGAGCTTACCATCTCCCTCCACTCCTCATGCGCTGCCAGTGCCCGTGCCCCATGGAGTGGTTTCCCTGCCGCCGGGATGCTCAAACCAGAACCAGGGCATCACCTCTGCCTCCTCCCTGATGTCACTCCTCACGTGCAATCAAGTCATCACACGGTTTACCCTTTGCGCAAACTCTCCCTAAAATGCCTCCTTTCCACACTGAGCATCATTAGCCTAAGCCCGGCCACCGTCTCCACAGTTTCCGTTCTCAATAATGTGCAAGGGCTGTTTTTTTTTAACGTACAAGTGATAGACCATATGTACTTCTCTACTGATGTGCGACAAATTACTTCAAAATGTAGCAGCTGAAAACAACAAACATTAATTATCTCGCAGCTTCAGAGGGTCAGAAATCTCCGAGTGGCTTCGCTGAGTGGTTCTGGGTCTGGGTCTTTCCTGAAGTTGTGGTCATCCCTGGCTTAATTAGGGGAAGATGGGCTCCCAACTCCTTCATGAGGCCGTTGGTTGAAGACATCAGTCCTTTGCCATGTGAGTCTCTCCATAGGGCTGCTCACAGCATGGAAGCTTACTTGTCCCAGAGCAAGGGATCAAGGAGAGAGAGAAAGAGAAGAGAAACCAAGATGGAAGCCCAGTCTTTTCATAACCTTCTCTCAGAAATGACATCCCATCATTTTTGCTGTGTTCTGTTCATTAAAAGTGACTCAGGACATCCAGCCACACTCAAAGGGTGGGGATCACACCAGGTGTGAATATTGTGGGAGGCAGAGCTCATGGGGGGCCATCTCGGAGCCAGTCTACCATGCCCTTCTTTGCTTACTACACACTTCAGTGAGCACCCACTGACTGTAGGACATCGTCCTAACATGTCTTACAAGGTCCTGAGATGGAAACCCTGCTCACCTTTCCTGCCTCACATGTCACCTGTTCCTTCACCTGTACCCACCAGCCACACTGACCTGCCAAGCTCTGCACGGGGACGTGTCCACGGACTCAGCACCACGAAACCACCTTCTTCCTTAGGATCCAGTGGCCATTTCTGTGATTGTTTTAATCTAACTTTGCTTAATGATGACAAGAGATGTGTTTCCTACAACAAATAAATACAATGAATTTTAAAAGACATGCTAATCTAAAGAGGTGTATGAAGTTTCCTTTGTGACAACTTCCACACTTCATCTCAGTTGCCGAGGAGACATATTCAGAAGCCATTATAGAAAATGAACAGTTGTATGCATACATTCACATATTGAAATGCTTCAGTTATTTTCCCAAGTTTAAAACACTTTCTCCAAAGATGCAGAGGGTGTTAACTTATGTCTCTTTATCTTTCTGACTTCTTTTCAGTCACAAAGATGAGTCTTGTCGCAGGAGTTGTGTTCTCACTCCAGACTCATGCACTTCGCTCCCCCCGCAGATGACAGAGATTTGGGGTTGGGGGGTAGGCTGTGTCTGGAGACCAAAGTGCACTCCTCTAAGCCCCCATTCCCTGTGGCTTTTTATGTCACAATAAATGGAGTAGGAGATAAAGCGTGGAAAGGAGTGGAAATCATCTCCTGTATGGCTGGCATCTTCAGAGGTTCCCCAGGCAGCAGTGCTCAGGGGCACAGCCGGTTTGCGGGGGCACAGGGATGCTCATCCGGACAGTGGCCACACGAGGTCAGCGTAGGGTGCACCAGTCAGCACAAGTCTCCTGTCAGCTTCTGGGTCTGAATTTCCGGAAGTTGACCTGACCTGTTCTCCCTACCTGCTGAACTGGGCGTATGTTCCTTGAGGTTCTGAGGTCAGACACGTGGTTAAGACCACATGTAGGAGACCACGTGTAGGAGAAGTGGCAACTAAAGCTCAGTCCCCATCCTTGAGGGACACAGAGACCACACGCGGGGCTGAGAAGGAAGGGACCATCCATACCCCTTGGTATTTGCCAGCCCCTAAGCAATACAAGTAGGTCCTCAAATGAAGTCTCCAATGTCATCTTCTCCTCTTAAAGTTCCTTTAGCATTTCTGGGGCTTCTCCAGTCCTTGATGAGTTCCTTAAATCGGTGGCTTGTGGCTTCAACCATTCCTTCCACTCCCAGCTTCCCAAACCTCAGAGCCCGCAGATCAGAGTATGTCTGCTTTGGTTTAAATAGAGCATTACAAATCTTGCCCCCAGTCTCTCTTGGCTTCTTGCCTTCTTTCCCCCATATAATGCTTATTCCAGCATTTAGAAAACTGCTTGTCCCTTTCTCAAATGTCATAGTTTTTAGCTTCCAAGTATTCATTTTTGGAGCAATCAAATGCCTCTGTTCATTAAATAAGTCTCTTAGAAAGAGTAATCATGCTCACATCATGTCCTTTGCTGTGCTGGGGTTTCTTGAGGGTCTGGTTCACGTCCACCCATAAGAATGGTGTTCTAAAATCGAGTTTAGCTAATCTGAAGCAGAGCTGGACACCCTTCCCTACTCCACCAGCCCCACTCAATTCCGTCTTCGACTAACATGGGCTTAAGTCAAACTCAGTGGAGGCAATGGAGGTTTTATAGTGACATGCCCAATTTGAGACTCAGGGGAGCTCAAAGAGACTGCAAGCATTTCCTCCACTTGCCCCAGACCTGGCTGAAGCTCAGCTGCGAAACGGATGGCTCACATGTCCTGGTTCTGCACTCTCTCTCCAGTGAGCACCCCCCACAACCAGCAGTTTAGTGTGGTCACCAAGAACTTGGCTTTGGAGCTCTCAAGACCAGAATTTAAATTCTGCCTCTGCCACATGTGAACTGAGAGATCTTGACTGAGTTATTTACTTAGGCAATGTCCTCTTCATCTGTAATACAAGGGTCATCCTGGAATTTACTGCCAAGAGTTTTCATGAGGATTAAATAAGAAAATGCAAGCAGAATACTAAGTATAGCACCTGCAATAGGTAAGTGCTCGGTAGAAACAGTGATTCTCTCTCATAGTTTGAGGGGATCCCTTGGGTCCCCATCAGGCTTTTCTTCCCTTGGTGTGGACTACACTTAGCACTTCTCTTTTCTGAGTCCTTTCAGCTTGCTCGTTGCCTCAGCATCTTGCTCAATTTATTGGCAGGAAGAGCAAAGCTAATAAAAACCAAAGGTGTGACTATCAAGAAGCTGGACTCGACCATGTCAACCCAAGGACATTTTATACTATAGAGTATGCTTTTAATTAAAGCATTAAGTTCTCTCAGTGGAAATTTAAGCAATGAGGCAATGACAGAATTAGGACTCATGTCTCTCCTCTGCAGATTCCAGCTGTTGACTGAGGGTAACTTGCTGAGCTGGGGTCTCCTCTTTGGGAATGTGCCCTTTGTAGGGTTATGATGAAGATCAATACAGATCAGAGGGCTTGACAACTAGGGTGTGCTCATAAATGTTCTTCTTTGCTAACCCCCGAGCCCATGGCATAAATGATAGTTGTGCTGCAGTGTTTGGGGAGAGTACAGTTGTGTGTAATTTACTTTGAAATGCATGCAAAAATAAGATGAATTGATATATGGGTAAAGGGGTCAATAGATCCATATACTTGATAAAATAAGTATAATAAAAATTAATGGTAAAACCTAGATGGTGAATATAAGTTTTCACCATAAAGTTCTTTCAAATTTGCAGAAATTTCACAGTGGATTTATAAAAAAATGAGAACAAAATGGAACAACTTCATACAAGAACAGGAAAAATGATAGCTGAAATACAGGAAAACAAGACTATTGGGAGGAGATTTATTGGAGTTAATGTGCTCTTAGATCTTGATTATTGTTTAGAGGTAGTTAAGCTATCTGACACTGTTAATACTTCCTATCTCACAGCCTTGCTGTGGGGATTAAATAAGTTATTTAAAACACTTAGAACATAGACTGTCATATGGCATTTGCTTGCCATATACATTTATATTTACCCATATTTGTAATACTTTTATTATTATTTTAAAAATTAAAGTATAGTTGATTTACATCAGCAATCACAATGAATATAAATGGACTAAATTTTCCAGATAAAAAACAGAGATAAGCAGATAGGATCAACAACAGTCCCCAAACCAAGTTGAGTATTTGCTATTTATAAACAACACAACTAAAATTTAAAGACATGGAAAGTTGGAAAAACCAAGATGGAAAATATATACTAGGCAAATATAAGCAAAGCAAACAGAAAACATGGTAGCTGCTGTAGACTGTAAGAAACCACATAGACTTTAAGAAAAAACATTTATTATGATAAAAGGGACACTGCATAAAAAGGGTTAGATTCATTAGAAATATACAATTCTAAATTATATACATTTGATAAAATAGCCTCAAAATACAATAGATTCACAGAGAAATAAACAAATTCACCATCATGGTGTGAGAATTTAATCTATGTCTCTTAATTATTCATAGGTCAAGCAGATCAAAATAAACATAAAAACAGGAAAAATTGAACAAAACAATCAACTTGCTAGATTTAGTAGACATTGACAGAATCAGAAATTAGGAAATAAATATTCATCTCTACATTCTACACATGGAACACTTACAAAAATTGGACAGACTTCATGCTAAGCCATAAAGCAAATCTCAACAGAGTCAAAGAACTGAAATCATACAGAACATATTCTTTGGCTACTATGCAATGAAGTTGAAATTAATAACAAAAATATAAATTTGAAAATATATAGATTTAGAAATTTTAAAAGTATACTTCTGATCAGTGTGTAGATTTAATAGAAATTGAAAATATTCACAACTGAATGATAATAATATATATCAAAGCTCATGGGATATTGACAAAATAATATTTTGCAATATATTTATGCCTTAAAAGTTTATGCTGGAAAAGAAGACAGGCAGAAACTTGAGAAGCTGAGTATCCAATATAAGAAGCTAAAAGAGTAACTCTAGAAAATTTTAAAAAGCAGAAAGGAGTTAGCAAAAATAAATGAAGTAAAAAGTAAAGATAAAATAGAATCAATAATGTCAAAAGAGATTTTTTTGAAGAGATTAATAAAATAAACAAAACTTTGCTGAGATCAATCAAAAAAAATATAGAGAACCCATAAATAAAAAAATTAACACTGAGAGTGCCATAAATACAGATAGAACAGAGATATTAACAAAGAAAGAATACTAAGAAAAATATTATACCATAAACATGAAAATATAGATGAAATGACCAAATCCTAGGAAAATATAATTTATCAACATACTCAAGAAGAAATAGAAAGCTCCAATAATCCTATTATCCTTAAAGAACTTGAATGGAAGTTTCTATCACGTTTCCTCAGAGACCTAGATGGTTTTATAGGTGACTTTTTAAACAAACTTTTAAATAATTGTTTATCTAATCTTACATCAACCTTTTCAGAGAATATACAAAAGGCGGCGCACTCTTTTGTATTGAAAGAAGCTATCATAACCTTGATACCAAAGCCAGATAGAGGGTTGTATAAAGGAAAGTTGTCAGACAATCTCACTCACAAACATCAATTCAAAAATCCTAAATAAAATACTAGCAAATCTAATATAGAATTGTAATAAAAGAGAGAATACACCAAGATAAAGTTGAGTTTGTCTCAGTAAAGCAAGAGTGGTTTATAAATTAAGAAAATCTATAGATATAACATATTACCTTCTGCATCTAAATAGGAGAAAAAGCATTTGATAAAAGTAAAATATATATAGTATACATAGTGTGTGTGTATATATATAAAGAGGAGTGGTAGGGAACTTCCTTAATAATTGATGAATGATGTCTACCAAAATGATAGCCAACACTATCCTCAATGGTGAAATGCTAGAAGCATTAATTTCAAATTCAGGAAGAAGACAGGGTACCATGATCAGCATCTCTTTGATAGCAGAAATCCTAGCAAGCTCAGTAAGAAAATAAAATGACAAGTCATGAGGGTCTGGAAAAGAAAAAAAGCCAAACTGTCATTACTATCAGGTGGTAGAGTTCAGTCTAAATTAAAAACCTCAAAATACCTACAGAAAATCCACTAAAATTGAGTGCTTTCGCAAGATGACTGGATTTAAGATCAATATAAAAAGTCAATTGCTTTTATCTACATCAGCAGCAGTTTATAAAATATGATAGTACCTACTATTTGCAGCAGCACACACAAGACCCCAAATCAGGCATTAGAAAGATACCTAACAAAAGATGTGCAAGTCCAGTGAAAAGAAACATTTTAAATGCTATTAAAAGAGAGCGAAGACCTAAATAACATGTTTTTGTTTTAAAAAGCTATCCAATAAGGAAGTCAATTGCCTCAAATTTCCAACAGTTTTTCAAGGAACACAATAGTGTTTTTGTACAATTTAAATGAAAGGCAAAGGCTCCAGAACAGTCAGTACGCTAACAAGGAGGGAAGATAAGACAAAGGAAGCCATCTGTAGAGGACTCTCTGCTTAAAGTCAGGGTGACTGAAACAGCATGGTATTGGCTCAGTAAGAGACATACTGACCCATGAAACACAATAGAGAGCCCAGAGCAGGTCCAAATCTTTTTTGAATTTGAAATATGATAGAGATGGAAGTGCAGTTACTAGAAAAGGATTAACTGTTCCATATATACTATTGGGACCATTTGCTATCTAGATGGGAAAAAATGAAGTTGGACCCCAACATCACATCATATACAAAAATCAATTCCAGATGGATATAAAGATTTCAGGATGAAAGGCAAAAGACTCAAACCTTAAAGAAAAAACGCCAGCGAGTAACTATAAGACTTCGGAGGCAGAGAAGTTTACATTAAGCATTAACTACAAAAGGAAAGACAGATGCAATCAACTACATGGAGATGAAGGATTTCTGTACATCAGAAGACAGCAAAAAGAAAATGAAGAACGTGCCCCAATCCGGAAGATATTTTTAGTACATAGAAGCAATAAATGATTATTACTCTTTGTATATTCAAATTTCCTTCAAGTAGTCAAGAGAAAGATAATGCAATAAAAAACAGATACACAATGGGTATTCCATAGAAGAGGACATGCAAATGGTAAATATGCATATAAAATATGGTCAATATCTTTTATAATCAGGGAAATGTAAACTAAGAACATACGATAGATATTTTGACTGAACTGTATTAACAAAAATCAATACATTTGAATGAATTAAAGCTATTTGCAGCAACATGGATGGACCTAAGTGATCATATTAAGTGAAGTTAAGTCAGAGAGAAAGACAAATATCATATGATATCACTTATATGTGGAATCTAAAATAATGATACAAATGAACCTATTTACAAACCAGAAATAAACTTACAGGCATAGAAAAAAAAACTATGGTTACCAAAGGGGAAAGGGGTGGGAGGAGAGATAAATTAGGAGTTTGGGGTCAACATATGCACATTAGTATATATACAATAGATAAACAACAAGGATCTACTATACAGCACAAGGAACTATATTCAATATCTTGAATATTGAACTTATGTATCAATAACTTATAATGGAAAAGCATCTGAAAAAGAAAATATATAAGTATACATATAGTGGAATCACTTTGTTATACACCTGAAACTAACACAACATTGTAAATCAATTATACTTCAACAAATAAATAAATGAATAAAATAAAATTAAAAAAGCAATACATCTGAAAATATCAAATGCTGGAGAAGATTTCAATGCTGTATGGGTGAGAAGGTAAGTTGTTACAATCACTTTGGAGAAAAAGTTGACATTGTCTTGTGAAGTTGAGGATGTGATAAACATACTCTCCAAGCCAGCAATCCTACTCCCAGGGCTGTGTGTGTATACCCTAGAGAAGTGCTGTGTATGTGGACTGGAAAACAGGGACAACCGTGTCCTTAATAGGTTTATTAAGGCAAAAAATTGGAAACAGCCCAAATATTCATTGTCAGGACTGGATAAATGTGCGTTACACACACACACACACACACACACACATACACGCACACTGGAATATTAAATAGCAAAGAAGATGAATGAATTTAGCAACGTATAACAAGCTGGATGAATCTTAGAAAAAATTCTAAGTGCAAAAAGCAAGACTAAGAAGGTTGCATACCCACTATGGTACCATTTTTCTAAGGCTCAAAAATAAGCAATGCAGTGCTTAGAGATACATATGTAAACCATTTTTTAAAATGTGCCATGATAAACATAAGTTTCAGAATTTTGCTCATCACAGTCCAACCAAACAGGATGAAAGATGTAGGTCATTTCAAAGATATTGGTCTGGTTCTTAAGTAATAGTTCTCAGATGTTCCCTTTATAATTATGTTTTACAACCCACAAAGACATTGGCTATATTGTTTTCTATTAGTGAAGTACTTCATTAAATTTTAGGCATAAACAAAATCATCTGGTGACTTGTGGGTCATATTATAAGTTTTAGACTTCATTTTTCATTTCTTGTTTATCTTCATTTTCCCATTCTTATGTCCTCTGGGACTTCTAAGCTTCCAAACTGCCACCAGTCAGATTATGAGCCAGGCTGTCGTGACTTTGTGAACTCCTTCGTCTGAAAAATAATCTCTCCTTCCCTTTAGTCAGCACTCCTTTCCCTGCCCAGTTCCCTACAGATCGAAGACCCAAAGCTCCAGTTGACTGTTTGGAGAAACATTCTCTGAGCAGATCTTGGTAGGAGATGCTCACGTTATGTCCATGACCTCATCCCTTTCCTTCTTGGAAGGATGACTGCCTGTCACAAGGCTCACGGCTTGGAGCTGCCCTCGGAGCCTTATTACAGGAGAGTAGTCTTCCCAGGGTTTGTCTGAACCCAAATCTCTAGCTTAGCAGATGCGTAAAGTCTGCCCGTGCCCTCTTCTCTGCCCCGGGGCAGCTTTGTGAACTTGTTGACTTTCTCTCTGCCTCCATTTTTCTTTCCTTAAATGAGAAGTGATCATATTAGCAGACTGTGGCGCCATTGAGATTCATACTCAAGAGAACCCTCTGGAAATGTAAACCAGAAGTGTCCACAGAAGCACATGGGGGATGGACCATGGAAGGTTTACCAGTCAGTGCCCATCCTGCCCCCTCCCCCGCTGGCCCCATCCCAAGATTTGGTCAGTGCGGCACCTGCCACGGAGAGACCTGGGGCCGTGATTCATCACAGTCGCTTGCGAAGCTAGGATGGGGCTCTTTCCCAGCTGCTAGCCAGGGCAGAAACCAACATTGCTGAGTACGCTTCTCGGACAAAGCGACAGAGCAAGTAGGACCAGCCTCCTTCAAAGGCTGCCGTTGTATATGTGCACAGGCCGGGTATCACCTGTGAATAACTCGGCAACTGGCAAAAGCTGAAACTCATGACTGAGTTCGTGCGACCAACTAATTATGAACATGACTTAATGAAAAGCACCTTCTCTGTCCAAAGAGCCATTGAGAAAACTCAAACCAGGAAATTTAAGTTCAGTGCACCTAGAGGAAGTTTGGGGTGAATAATACAGATGGAGCAAGGGGAGCCAACGAGGGGCCCACGGCCAAGTCCAGGCCAGAGTGGGGACAGAGCAGGTGGCTGTGGGCTTGGCAGTGGGAGGCCCCTCCAAGGGGCCTCCTGTCTCAGCAGCCCATGCTCATGTCTGGGTCCATCTTGGTTCCACTTGGGGGCTTTGCACATCGGGTGACGTGGTTGGGCGCACGGGCTGTGGTCAGCTGGGCACATCTCTCTGGGTTCCCAGCAGAAGCTGACTTTGGAAAAGGTACTTAATCTTTTTTCAGTTTCCTTTTCATCATCTGTCAAATGAGCATAATGATAGTGCCAGCCTCCTAGGGGGGCGGTGAGGATTCATTGTTTTTCTGTATCATAAAAGACTCACTCCAGGGCCTGGCACACTTAGGGGTGTCTTATCAGCCAGCTGACGCTTGTAGTTGCTGGGCTACAAAGAAACGCCATGCGGATGCTGGGATCCAGTTCTGGTTCTGTTGCAGATCATGTCCGTGTTTCCGGATGCCAGTTCCTCTCACAAAGCGGGGGTCACGCACACAGGCGTGGGACCTGGGGAGGTGGCCAGTTAGACTCAGGCCAGCTTGAAGTTCTGTAATGTTAGCTGACCGATATCGTAAAGTGCAGCTTATAAAATTATTGTATTTTACAGCGGTTGCTCTGACAGTTTGTGGTTATAACTTAAAAATGCAAGTTCGGCCATGAGATGAAAAAAAACTATCTTCAAGGAACAAATTGTTACCAAGACTTAAAAGAATCCAGCATTGGTGAAATGCTGATTTTTAAACGTGCCTTCGCTCTGACGGGACACGTCTTTAGAGAATGCGTCTGTGCACAGCTTCCGAGAGGCTGGGGAATGTTCTGATGTCCACACCGCAAAGAAGCAGAGCCGGTGATAAACCACACACCTTACCCCAGGCTCCCTCCAAGTCCAGTGCCCCTCTGGCTACCCGGTGGTCCTCGCTGGCTGCTAATTCTGAGTTCTTGACCTCTCCTTGCTATTACTTTTCTTGGACACTTACCAGTTTTGTCTTAATCAAGGATCTGTTGATTGCATAAACTCTCAATAATTTCCACTTGAATCCCACAAGCAGTGAGAGAGCAGGGTGCTCAGGGCTCCAGGCTGCTTTGGACCTGGGTTTGGGCCCCTGGGTTTTCCATGCCTGTCTTTGTGATGACTTAGCTCTGCCAGTTCAAAAGATGTATTTTTTATTCTAAGTAAAACTCTCTTGATCTGGGCAGGAGATGGGTGTAAAGGACTCCTTTTGTCGTAAGCTGTGAGCTACACTTGGGTGCCCTGTACCCTCTTTTCCACGGAGAGAAGCAATGAGGGAGTGTGTGTGATGCTGGGTGGGTGTGGGCGGAGCGTGATGTCCGTCCTCGGGCCCCCAGCCTCCCTCACTGGCCTTCAGATATTTGGAGGAGGAGGGTTGGAGCCCTACGACATCACAGGAAATTGCTTCTGCCTGCAGTGTTTTCTCACACAGTTGACTTTGAACCAGGTGTCCTACTGTGATGAGTGAGGGTTTCCAAACTGAAGCTTCCCTGTGGGCGGCAAAGAGACACCCCGTCACATTCCCAGTCGGTTGCATTTCTAACTGCTCCCTGAAGATGCACGTGTGGAAGTAGGTAAAAAGGCAATAAGAGCAAATAAGTCAGGGCTGTTTCAAAATGCTTGCCTCAAGTTTCGATAACAAGAGGCCAAAATATTCAAGTAGCTCTGTCTCCCCTGCCCTGAGCCTGGAGGCACCATATTAACCATGAGAGGCAAACAAGCCTTTAGCTGCATGCTTCACCCAATGGCCTGAAAGTTATAGGAACTTTTGATACAAAGAGAGAAAGCAGGTGGTTGGGATGGAAGGGGTGGTGGTGGAGAAGAGAAGAAGACAGAGACACAGAGAGAAAGACAGAAAGAGAGATGGAGATAGACAGAGATACAGAGAGAATGGAGAGACGCGAGAGGGAGAGGTGGAGACAGATAAAGAGACAGAGAGACTGAGACAGAGGAAGAGAGAGAGACAGAGAGGGACACGCATACACAGAGACTGAGATGGAGAGAGGGAGAGAGATGGACTCACACACAGAAATGACAGACAGAGGCTAAGCTGCTGTCTTTAGGGCTGGAATTTACAGATGGAAGCTCTCAGCCCTTCATGGCACAGGTGAGCGGTGGTGCTCAGCCCTGGCTGGCATCCCACGCTGTGTCCATGGCCCTAGTCCCTTAACTCCCACTCCCCATTTTTGCCATCGTGACCATTCCTGCAGGGCAGGTAGGCGGGTGAGGGAGGCAACCTCTCTGTGAGTGTCCTGACCATCTGGGGACACCTGAGGCCAGCCTGGAGCAGTTTCCAAATTCAGAGCCCTGGCTCTGGGGGGTCAAGGCCACAGGAAGCCACACAGATGTCCAGCTATTCCTGGGCCCCTTGGTGCTGGAGTCACCACTGGGCATTTGCTGGAGGTACCAGGGAGAGCAAGTCACCAAAGGAAGGCTACCACACAGCTGGGGGTCCTCTGGAGAAGCCTCTGAGTGAGGAGGCAGCCAGGGGACAGAGGATCAGGGGCAGGCAGCACCTTTCCAGAAACCATGCCAGGTTCCTCTCTAATAAGATAAAAATAAATTTATCATTATTAAATTGGGAGGATTAGGGAACACATACACAAACAGCTGAAAACGGGTATATGTATTGTAAGCTTTTTCTTATTCATTCATTCATTCATCACAAATAGTTTCTGAATATATGTATATTAGATCTTCTGTTAGGTACAGGGAATATGAGCTTGAATGTGATATTCTATCATCTCAAGAACTGTACAAATTATTGATACACCATAAATAATAAATAATATACAATGTAAAAGTCCACTAAAAAGGTACAGCAAAATGTGGTGGAAACATAGATGAAGAAGTTGTAACTAAGCCTATAAAAGTCAGGGAAGCTTCCACAGAAGCAAGAATGAGGTTTTTTAAAGGACAAGGGAAATTCAGCTAAAGAAGGAAGTAGGAATGATGTTCCAGACACTTTCTGATGACTAAAAATAGTTAATTTAGTCTTTATATAGGATAACCATGGCTAGAAGATCATCCTTGTATCTGTCAAGGTTAAGTTGATAAAACTAGAACCTTCCCTAGTTAGTTTACACAGGAAAGAACTTACTACAGGTCTTTAATTGACTTAGAGAATCACTGAGACGGCTGAAGAAACAGACTTTATGTTGAGTGTCCAGGAATGTGTCTCAAATGCACGTTGCAGCACTGACCCACCAAGAATGCTGCTGAGTTTTCAATGATGAGGAAGCCACTGGCTCCAGAACCACATCCCATGACAAAGGGACGCTGTGATGAGGGCACAGCCACACTCGGGAAAGCTGAGGTGTCTGCTGGCTCCAGTACTTGCTAGGATCCTCAGTAGCAAAAGGGGCGCCCTACTCCTTGTCCACAGACACCCAAGGTCAGAGCTGCGCACTGAGACCTCTGCTAACACTGGTGTTTAAAATAAGCCCAAGCACAGCTCCAACTGTGCTTACAGCTGAAGCAGCAGGTGCTCTGCACTGCCTCACTCTGCCTATCATATCTCACTCAAGAACGTCTGCTTGTTCTAATGCTCGGTCGTAGAGAGAATCCTAGCTGCAAGAGAGTCTGGGAGCTATGGATTATAATTGTCCAGATTCTGGAGCACAGGAAAGTGTTCCGAAGCAGGGTGGAATAGAGAAAGAACTGAGAGTTGAAAGAGAAAGACACTTGCATATACATACAAATAGTTTATGTGTATATTTGTATGTCTTACTTTTGAATAGACTTTTATTTTTGTGAAATGTCCCTTTTTGTACTCTTTGTTTTAAAGTCTACTTTAATATTAATATAGCCATACTAGTTTTTGTGTGCTTACTGTTTGCTGGGTTTTGTTTTTCCATCCTTTGACTTTCAGCCTATTTTTGCCTTTATATTTAAAACATGGCTCTTACACACAGAAGATAGTTGGGCTTTGCTTTATAATCTCTGCCTTTTAATTGGAGTGCCTAATCCTTTTTACTCAATTGTAATTATTGATATGGTTGGTTTTAAGTATATATTTTACTTTACATATGTTATAAACTCCATCTTATAATGTTAGTATTTTTACTTTAACATTTATTTGTCTTGATGAAAATAATCAGTAAACAGTCAATAATGAGAATTGAAAAGGTTTTATTTGAGCCAAACTGAAGGTTAGCCCAGAAGACTCTGAGAAACTGCTCTGGAGAAGCATGTTTTCCAGCAGTTTTATATCTTTGCAGAACAAAGAACATTGAACAAGTCAGGGATGCTTCTTCAAGGTTTAAAAAAAAAAAAACCTTAAAGCAGTAGGTACACATACAGCACATACAGTATGGCCTTGGTACCTGGGAGAATGGTCTTATTATCAAAGGAGGACCAGCATTGACTTCCCAGGAAGAGGGACATTTAATCTGTATTTTTAACATGGACATTCTTTACTTCTGGTTAATGTGCCCTTTTCTTTACTGATTAAAGCAGATGTTCAGTGTATGTTTGATAGACCACAAACAGGCTATCTTAATTAGCATAAAATTCAAGTTAACTCATGTGTAAGTCAGAGTGACTTCCCATATCTCAATATGTGAACATTTTTCTTTTGTTAATTTGTTACAGATATTAAGAGAAGGCCTGTCTTTTGTGTTTATCCATATATTTAACTTTCTTGTGTTCTTCAATCATTCTTATATATCTGTTTCTCCATCTGATATCACTTTCTTTCATACTAACACCCTTTAATATTTCTTGTAATGAAGATATGCTGGAAATGAATTCTGTCAGCTTTTGTTCACCTAAATATATCCTTTAAAAAAAATCTCAGAGCTTTAAAGATTTCATCACATCATCTGGCCTCCATTACATCTGATGAGAAGCCAACCATCATTTAAATTTTTGTTCCTCTGAATGTAATAGATCATTTCTTCCACTCCATTTTGTTTTCCCCTCCACTTAAGACTCTCCCTTTATCTTTGATTCTCAGAATTTTGACTATGATCTGTCTTGGCTTGGTTTTCTAGACTTGTTGGCTCTGTAGGTTAGTTTATTTTCACCAAATCTGGGGAAATTTTGACCATACTTTCTTCAAATATGTTTTCCCTGCTCCCATTCTTACTCTCCTTTTGGGACTTTGTTGCATGCATGTTAGACAATTTGATATCCCAAAGGTCACTGCAGATCTGTTTGTTTTGGTTTGATCTTATTTCTCTCTATTCTTTAGATTGGATAATTTATATGGATCTGCCTTTGAGTTCACTGACCATTTCTTCTGCCATGCCTAATCTGATCACTAATTTTTTCATTTTAGATTTTGTGTTTTTTATCTCCGGAATTTCCATTTGTTTCTCTTTTATAGCTTCAATTTCTGTACTCTCTCTCTCTCTCTCTTTGTTTATTGAGATCATATTTTTCTTCAAGACATTGAACATTATAATACCTGCTTTAAAGTTCTTATATAGTAACTCAAACATCTGGGTCATTTCAGAGTCTGTTTCTATTTACTATTTTTGTCCTTGGTTATGGGTCAAAGTTTTCTGCTTCTCACACGTCTAAACATTTTTGTTAATATGCTGGATGTTACAGCATAAGTGGCCTTTAATTTCTAGAGTGGTACTTATATCTAAGGATTGGTCTTTCTGGTGCCCCAGCTGAGTACCTGAGATGTTAATGAGGTCTCCCCACTCCGGCTGGGCTAGAATTCCACTGTCTTTCAGGACTGTGTATCTTCAGTGTCTGTGTTCCTCTTTAGTGCTGCAGTAGCTCTCTCTGCTAGGCCTGTAGGAGCAATGCTGCAGTCAGCCCCTGACTAAGGACCCACAGAGAAGCATCATACACACTCTTGCCCCTTCCCACTCTATCTTCCGTCTCCCCCAGTGCAACTCCTTTCTCTTTTGTATCCTGAGCTCTGAACTCTAAACTATGCTTTCCTGTATCAGTAGGGCTGCCCTATTATGAGTTCTACTTCCTGATGCTGAAGTTAAGAAATTGTCCCCAATCAGAGAGCCAGGGTGAACATGAGGCTCACATCATGTGTTTCCTGTCTCTCTGTGTCATGTGTTTGCACGCTTCCCACTGCAACAGTGCCTATTGTTCAGTCCCTGAAAACAATGTAGTCACATATTTGTCCAGCTTTATGACTGTTTATGGTGTAAGAGTAAGTCTGGAACCAGTTACCCCAATCTGGTGAGAAATAGAAGTTCCTATAAGTTTACATTTGTAATGAATAAAATAAAAAGAAAAAGCAAGAAACAAAAACCTTAAGGCATCTCTATTATTTTTAAGCCAATTTGAATTTAAAACACTTACAAGTAAATACAGATGATGTGCAGATTTCACGATTTAAAAAAATCTAAATATAAGATACATCTACTTTGATTTTCACATTTGGGTATGGCAGGGAGGAAAATTCTTGTGTTGCTAGCAACTCCTGGAGATCTTCATATGAATTGAAGGAACTTATTCTCCCGTTGAGATAGTGTCCAAGAATGAGGTGAATGTTTCCTTTAATAGGTTGGCTAGACCTGAGAAGCTCAGACTATCATAAAATAAATGACCTTAAGAGAGTCGATTTAAATAGATTAAGAGGTTAAGGTACAGACACAGGATGAAATACCTGTTACATGTCAGATACTAAGCGTGACTCAAAGAGGAGACATTTATTTTAGTTGCTTAAACTGTATGGGGTGAGAGGGTGATTGACATCCCAGAATACTATACAATCATCATCCAACCACTATGAGTCACACATAAGCCCTCCAGGAAATTCTTTAGTGTTCTCTTTGCTTCAGTGGTCAAACCTTGGCTCTCCAGGGACAGCCTAATGGGCCAGTCACATTTCAAGCTGAAACCCAGTAAGTGCAATGAAATTTTAAATTAGTTCATGTTTAAAGGACTCATAAAAAATATCTCATAAAATAGATGTTCTTATGTGCCAAATATATATAGGAAAATCTGCCTCCTTAATATAAATGAAAGAAAATGTCAGCTCTCTGTGGTTAATTCAATTGCAAATAATTTTTCAGTGTCCTATTTAAATTATTGTTTCCTATTAAAATCACCCAAGACTTTTGGTCCAGGCAGGATGTCTTAGAGCACCTGACCCTGAAGGGTATTTGGTAACTAGACAGAAGCAGACTCCTACCTGGGCGGTGGAGACTTAATAGAGTTAACCTGAAGCCAGGGTTAAGGTGGGGGAGTGCAGGGCTGACAAAGATCATCAGAGGCTGTGTAAGCTGGTGGTTAAGGCTTAGGCTTTGTGATCACACCCAGCCAAGTTACAGTGCTGACTCTGACTCTGGGTAAGTTAATGTGACCTCTCTGAAAGTTATTTCCTCATCTGCAGAATGTTGGTCATAATTGCATTGACTTCTCAGAATCCCTGTGGTGCTTTAATGAGATTATGTTTGTAAGGTCCTGAGCACAGATCTCGAAGATCTCAATGCTCAGTAAATGGTAGAGGTTATTTTGAAACATACATGTCCTGTGACTCCTCTGTAAGTCTGCACATTACTAATAAAATAAAGCCAACACTTTGTGGTTTCTGCAGTGTTAAGATGCTAGTGGATCATTGCTTAAGTATGAACAAGTGTTCTCTCTCTCTCTTTCTCCCCCAACCCTAACTTTACCTTCCGAGGCTCCTTGCTCTCTGCAACACCTAGGCAGCCCCACATTCATCCAGTGATTTGTTAGGGTCTGTCACTGTCATTTCAGAATGTTGCGATGTTAACAGATATTTGCACACACCGTTTAAGACAGTTGATTCATCCTTGAATTTGTATTGGGTGAGCAAAGCTTTTTCAGGCTGGAAAGGGGGAACATCTTCTACTGGGAAGCCCCAGGAAGATAGGAAATTTCAGGAAGAAGACCACCCCAATTAGTGGTCAGGGGACCACTGATCAAAAGATGCTTTCTGGAAGGTGGGATGCTGGGAAAGGCTGATTTAATGCTTGGAATTTGTTTATATGAGTAAACACAAAATCCAGGGACACTGACTTTTATTATCTATTGATCAAGTATCTGCTTCATTACTTAATTTAGTTCATGTAAAATTAGCAGAAGTAGCACCTGCTGGCTGGCTTTGCAGAGCCGTGAACAATGGGGAGCAACTTCATGGGGGTTTGAGCTGAAGGTCAGTAAAGGTGACCCAAAGGAACTGGGACTGGCTCCATCATCTTTACCTGTTGTCTCACTGCCCTGGGACCACTCTGGTTTGGGGTTTCCCTGCCACAGCACCCATACTGGGCTGCCTGCTCCCATCCCTCATTTAGTGGATTACCTTGCTTTACTTCCTTTATCAAATTGTGTCCATCCTTTGGCTTCTTCTAGGCATTTATCACAGCTTATCTGTGATAAATGAAGTATGAATGGTGCAGTGAATGACCTGCCCTGCCACCAAAATATATTTTAAGGGAGGACTCAGAGAAGCCTTACTCTAAATTAATAACTCTTTCATCTCAGACTGGTGTAGAATAATTTTTAGTGGGAGCATGAGTGGTGGTGGTAACTTTTGGGGGTCCCTCAAATCACATCTCATACTTTGCCACAGACAGGGGATGACAGGGAGCAGAGGCTCTGGAGATGGGTTCACAAGGCCAGGTGGGCCTCATGGTCCTGGGCCCAGGATTTATTTAGTTATTTATTATTTAATTTACTTTTATTGAAGTATAGTTGATTTACAACATTGTGTTGGTTTCAGGTGTACAGCAAAGTGATTCAGTCATACATATACATATACTTTTTTCTTTTTCAGATTTTTTTCATTGTAAATTATTACAAGATGCTGAATATAGTTCCCTGTGCTATACAGTGGATCTTTGTTGTTTATCTATTTTATATATAGTAGTGTGCATATGTTAATCTCAAACTCCTAATTTATCCCTCCCTCCCAACCCCTTTCCCCTTTGGTAACTTTAGTTTGTTTTCCATGCATGTGAGTTTATTTCCATTTTGTAAATAAGTTCATTTGTACCATTGTTTAAAAAGATTTCACATATAAGCGACATCATATGACATTTGCCTTTCTCTGTCTAAATTTCTTCACTTAATATAATCTCTAGGTCCATCCATATTGCTGCAAATGACATTATTTCATTCTTCTTTATGGCTGAGTAGTATTCCATTGTATATATATACCACAACTTTTCAATCCATTGATTTGTAGATAGACACTTAGGTTGCTTCCAGGTCTTGTAGGAATTTAGAAGGGCTGTCCTCAGCATGTGCTTCAGCCAGTGGTGACCCCCATGGGCCCTGAGGACACCAGCCAGGAAGAGTCCACTTGAGGTCCAGGGGAGCTGGAGAGGGGAAGAGTCCCAGGAGAGGCTCTGTTCTCTCCCCCATCTGCCCTGGGCTCAGCCCCACCCAGGCAATGGCACCCACCGCGTGGCTGCAGGAGGAGGACCGCACTGATGTCCCTGGGTGTGATGGGCTGTGGAGGAGGTGGGGTGAGGACAGAAGTGCTGAAACCATCCTGCCTGCAGCTGTCTGGACTCCTGGTAGTAATTCCCACACAGTGCGAGGGGAGGTGCACACTCATGGGCCGCCTGAGGGAGGCCTTTCTCGCTCGGCATCCGCCCATCCTGCCTGGCATCCGCTCATCCCGGCGGGTGGGTGAGTGCAGGCGCGCTCCCCCGAGGTCCGCCCCACAGTCTCCAGCCTCAGGCGCAGGGAGCCCTTCAGGGGCAGGAAGGGAGGGCTGGGTTGAGTGCGGCTACACACAGGTTGTCCAGGCCTGGAAGAGCCAGGCCCCTCCTTCTTTTCCGCCTTTGAGAAAAAACAATGTGAGAATCTGAGGTATTACATAAACCTGGCAGGGTTTTATGTCCAAATTTGGTGTTTCTATTGAAAAAAACAAAAACAAAAAAACACCAAATGGTTACTCCTTGGCGGACTTGCCACTGAAGTTGGATAAGTTCTAAATGCTCTTAGTCATCTCTTCCTTTAAGTGTCCTGTGACTTCCTCAGGTTGGGTCCTCAGACCGTCAGGCTGTGAGTTCTCTTAACCCTGCCTGTGGCTCCCCTTGGGCGGGAGGGCACGTTTTGTTACGTTATGATGTCCTGATGCTTTTGACTTTACTATGGAAACCACTCTGCAGTCACCAAGTACCCACTGAGCCTTACTGAAGGTCCACCATGCTCCTCATTCGGTTGGGGTCCTGTATCCATCACCACTTCACACCCTAAATCTTGCCTGCAAGATGAGAACATTTTTAAATATCATATGATGTAATATATACAAAATTATGCTCTGTGTCAAGTGTCTTAGAAATTAGAAAAAAAGGAAATTCCAGACTGATTTTCCCTACATCCCCTCCCAACCCATTCATGTGAAGATCTGGTGAAGGGTGAGCTTGGAGGTGGCAACAACACCTGGTATAAATCAAAACTCATTTATTAAAATTTATTTTTAATTTATTTTTTTATGGCAGTACTGAGGATTGAACCCAAGACCTCGTGCATGCTAAGCATGCACTCTACCACTGAGCTGTACCCACCTCCCTCAAAACTCATTTTGTAGCAGCTTCAAAAGGATCAAGTGACCTCTTAGCGTGAAAGGTACTTGTATTAGAGACTGGAGAGGAGGCAGCGCTGACCCCACGCCCCCACTGTCCACCTCGAGGGTCAGCACACAAGGAGTCCCTGAACCAGGGAGCTTAGTGCAAACACCCTGGGACATTTTTAACTCCTTTTAAGAGACGAGCCATAAATCTCTCTGCGCTGTCACAAATTTCCAAAGTGGAGGAAATCTCTCAAGTGTCTCAATCAGAAGATGTTTCGGTTGGGGCCAGAAAAACAAATGAAAAGCCTGACCTTCCCTGCCTGGGCTGATGTGAGGCTCCACTGCCAGCCCCAGAGGACTCGCCAGAGCCAAGAGCAAGGAGGCCAGTGGTGACCTCAGCTCCGCTCCCCTCTGCTCCCAGCCCAGGTCATGGGGTCTCAGGGCCTTGACCATGACAACACCATCTCCTCAGAGCCCCTCAACCCAGCACCAAACCACAAGGCTCCCCGTCCCGGCCTCTGAAGAGGTCAGAGGTGGAAATTTTATTGACTTGCTTTGGGACTTTCCATTGGGAAGCCAGAATCTTCTTCCCGTCTATTACAAAAATAAAAAATAATTACTGCTGCGATTGAATTTTTATGCTAACCATACTAGGTCCAGACATCTGCATTAAACTAAGTTGCAGAACCTTTGGTAGCGATTTTTCCACATCTGCAAAGCTCTGCAAAAGCTAGAAAATGTCCAACAGCTGCTGCAGCCACGAAAGTATTACAGGAATGAAGATATTTCAAATAGAAGAGAAAGGACTGATCAGGAGCATCAAAACGCCCTAATGAATGGTAGTTTCTCTTGGCTAAGGCTACGGAAATGAGGAATGAGCCGTTAGTTAAGACTCCGAAGCGGCAGTCCTTTCATTAATCATGTGGGGGACTGGAGAAAGCGGGAAAGAGTCCGTCCTGAGCTGGACCGAGGAGATTATATTCAAATTGCGAGGCAGACTGAAAAGCAGGGGATGGGTTAGCAACCTTGTTCCTGTCAAACAGGAAGAGTCAGCTGGAAGAATTTTGGAAGGGGCCCATTTTCATGCCGATTTTGAATATGCAGTTTAGTATTATGGAAACTAAGAAACTTTATCTTTACCTGATACTTGTTTTGCAGTAAATAAACATGGTGATCTTATCTTAGAGTACAATATTTGATTAAATGGGAAATCGGTGATCTTTTTTAAAAAGAGCACAGATTTGTAGCATTTGTAAAAGTGTCCCTGCCTGTGTCTCAGAGATCCCTAGGCCCATGTGTCCTGGGCAGGACAGAAGGTGTCTCAGCTCACCCAGCCGCCCCTCCCCTATTGCAGACTCCTTTCACTTTCTGAGTTATCCTTTTTCTGGGTCCTGTGAGATTATTTAAGAAGACATAAATCAAGGTTCTCTGGAGAAATAGAACCAACAGGGTATATGGAAATGAGAGAGGGAGATTTGGGGCTGGCAAGTTCAAAGTCTATAAGGTAAAACAGCAGACTGGAAATTGAGGCAG